>NC_043706.1:39023636-39198636 GCF_006229205.1 Suricata suricatta
GCCGCCCTTCCCGCCGCGCGGGCCGCCAGGCGGCCCGCGGGCCACCACCCGGGGCACGCTTACCGAAGTCCCGGATCCCCTCCTCCGGGGCCTCCTGGGTGAAAATCCAGGGGGGGTTGGTGGCGTAGAGGGAGGTGCTGGGGGGGTTGGCGTGCTTCTTGCCGAAGAGTTTGCTGAAGGTGCCCTGCACCGTCTGGTTCTTTTTCATGCTGCCTCGGGCCCCGCGGCACCGGGAAGGACCTTCCCTCCCCCTCGGCCTGCCCTGTCCCGGACCGAACTCTGCACCGTCTCCCCCAGGGGCCTCTACCAGGCCATGTCCGCCGCTGGGCTCCTGGCCCCGCGCACCGGCGACAGGTGCTGCGGGCGCCGCCGCTCGCCTGGAAATGCGAGCTACCTGGACAGGTAAGAGGCTGCGGCTGAGACCCGGCCCCGCCCCGCCGCCGCTGCAACTCCCCCGGCCGCATTCCTGCCTGCCTCCTTCCACAACAGGCCATTGTTGGCACGGCCCGGTGGGCTGGGGACCTCGCCCGGCCCACGCCCAGCCTGGAAGACGAGCCACCGGCCTCCCTCAGGTCCCCTCCTGGCCCTCCTCCTCCTTGGGCAAGGGAGGAGGCTGGAAAGTTTCTTGTTGCTAAAGAGATTCATGACCAGGTATTGACCTGTGGGTGCCCAAGGCTGGGGAAATGGCTGGCCAAAGCTAGCAGGTTGCAGGGTCCCACAGGGTCTCCAAAATGTGGGCTGTGAGCCTTCAATGGATGTAAGGAAGCGCCCATCGGGGGAAAAAAAATTAAAGAGGGAAAAGCAATGAAAGGGTATCCCTATCTGATGACAAAGGTGGAAAATATTTACAGTGTCCCAGCTCCAAAGAGAACTGTCAGAAGACTAAATCTTGGCATTTTTTTTGTGTACATCAGATTCTTTTTGGTGGGCGCCCGGGTGGCTCAGTCGGTTGAGTGTCTGACTCTTGATCTCTGCTCAATCCTAGGGTCTTGCATGATCTCTGCATGATCCTAGGGTCTTGAGTTCGAATCCTGCCTAGGGGCTGGGGAGGGGGGCTCTGGGGGACTCTGCCCTGATAGGGCAGATTCTCTCTCTCTCTCTCTGGCCCTTCCCCAACTTTCAAATGCTCACCTGAGAAGGCGCATAGTCTCTCTCTCTCAAAATAAATGAATCTTTTAAAATTATTTTTTTCTTTTCTATGAAGTTAAGTGACTATAATTTTTTAAAACTCAAGGTGAGTTAAGTCAACAGTTTTTAAAAACTCAGGGTGGGGGCGCCTGGGTGGCTCAGTCGGTTAAGCCTCCGACTTCGGCTCAGGTCAGATCTCACGTTCGTGGGTTCGAGCGCCGCGTTGGGCTCTGTGCTGACAGCTAGCTCAGAGCCTGGAGCCTGTTTCCGGTTCTGTGTCTCCTTCTCTCTCTGCCCCTCCCCCTCTCATGCTCTGTCTCTCTATGTATCAAAAATAAATAAAACATTAAAAAAAATTTTTTTAAATAAATAAAAACTCAGGGTGGGTCGAACCTGCTTAGGGTCAGTTCACTCTCCAAGGAGAGAGGGTTGTGGCCGGTTAAGGTGCCGAGAGGACAATCCTGGGGTGGGGGGCGCCCCAGGGAGGGTCCTGGGAGATGCTGAGAGGAGAGGAGAGCCAGGCCCAAGGGGTTAGATTTCCAGGCTTCCTGGCAGCAGGAATGGACAGCTGGGTGGAGCGGACCAGTCACAGACACTCGGCATGTTTTCCCTGAGGTCCCCCGGAAGTTGGAATGGCATGGCTCTTAGTACCAAAAGCGATCCTCCTCAACTTTTCATTCTGAAAAATTTGGAAGACTAGTAAAATGACCACCTGTAAGCCTTTCTCCTGGATTCGCCCACTGTGAACAGGTTGCCGCACTTGTGCGCATGCGCTCTGCGCTCTCTTCCTCTCCACACACCACCTCACACAGCTTTTTTTTTTTTTTACTTCGCTGAAGGTGGACACTTCTGGATATCGCGGCCCACCTCCCCACGCACACCGATACTTCAATATCCACTGCCTAAGAATAAGGACCATCTCCTAAATGACCATGCTACAGTTATCATACTCAAGAATTTAAACATTTCCCAGTTATCCCCCCACAACTGTCGTTTTTATTTCTTTTTTGTCCAATCAACATTCACATATTGCATTTGCTTGTCAGGTGCCTTTAATTTCTGATTTAGTACCATCCCCTCTTTTTGTTTTTCACAATAGTGACTTTTAAAAAAAAGTCCCTTGGGGCACCTGGGTGGCTCAGTCGGTTAAGCCTCCGACTTCGGCTCAGGTCAGATTTCACGTTTGGGGGTTCGAGCCCCGCGTTGGGCTCTGTGCTGACAGCTAGCTCAGAGCCTGGAGCCTGCTTCCGGTTCTGTGTCTCCTTCTCTCTCTGCCCCTCCCCCTCTCATGCTCTGTCTCTCTGTATCAAAAATAAATAAAACATTAAAAAAATAAAAATAAATAAATTAGCAGTTAAAAAAAAAAGTCCCTTTTACTTGCTCCAGGTTAAGGGACAGGATGAGTTGGGCTGTCAGGGCTTGTGGATATGAGGTCACTGGTTTCCCAGCAGGAGGGAAGGGACTGAGGAGCTGATGGGGGGGGGGGGCACGGCGCAGGCAAGAGCATTTTTAGAAACACTTGGGGCACCTGGGTGGCTCAGTCAGTTCAACGTCCAGCTTCGGCTCAGGTCATGATCTCACGGTTCGTGGGTTCAAGCCCCACATCAGGCTCTGTGCTGACAGCTTGGAGCCTGGAGCCTGTCTTCAGATTCTGTGTCTCCCTCTCTCTCTGACCCTCCCCTGCTCATGCTGTCTCTCTCTCTCTCTCAAAAAAAAAATAAATAAAACATTAAAAAAAATTTCTTTAAATGAATGAATCGTGTTCCCAAAATGTTTTTGGTTGGAGACATGCTTGTGGTCAACCCTGTCTCACCCCTGTCCCACCCCAGCCACTACCACAGCACTCCTGGAACCTATTGCTATTCATTCAAGGGGTAGCTGTAGAGTCTCTCCCAGTTGCCTGGGTGTGGGTTGAGGACTTGGGGGTCCATGGGAAAATCAGAGAATAACGGAAGTCCACTTCCTACCGTGGAGGATCTTGAGATCTCAGGAGGGAGATAAGGTTTACGTGATTCAAGGTGGCAGGCCACGATGACTAAGTTCAGAACCGTGATTGGTGTCACTCATACACAGAGCAGGAATTCAGAGGGGAGGAAGTCAGCCTGGGCTGGAGAAGTCCAGGAAGGCTTCTTGGAAGAACTGAGACTTGAGCTGGTCTGTGGAAGATGACAAAGATGTTAACAGAGAAGCAAAGGAGCCATTCTAAGGTATGGACACATATCCATACCATCCATCTCTCCACCCTCCTATCTCCACATCCTGGCCCCTCCCACTGTCTACACAGGGAGGGCACAAGGGAACCCCAGATGCCCCATCATGCCCTGGACATCATCATAACCTCCATTTCACCCTGGATTTCAGGCCCATGATGACGGGGGGGGGGGCGGGGGGACGCTGGTGGGGAGGGCATCTCTGGAAGGCCCGGCTTCAGCAGTGAGCAGGTGCTCTCCCCCAGTTCCACCCTGTCCACCCAGCAGTTTTGGAGACCGAGTGCCCCCAGGCAGGGTCTGGCTGGGCTGGGCGCCCAGCGCTGCTGCTGTGGGGGCCCCCCTCCACTCATAACAACACCTCCACCTGCTCCCCCAGTAAAAGAAACAGCCAAATAACAGGCTCCCCTCCGAACAGTCAAAGCCCAATCCCGTAATTAAATCTTGGCTCAGCAATTACTTAGTAACTTCCAAGAGCTGACTTTACTGGCCTCTTCTGGACCGTGGGGTGGGATTGGGGCCCTGAAGTCGTGGTCTCCCCAGAGATCCAGCTAAGACTTTGTCAGGGCTAGTTTGTGGCTTTTTTTCCTACATCCAACAGCGCCAAGCACTCCTGGCTGGGAGAATGCACTCTGGGTGGGGGAAGGGCAGGCTGAGAGGTCCTGAGGTCCCCTGCACCCCCACCCAGGTCTCTGCAGCTGGCTCTCCAGGGGCAAAGGTCAGTGCTCCCAACTCCCCACATGCTACTAAGCTACAGGGCATCTTGTCCAGCCTCTGGGTCTAAGGTGGAGATACCTTATGCCACACAAGCTCCTGAAACGGTTTCCTTCCGCCCACAAGGGTTCCAATCCTCCCCCCCACCCACACGACCTTGGCATTCCTCTAGGCTGGGAGGGTCCCAGGAGATGAGGTCAGGCTAAGATGAGGTCCCGCTGGTGTGGACTCCCACATCCTGAGAAGCAGCTCAAAGAAAGTCACTAGCTGGTGCCCAAGAGTGTGGAGTTCCCAGTCCAGCCCTGGGTAGGGTGTGGTGAGTTTCAGGATGCTGGAGAGAGACTCGTTTCCCTTTGTAACCGTGGGCTCCACTGATAGGACCATGACCTAGTGGGAAGGGTCCTTGATGGGGAATAGGTTTGCATCCTGACTCGGCTGTTTAGCAAGGGTGTGACCATGGCCAAGCTAGCGCCTTTCTGAGTCTCGGTTTGTTCATCTTAAAACAGGGGCTATTAATGTAAGGTTATTATGAGATTCAACAAGATAGTGGGTTAAGGTATCTGAGAGTCTGACTCATGCTTAGCACCTACATGCTTCTGCCCCTGTTCCCTATCCTGACTTTGGGCACAGAGAAGCTAAACAGAGACCGAAAAGACAGAACAGAGGCCCTGACAGGCTGGGAGAGGGCTGTGACAATTCGACACAAGAACCTCAAGAAGGAAAATTCCACCAGGGCCCAGGAGACAGGGTGGGGCAGGTATCTGCAAGGTCACCTTGAAGACCAGGCAAAAACCATCCCATTGTCTGAAATAGTGTGTGTGTGTGTTTAAAAAAAAGGTTGCTAAGTACAAAAAGCAAAACACAAGATTCCATGTAGATTGTGACTATAGATATATGACGTGTATTAGTAAATGGCCAGGGATTGGACGGGAACAGAGTCATGGAGAGGATTTGGTTGGAATGCCAGGACTGCATGTGGGGTTTTTTACTTTCTAGTAATGTGGTCTGCTGGTAGGTCATTTGTTTTACCTGAAAACCCCATAGAAAAGAAGAACATCATTTAACATGGAATGCATTTTCTTTTAAGGAGTACAAGGGGGACAACCTGGAGATGCTGATTCGAGAGCCACTTCCGCCCCCTGGGAGACCAGGGAGCTCTCCTGAGCCTCAGTCTTTCCATCTGTAAAATGGAAGGGTGAGATCCAGTATTCAGGTGTGGTTTTGCCTCTGGTTAACATGCCCGATGGCTGGCAGAGTGGCGGCAGAACACCAAATAAAGCTGTGTGGGACCTCCTGTGTGAGGAGGTTACCTTGGCTCTGAGGAAAAGAGGAGAAACGGGATGCAGTAAAAGCATTTCCTGGGTACCACTGTCTCCCCTGCACCAGTCCAGACCCAAGGGAATCAGCATCGCTTCCCCCCCCCCCCCCCCCCCCTTCTCACACGCTCTGGAGACCAGCCCTTGAGCTGGGACTTTGCACCTGAGTTCATTTCTCTGCGAGTCCTCCTGGGTCTGGCTTATCTCCCACTCTCCCTGAGGTTCTGGAAGGAACAGCAGTCATGTCTACCATCCACTAAGCGTCTCTTCTATGTCAGGCACAGAGATGAGTAGATTCCACTCATTAACCCACTATGATCATCAGCCCCACAAGGAATGCGGCAATAGCCTCATTTTAGAGATGGGGAAAAGGAGAGTTTAAGGGATGATTACTCGTGGTCTATGACCATTCCATTCTGTTCTGAGGAATATGCCCCAAAGAAACCACCTAGGTCCATAGAGGGCCGTGGATGTGATATCATTGCAGTGTTGTTTGTGGGGATAGGGGGTTGGAGGTCCCTGACGGGGGGTCCTGGGGGGAGAAGAGGCATAAAATGTAGGGGAAACAGCCCCTGGACATAGTGATGGGGAGCAAGGAACCTGATGCGGGTACAGCAACATGGCTGGATCAGTAGGGAGCCATCCAAGTAAACAGAATGAGATCTAAAACACACAATGCTACTTATGTAAATGAAAACTACTTGCACACAAACAACAATGTATACATATTTTGCAAGAACAGATGAACCAGAAGATGCTCATTAAGTACATTGAATGGTTGCCTCTGGCTGGGATGGGTGGGGAATGTAGTTGGAGGCTGGAGATAAAGGGGCGGGGGATTAATGCGAGAGAGGAGGCCTTCATAGACCAATGAGGAGAATGCACCATGAACAAGGTGCATGAATAACTCAGTTGTCTGCACTTTAAGTCCAACAAAGGGAAAACAAGTAAGGATCAGAGAAGTTAAGTAATTGGTCCAAATCACACAGTAGGTAAGAAGGAGTGGGAAGAAGGTCCAGATAACCAGGCTTCCTTAGAGCAAGATGGTAGGGGGACACTTCAGCAGCAGGGGGGCAGGAGGGGAGGCTGTGTGTGTGACAAGATGTGTGCTCGTTGAGTTTCCTGGGCTGCAGGTCAGCCCTGAACCTCACCAGCTCTCCCATCCTTCCCAAATGCCACTGAGGAGTACAAGTCAGTCTTTACCCTCCGGGAACTTTGATGACGTACAAATGAACTCATGCTTGGCAGAGAAGTCAGAGAAAGGGGGGCCTCCGGGAGGCAAGGCTAGATCAGTGTGGTCGAGTTTAGAAACAACATTAACAAGGTAACTCCAAGCACCTACCTTCCCAGCAGGCACTGCTCTGAGCTCACGTGGTGCACACGAGCCTTGTAGGTGAGTTCTATGCCCATCCCCACTTTGCAGATTAGGAATTGAGGGACCCACAGGTTAAGTGATTCCGGAAATCACACAGCTGAGAAGAGGCAGTGGTGGGATTTGAACCCAGGCAGAGCGGGTCCAGAGGCAGTGAGCTTAATCATTCCGTGATTTGCAAAAGAAATACAACAGCTCTGGTTTGACTGGCCAGGCCTTCCTAAATGTCTCTGTAGCCATGCTTCCTCTTGAGGTTCCCAGTCTGGGCTGGGGACACGCCAGGCAGGACCCAGTCCTATGATCAGTCGCAGAGGAGGGGTCCCTATCTGAAGTTCTCAGGATCAGATTCAACTCCCCTTCCTTCAAATGTCCAAGATGGAGACACCCCATGTCCTCAAGTGCACGTTTGGAAACTGAGGCTCACAGAGGCGATGGGACTTGTTTCAGTCACGGGGCAACCAGCCCAGCACTGCCCCCTTCTGGCGGAGACAAGGTGTAGCGTGTGCTAAGTTCCGGGACCCTGATCCGCCAAGTCCCTGCCCGCCCCCCAGTCTCCCTCCTGACAGCTTCTGGGCTGGGAGCCAAGCCACTTTCCCCAGAGCCAGCAGGGCTGGCCACGCCACCCAGAATGCCACGTTCCCACCTTCTCTTCCTCTCTCAGGCAAGATATCATCGCCCCAAAGCCTTGGCGGTCCCTGAGCAGAGCCTCCGAGAGGGCCAGCTCTGGTTACCACTCCCCTTTCTCCCTCTTCCCAGCCAGTCTCCCCTTCTGAGCCCTCCCACCGGCTCAGAAATTAGGGGTCATTACCATCAGGGTGTGAGATCTGAGCACAGTGCTAAGTCACCAACGCCCCAACTCTCGATCTGCCATGCAGCCCCAAAGTCCACCCCGTAACCAACAGTCAGCACTGACACAGTACCAGGAAGGAAACGAGGTTCTGGGCCCAGCCCAAGCCAATGTGGCAGAGGACAGGAAGTCACGGGCTTGTTCTATTTCCCTCCGGCTGGTCCTCCTCTGACCCCAGAGAGAAGCTCAGGTCCCTCCCACAGGTGGGATTTCAGACACATTCCTGGAAAGTGCTGCTAACTCTGGTGCTGGGGTGGGAGTTGGTTTTTGAAGATGAGGGCCAGATGGCCTGTTCAGCCACCTACCCATGAATCACTCTGTGCCAGGCACTGACCTGACTGCTTTACTCATCCCTATTAGATAGAGAGCTGTAGTCAACCCATTTTACAGGTAGACAAATGGAACTGCAGAGAAGTCAATTACTTGCCCAGGGTCATACAACTAAAATGGTAGAGCGAGATTCAAGCTCAAGGAGTCTGACTCTTGGGGCACCTGGGTGGCTCAGTCAGTTAAGCATCTGACTTCAGTTCAGGTCATGATCTCCTGGTTCGTGAGTTTGAGCCCTGCATCTGGCTCTGTGCTTACAGCTCGGAGCCTGGAGGCCTAGAACCTGGAGCCTACTTCCCATTCTGTCTCTCCAGCTCTTTCTACCCCTCACCTGCTCACACACACACACACACACACACACACACACACACACGCACACACTTTTTCTCTCTCTCAAGGATGAGTAAACATTAAAAAAATTATATAAATATGTATATGTATGTAGATATATATGAGGAGTCTGACATTTGGGCTAGCTACCCCATCTGTATAGCACAACCACCCCCCCAATCTAGCCTTTTTTTTTGAGAGAGAGGGCTCAAGTGAGAGAGAGCCAGAGGGAGAGAGAGAAGCAGGGCTCTTGTTCACCCGAAGCGGGGCTTGAACTCAGCCAAAGGGGGGGCAGAGGCACACCTGACGTGGACTTGAACTCATAAACCGTGAGATTATGACCTAAGCTGAAGTCAGATGCTTAATGACTGAGCCATGCAGACACCCCAATCTAGCCATTTACAGAGCACCTATCTATCTATTCACCCACAGCCACCTGTCTATGGAACAGCATATGCAAAGGCTCAGAGGGAAAAGCACAGGGCATGTTTAAGAAATTAGCTACTGCATAGAGTGAGGGAAAAGACAGCAAGAGATGAGGCAAGAAAGGGGAGCAGGGCTCCCATCAGGGGGTCTGCCCATCCGCCTGCCCATCCACCATCTGTCTACCTGCCGATACTCATCCCCCCGCACCTCTTTCCCATTCCTCTGTCTGTCCTTGCATCCGTGCATCCGTGCATGCATCCATCCCTTTCTCCCTCCCTCACTCCCTCCATCATTTCGGTAATTTGGCAGACAGAGAGAGAGAAAGAGAGAGAGAGGGAGGGAGAGAGAATGGAGAGCTGGCTGGGTATGTTTCCTCCTTGCCAGTAATTTCTTATGACACGTGGGGCGCCTCGAGGGAACATTAGGACTTCTAGAGGTACCTGAATAACTAGGATAATTTTCTCCTCCATCTACTTACCTCATTACCCACAGTTCACAGGCCCTGGGAGGTTGTGGGAAGAGGGAATTGCAGAGTGGATGAGTGCCAAGGTTAAAAGACCCTTCCGGGGCACCTGGGTGGCTCAGTTGGTTAGGCATCCAACTTCGGCTCAGGTCATGATCTCACAGTTCGTGGGTTCAAGCTCCATGTCGGGCTCTGTGCTGACAGCTCAGAGCCAGGAGCCTGTTTTCGAATTCTGTGTCTCCCTCTCTCTCTGACCCTCCCCTGCTCACGCTGTCTCTCTCTCTCTCAAAAAATAAATAAAATATTTACAAAAAAAAAAAAAACACCCTTCCAGGCCTTGAGACTTCAGCCCCCAGCCCTGCCCTAGTGTTTCCTTAGGAAAACAATGAATTAGGCTCTCAAAGGGGCGTCACAATGGGCACTCCCAGTACCTCCTGACAGTCCCTGGGAGACTCTGGAGCCCCTGACCACCAGAAGTTCCATCTCACCAACAAGAAGGACCCTGGTCAAGCATGGCCCAGGTAGGATGACCTCACAGGGCTGCATCAAGGCAGCCCAAGGTCACAAGAAGTCTGATTGACAGGAAAGAGTATGAAGGCCCCAGCCTGGCCCACCCATGTGGCTGGGAGCTGGGGGCCTCTTAGAAAACACTCAGGTGCCAGTGCCGCTGTGGAGCCCCTGTTGTCCCCCGGGGGAGGGGGCAGGAAGCAGGCCACTATCCCCCTCCTCCCGTTCCTCTGCCCCTTCGCTTCCTGCTTCCCGGAGACATTTCCTGGACTGCCAGTGGACGCTTCCTCATCTCCTAGGTGACCCTGTGACAAGTAACAGTGACAGCTAAAGATTCCTGAGTACTCATGGGGTGTAGGCAGTTTATGTAGAATGTCTCATTAAATCCTCATGGTAATCCTATGAGATAGAATTTTTTTTAAGAATTTGGTATAATGTTTCACACGGTAAGCTTTTTGTTTCGTTTTTTTTTTAACTTTTTTTTTTTTAACATTTACTTATTTTTGAGAGACAGGGAGAGAGAGAGACAGATCATGAGCAGGGGAGGGGCAGAGAGAGACAGACACACAGAATTCGAAGCAGGCTCCAGTTTCTGAGCTACCAGCACAGAGCCCGACGCGGGGCTCGAAACCAAGAACTGTGGGATCATGACCTGCACCAAAGTCAGACGCTCAACCAACTGAGCCACCCAGGCGCCCCAAGCTTTTTGTTTTTTAATGTTTATTTATTTAGTTTTGAGAAAGAAAGAGAAAGAGAGACCAGCGGTGGGGCAGAGAGAGAGGGGGACAGAATCCCAAGCAGGCCCTATGCACCTGAGAGCCCAACGTGGGGGTTGAACTCAAACCATGAGATCCTGACCTGAACCCAAACCAAGAGACAGACCCTTAAATGACTAAGCCACCCAGGCACCCCTGTCACCATGAGTAGGTTCTTTAGGTGTTCCCACTAGATAGGTGGGAAAACTGAGGTACAGAGTAATATGAATTACTGAAAGGTCAGGCAGTTGGTGTGAATGGTGGAGCTGGGATTTGAACTCCAAGCCCTTAAGCTACACAGCCTCATGAGGAAGCTAAGGCACATGCCTGGCCTCCATCTGCTCCCCTCCCAGCCCCTCTGACCCACCGCACACCAACATGCTCTCATAAACGTCCAGATGAGAATGTTCGAAACCTACAGGGAACTGCTGGATGAGTCTGATAATAATTACTATTTGCATTGTGCCTTCAAAGTTCCCACACTCTCGCACCCCCCACGACACGCTGGTGAGGCAAATAGCCTTATTATCCTCATTTTGCAGGCGAGGCAACTAGGCAAAGAGGTTCCGAGACTTGCCCAAGGTTGTCGGACCTGTAGGGCAGAGGGAGGCCCTGAGCTCAGACCTTCACACTCCAAAGCCCTGGCACATTCCACTGTACCCGGGGCCCTGGGAGGCTTAACCAGGGGCCGTTTGCATTTTAGCAGGGCACAAGGCCTTCCCCCCAGAGAGAGAGGTGTGAGTGGCCAAATGTCTGGCTCGGGCTAGACTAGCGTGTGGGCCTGAAGTATTGGAAAGGACAGTGACTTCCCAGGCCCGTAGAAATACCACATGTGAGATCTTGCTGCCTCCTCAGAGAGCCCCACTCTTGAGTCACCCTCATCCCCTTTTCTAAGTCCTGGCAGAAGGGACAGACACTATGCCTGTGGGGTTAAGGGGTCATAGAGGGTCTATTCGGGATCCTCCTTTTGTCTCTAGCTGGAAACCCAAGTAAAAATAGGGTAGTGGAATTTGGAAGGGAGGGAAGGGGCTGGTGAGAACTTGCCCTCAGGTTTCCTTGCTCCATGGACAGGGAGGCTTAAGTGAAGGCTGCAGAAGGCAGGGAAGGAGTTAGGGGTCTTCCCCGAAGTTCTAGAGCTCGGCCTTGGCACTGAGGACATTGTGTGCTGGTAATTCTTTTTTTTTTTTTGGTTGTTTTTTAATTTATTTTAAGAGACAGAGAGAGACAGTGCGAGCAGGGGAGGGTCAGAGAGAGAGGGAGATACAGAATCTGAAGCAGGTTCCAGGCTCTGAGCCGTCAGCAAGGAGCCCAGCGAGGGTCTCGAACACACAAACTGTGAGATCATGACCTGAGCCGAAGTCGGGGGCTCAGCCGACCAAGCCACCCAGGAGCCCTGTGGTAATTCTTAATTAAGGGACTGTCCTGGCCCCGTAGGATGGTCTGCAACATCCCTGGGCTCCACCCCTGGCCGCCAGTAGCACCCCCATTGTGACAGCCAAAAATGTCTCCAGGCATTGCCAAATGTTCGCTGGGGAGAAAAACACCCCCATTGTGAACCACTTCTCCATAGCATCCCCTCAGCCCCCTGCACTTGACAGGAGGAGCCGCAGGAGGAGATGGTTAAATGAAACAGATGTTAACCTGGAAAGTATGTGTTCAGGCCCCACCCTCCCCCCAGAGCTGGCTGTGCTGGGCCCAGGCCGCAGGTGATGGGGTGCTCTCAGCCCTCTGAGGTTAGTCACCTGGAGCCCAGCCGGCCCGTGGAAGGGGCAGGGCAAGCTGTGCTGCCTGGGCCTCCTCCTCCCCGCCCTTGCTCTGAGTCTCCTCTTCCTCCTCCCTTTTCTCTTCTTCCTCCTCCGGGGGACTGGACGGTCCCTCTGCCCTAGCTTCTGGGAGAGCCTCATCCCTGGATGTGCTCAAGGCCCTCCCAGAACCCCCGTGCGGTGGACATGGGCTGCATCCTGGAGGATAGGGTGTGGCCCTTGGGGTCAGCCAGCCTGAGTTCAGTCCTGGCCTGGTTCATTACCAGCCACCCGACCCCCTAAACTTGTGATGAACATCCTTACTGCAGTTTTCTCAACTACAAATAGGATGAATAATGACACTTTCCTTCAAGGGTAATAATGTGAGGATCAGAAGGGAGAATCCATGTCAAGAGTTTGGTGCTGTGCTTGGAGTCCGTGATGAAGAATGATCCTTGATTACCGCCATCCTAGCTCACTTCCTGTGTGGTCCCCCTGCTCCTAACCCCATGGCTGGGCCTCAAAGGCTCTGGGAAAACTGTCCCACACGGTTCGGGTTCGCCCTTTTCTCCAGCTTGGCTGTGTGCCAGCACTGGGTGAAGGCCCCGGGGCACAAAGGTGAATAGGATGTGGTCTTGAACACTGGGAGAGTTTTACTGGCTGTTGAAACATTAGCAGGAGCCAGGAAGGACCAGGATTTGGGACTAGCATGAGGCCAGCACAGCACCCAAGGGCAGCCAGCAGGATGTAAAAAGAGGCATTCAGTGCACTTCCTCAAAATGTGCACTTGCCTCCCCCTAGGCCCAGCCTAGCAAAGGACCACACCCCAACAGGAATGCCTGAAGGCACAGAGGAGGGTGAAGCAAGGGTGGGTACTGCAGCACCGGAGGCTTCCTGGAGGAGGTGTCAAGAGGGCTGATGGCTTGGAGGATAGGAAGAATTTTGAAATGCAAAGCAGAGGGCACACACATTCCTGGGTAGGAACCTATAGCAGCAAAGCCGGCTTGGGAAGAGAGCTCTGGGCAGGTTTGAGTTGGGCAAGGGGTTTGTAAATTACACACAGAAGGATGTACATTGTCTCTGGGGTACTAGGGATTTCTTCTGGAAGGTGGCCTGGGTTCAACTTCCAAGAGCTCTGTACTGAGGGCTCCCTCTCAGTTCTGGTTCCCTGTGTGTGTGTGTGGGGAGCCTGGAGGGCAGCGAGACTGGGCAGAGTGGAAGTGGGTTCCCCTCCCAGCTGTAGCCTGGAGGAGTGGGACAGAGCCAGCCTGACACACAGACATCTGGTCCTTTGCACAGTGCTGCTGTGACTGTGAAGGTCGAGAGTAAAATGGGCATCCGGTACCTGGGAGATGGTGTCAAGGTCAAACCAGTCAGGGGGCAGTCATGGAGAGTGGCAGCAGGAGAGTAAACAAAGGTCCCTACAGTGGGATCTGTGTGGCACTGAGGGGCCTCCTGGAGGGGTGACCTCCATGCCTGGTCAGCCAAGATTGGTGATTATGAAAAGCTGGCATTGTCACTTTGTAACAATGAGAGATGTTCTAAAGTAGAATGGGCTGGCGGGTTGGAAAAATCCCTTACCAGAATCTAGTTCAATTGAAGCGGTCTTTATTGAGGGCTCACTAAATGCCTTCGTCTGGAGGGAAACAAGGAATAGGATTTTGGGGGCCATTATGTCAAGGGTAAGGTTGACAGAGTGCGCCCCTGAAGATGCTCTGGGCCAAAAGGGAAGGAGAATCTCCTTGATGGGTGGGAGGGAGGGAGGGCCTGCCTGGCTAGGGAATCCACCCCGGAGCAAAGGCATGGAGGTCCTGAAGGTCAAGGTCCCAGCAGAGGTGATGGGCGGAAGGTCTGGCTCGAGCACAAGGTGAGGGGAGCCCTGTCCTTAAAGTTCTTGCTTTCCAGGCTAGGGGGCCTTGAGATTTCTTTCCTTTCCTTTTCTTTTCTTTTTTTTTTTTTTTTAAATGTTTTTATGTTTTTTTATTTAGTTTTGAGAGACAGAAAGAGACAGCACAGGCAGGGGAGGGTCAGAGAGAGAGGGAAACACAGAATCTGAAGCAGCCTCCAGGCTCTGAGCTAGCTGTCAGCCCAGAGCCTGAAGCAGGGCTTGAACCCATAAACTGTGAGATCATGACCTGAGCTAAAGCTGGACGCTTTACTGACTGAGCCACCCAGGCACCCCTTGAGGTTTCTTTTCTAGGCAGAAGAAAACAAGAGATGCTTTGAGAAGAGCTATCTGATCTGGCCATTGATATGGCCAGGTTCAGGTTCAGGTTCAGATTCAGGTTCATTGGGTGGGAGTGTGAAGCACAGGCTGGGAGACAGGAGGACAGGAGGGCTTGGTGGAAAGCTGAGTAACCCTGCAGGAGAGAGAAGGAGGCCTGGTGGGACAGTGGCAGAGGAGGGCCAGATGGGTGTGACATGGAGGACACAGACAGGCAGCTGGATGTGGGGGAGGCGTGCGGGGGGTTGAAGTTGAGCCCGGCTCTTAGCCTCTGAGCTGGCAGAGGCCTCTGAGAAGTAGGCTGAGGTTTGCACCAGCACGGGTCAAGTCACGGGGCCTTGAAGGCTGCCCCCTACCTGGAGGTGTCTGGTTCTATGGCCAGCAGAGCTATCTCGGGTGTGGTTCTGGAAGCTTCTGACCACTGGCCCCTTCCTTGTGCTTAGCAGTAGAAGCCCCAGTGTCTGATGCCTCAGTGCTGCCCTTCTCTCCATCCCCACAGGACTCAAAGAAACCCTCAGCACCCAGCCATGAGACGAAGATACCATCAGGCAAAAAGCTGCAGTGTCCACACCTTCCCCTGTCCCAGTCATGGATGCAGGACCGCGAGCAGAGTCTGGCGGCAGCCTACGTACCAGTGGCGGTAGACCCGAAGGGGCAGAGCCTGGACAAGCTCAGGTTCAAGTTCTACACCGCCCAGTACTCCAACTCCCTGAACCCCTTCTACACCCTGCAGAAGCCTACCTGTGGCTATGTGTACCGCAGGGACACCGACCACACCCGCAAGCGCATTGATGTGCCTCCTGCCAACCTGCTCTTGTGGCGCTCCTAGGCCCCTCAGGGTCAGAAGACCCCTCCTGAGCCCTCCCCCCACAATCCTGGGTCCCTGAGGGGAGGGGCTGCTTGCTCCAGGAGGAGGGGACCATGCCTGGGCTGAGACAGATGTTCCGTGCCCAATGGCAAAGGGAGGGCTCTGTTCTTGGCAGCAATTAAAGTCTGTCCTTCCTTTCCTTGGCATCTAAATGGGTGACTGTGGGTGGATAAACTGAGGCCATAGGGGTGTTGTACAGCAGGCTATGTCCAGAGATGCCTGAAGACTTAGAAGGACTTGGTTCTCAGTCGCCCCCCCCCCCCCGCACCAGGAGTGATTTCAACACCCCTCCAGAGCCTCAGCCCCACACAAAGCCCATGCTGGTCACACCCTCCCCATAGTCCAAGCTTGGTCACTCCACCAAAGTCAAGAAAGAGATAAATCGGTTGGCTTGGGTTGGAGCAGCCCCTAGAAAAAGGGCAGTAACGCAGGGTGAAAACAGTCTGTGTGGGTGGGTGGGGGGCTCCTCTCCAGCCCTCATTTTATGTCAACCTGCCTCTTCTGACTTGTGGCTTGTTGGTGGCAGGATGCATTTCCCATCCTGTGTCTTCTCTGGTCCAGAAGGCTGACTCTGGGGTTAGTCAGGCTCATGGGCCGTGTTTCATGGAGATGGGCACTGCAGACAGAGGGCACTTGACCCAAAGCAGTGGCCTCCTGGCCACTGTCGCCCAGGGGCAGATCCGGTGCTATGCTGGGGCCAGTTCAGACGGTCCTGAGGGATCCTCTACTGAAGGCATCTTCTCTCAGCGCCACAGCCAGTGACTTCATGTTGGTAACTGCTGACACCAGCAAACACCCATAGACTAGCGTTTCTTCTTTCCAGAGAGCCTGTTGTTAACTATTTGCCAGCACACCACTAGGCGAATCCAGCTGGTTCCATTTCTAGGCATCACAGCTCATTCTAGCTGGGGTGGGGGGTTCTGTAGGGCATACTTTTGGAGCCTAAGAGTTTGGGGGTGGTGTGGGATGGAGGGATGGGATGTCTGGAGACCCAAGCAAGCAGCCAGTTCACTGGCTAGGCTTCCTTGGACGCCTTTTTTTCTGAAAAGAAGATGATGGAGCACCTGGGTGGTTCAGTCGGTTAAGCATCTGGCTTTGGCTCAGGTCATGATCTCATGGTTTGTGGGTTCAAGCCCCGCACTGGGCTCTGTGCTGACAGCTCAGAGCCTGGAGCCCACCTCGGATTCTGTATCTCCCTCTCTCTCTCTGACCCTCCCCTGCCTGTGCTGTCTCTCTCTGTCTCTCAAAAATAAATAAAAAACATTAAAAAAAAAAAGGAAGATGGTGAGTAGAGAGGAAGGACATGAGCCCTCCTAAAGGTTACCCGATAGGATAGAGTCTAGGTTTTCCTGGGGTTTGTTTGTTTGTTTGTTGTTGGAGGCTCTCTTTCAAAAGTCAGAGGCTTTAGGGGCACCTAGGTGGCTCAGTAGGTTGAACATTTGATTCTTGATTTTGGTTCAGGTCATGATCTCACGTGTTCATGAGTTCAAGCCCTCTGTGGGGTTCTGTGCTGACAGCATGGACCCTGCTGGAATTTTCTCTCTCTTTCTCTCTCTCTGCCCCTCCCCTGCTCTCTCTCAAAATATATTATTTATTTTATGTAAAAAATATTTTTTATTATCAAAATTTATTTATTTATTTATTTATTTAGAGCAGGGGGTGCAGAGAGAGAGAGCGTGCGTGAGCCCCATGCGGGGCTTGAACTCCTGAACACGTGAGATCATAATCTGAGCTGAAATCAAGAGTCAGATGCTTAACCGACTAAGCCACCCAGGTGCACCTACATAAACTTTAAAAAATAAAATAAAATGAAGTCAGAGCCTTTCCTCAATTGCCTGGCGATCCTGGGCTGGAGGCTGGCCATTTGGCCTCTGGACCAGGTCTCTCCTGCCTGGTTGTCAGTGTTTGAGGAGCTGGCATGGGAAGGAGCTGGGGGTCTCTTTCTATGCAGACTTTCCCTTGACTCCCAGTTTCTGGAGTGACCCTTCTGTCTTCTCGAGGCTTTCGAGTCCAAATCTTCAGAGTAACCTCCAGCTGGGGTGGGGGCGGGGGAGGTGCGGAGGGCATCTGGGGAGCTCATTGCTCCTTACGCAGGCTTTCCACCAGTCTTCCCATTTCCGCTCCCCTGTCCTGCACCCCAGCCCGTAGGACACCTTCTGCCCCGTGTCTGAGCCCCCATTGGCATCACGTTTGGCCCATCCTCCACACCCTCCTCTTTCAGAGTGCTTGGGTTTCAACTTCCTGCGCTCTGAGAGTTACCACTAGTCTGTCTGCCCTCTGTGGTCCAAAACTTTATTAGAACCGCTCACCTGTTTTCTTCTTTCTCTTTGTCTCTGTGGATGGGTGGGTTTAAAAAATGATACTGTGGGGCGCCTGGGTGGCTCAGTCAGTTGAGCGTCCGACTTCGACTCAGGTCATGATCTCACAGTTCGTGAGCCCGAGCCCTGTGTGGGGCTCTGTGCTGACAGCTCAGAGCCAGGAGCCTGCTTCGAATGCTGTGTCTCCCTCTCTCTCTGGCTCTCCCCTGCTCACACTCTTTCTCTTTCAAAAATAAACATTAACAAAATTTAAAAAAACAAAAAATGTTATTGCCAGTTTAGCTGAATTTTGAAAAGCAGAGATAAATTCAAGTTTTCAGTCTATGTGTAACAAAAAGTTACCCAGTCATCTAACAAATGCTTGCTGAACACCCGAAGGCTGGGATCCTTAAGCTGCAAAAATGAACTAGAACCATCTCTGCCCTCCCAGACCTGAGAACCTTGCGGGGTGTGATGGGTGTGGGTGTGGGGGCCCAGCATTTCCACTCCCCCAACTAATGCCTTCTCCTCTCCCCTGGAGAATGGTCTCCCCCTTGAGGTTCACCTTGGTAGAGCAGCCTTGATAGAAGCTTCCAGGAACCTGTAAAGAAGCTGGCCCAAGTCCTGCATCGGTGTGAGCGGGATAGTCCCAGGAGGCAAAGACCTGGCGCTTAGAGCTCTCTTCTGTTTCTGTGCAGGTGGAGAGTGGGGGTCGGCAGCCTTGGAGGGGGAGCAGTCGGGCCTGGGATTGCTGCCCCTCGCATCTCTTTCCAGCCCGGCCTCCACCTCTGCACCCCTGCCCCCACGCTCCCTCTCCTCTGAAATGTTCAGCCAGGTAGATCCTTTCTCGCTAGAATGGCGTCTATCCCAGGAGGGATTCCTACAGACGGAGCAGCCTGGGGAAGCCACAAGGCCTCTCTGACGTGTCCACCACATGAGCTGTCCACCCGCTTCCTCCATGCCTTTCTTTTATAGTCACCTCTTCTTGAAAGCCTTGGTGTGGATCCCAACCCTCTTTGACTTGGGCCTCCGTGTCTGGGAGAAGAATGGGGTGCAGGATGAGGGGACAGGCCACAGAAGAGGGAGGAGCTGGGCTCTGGGACGGGAGGCTGGGGGATTCCATTCCCGTCCTGGGCCTGGGCCACATCCAAAAGTATTGAGCTCACCGTCCCTGAAATTTTCCAGGCAGAAGGGCCACAGGGAAAATGCTGGAGTAGGGGACTCTAGGGACCCTCTGGCCCCACCCAGGCCTTCCTCAGAGACTTAAAGGTTTAGGCTAAAACATGGTGAGGAAGTAGAAAACTTCAGGACCACCGCTTTGAATTTCTGTAAACTTCAGAGTGATTTTTCTGTCCCTACTTCCTCTCGAATCATGTGGAAATAATACCACCCCCTGGGCTGTGTGTGGTAAGCCTGGTCCTCAAGCTTAGCATGCTGTCTTGAACACAGTAGATGTTGGATGACAGTTCTATCCTACTTTCGCCTTATTGAATTCTTCCTTTGATCTCGCATGCACGGACTCACTCAATGTTTTATTGCGTTCAAGCCCCTGTCAGCCAAGTGTTACCACCAAAAAGGCACTGAGGAAGGTTTAAAGAGGGGAGTGTTTACAGAGAAGTGGGCACAGTTGAGGGCTGGTGACGTGGCCAGAGAGTGGCCACAGAGGGAAGTCCTTCCTAGTTCTAAGCGTGAGGGGTAAAGGGAGGTGGCTTTGTCACAGCAGCTGAGACAGGGCATTCGTGGGAGCTGTGGCTGAGGGTAGAAGAAGGCACCCAGGGCCCAAACTGTGACCCAGCAGGGAGAGGAGGGAACAAGCACCCAGACTCTTCTCTCTTCCTGCCGGCTGTCTCCTTCCACTGCTGCCCGGTGGATGAACTACCAGAAGCCAGAGGGCAGGGGCCCCGAACGATCCAGGCCACAGGGGTCAGCCTCCCAAGGCGCTCAGGGCACACAGAGGAAGGGGGAGAATGGGGGGGGGGGAGTAGGCAATGGGATAATCAGCACGTGACCATGAGGAATCTGTGGTACTAGGTGCTGGGAGGGTGTGAGAGAGGAGTAACACAGAGGCCTCCACCCCGAGTTCCTGATGACAGGCTGGCAGTAAACAGCTGAGTATAATTTGAGAAATAAATGAACCTTATGTATGTTATTATAGAAGTCTGAACATTGCTGGGGCACCTGGGTGGCTCAGTCAGTTAAGTGTCCAACTTCGGCTCAGGTCATGATCTCCCGGTTTGTGAGTTTGAGCCCCGTGAGTTCGAGCTCCACGTTGGGTTCTGCGCTGACAGCTCAGAGCCTGGAGCCTGCTTCGGATTCTGTGTTTTCTCTGTCTGCCCCTTCCCCGCTCAATGTTCTGTCTCTGTCTCTCAAAAATAAATAAATGTTAAATTAATAAAAAAATGAAGTGTGGACGTAGATGTGGTGACCCCCGTGACTTCCACCTTCTGCTGATCCTGCCTTGGCTCAATCCCCTTCTGAGTGTGGCTGAGATCTGGGACTCGCCGCTAACCCACAGAACGTGACGAAGGTAACAGGATGGTATTTCCTTGGTTAGTTCCCCTATATAAGCTTCCATTTTAGCAGATTGGAGAGAGATTCTCCTAGCTGGCTTGATGAAATAAGCAGCCACACTGAGGAGCCTGTGTAACAAGGAGCTTTGGAAAGTTCTAGAAACTTCAGACAGCCTCTAGTAACCAAGAGTAGCCTCTAGACAATGTCTAGTAGGAAGCCAGGGCTCTCAGTCCTATACCCAGGATATGAATTCTGCCAACACCCTGAATGCAGGGGAAGTATGTGACTTCCCCAGTCAAGCCTCCAGATGTGAACACACCCCAGATGACATCATGATCACAGCCCTTTGGGACCTGGGGCAGAGGACCCTGTGAAAGCCATGCCCAGACTCCTGGCCCAAAGAAACTTGTGATAATAAACATGTAGAGTTTTTTTCTTAATTTTAAAAATGTTTATTTTTGACATACAGAGAGAGACAGTGTGAGCAGGGAAGGGGCAGAGAGAAAGAGAGACACAGAATGTGAAGCAGGCTCCGGGTTCCAAGCTGTCAGCCCAGAGCCCAATGTGGGGCTCAAACCCATGGACCATGAGATCATGACCTGAGCTGAAGTTGGACGCTTAACGACTGAGCCACCCAGGTGCCCCTAAATGTGTAGAGTTTGAAGGCACTGACTCTGGTAGTGTTGAAGCAGCTGAGAAAGCTAATGTTACACATAAGCAAACTATCAGTGTGCCGAGGCAAAAAAAATGAATTCTGCAGAGATTCAGGAAGGTTCATGAAGGAGCATAGGGAGAGTGGGGAGGATGTCAATAGGGAGCGTTGGGAATATGAGCGGCTACCTCATCCTCAACTCCCTCATCCCAAACCCCAAAGCCAAGAGGACTCCAAGGACAAGGATGCCAGCCTGGGCCCTAAGTTTGCTGAAAGAGTGCTCACGGCCCCATATCCAAGCCATGCACCAGGTGGTCCCCAGAGACCACTTGCCCAGGGCGCCCTGCATTCATCTCTTTAGGTAGAGGAGAGGCAAAGCAGTCTTGTTTGGTTTCTTTTTAAAAAATAGCTGTCCTCGGGGTGCCTGGGTGGCTCAGTCAGTTAAGTGTCTGACCTTGGCTCAGGTCAAGGTCTCGTGGTTCATGGACTCGAGCCCAGCGTCTGGCTCTGTGGTGACAGCTCAGAGCCTGGAGCTTGCTTCAGATTCTGTGTCTCCCTCTCTCTCAGCCCCTCCCCCTCCTCTCTCAAAGATATGCATTAAAGAATTAAAAAAAATATAGCTGTCTCCTGTTTTTGTGAGCAATAGGTATTCATTATGAACCATTTAAAAAATACAGACAAGTTTTAAAAAGGAAAGATTGAAATATCACTGGTGATGTCATGACCTGGAATGAACCCTGTTAATTTTGGTTGTTTCCTTTCAGTTACAGGTGTCATGTACACAACAGTGTGGTGTGACAGGGACAGCCCTTGCCCATAGATGGGCCCCTAGGCTTGGTCTAGGAATTTTCCAGAACCAGTAGAAGCAGCTCACCATGTACCTGTGTGGCGGTGTCCTCACACACACACCCCAGGTCACTAGGTACACACTCATTGTCCCCTATCCTCATGCCCCTGGTAGGTGATGGTGTCAGGTGTGGAGTCGGATGGATGGTTGAATTCAGGCTTCCTGGGATGAGAAAGATACAGTCTCTGGGAATGTAAGAATGTGGTCGGAAAAGGACCAGGGAGCCTGTATGTACACAGGGCTATATGTACTTGTACAGTTTAATGTAGGAGGGGGTTCCTGATAGCTGCTCAGGACTTGTCTTGGAAGCCCACAAACTCTGTTCTTATACACTAACTATCCATGGTGTGATTGGAGCCTCTCAGTTGTGATGACCAAGTGCAGTGCGCAGCATGGATAACTGTACACAGCAGTCTTGTCAAAAGCCCACAGTCAGTTCAGCTCTGGCAGAGGAACCAGCTCTATCTCATATGCATCTCAATTCCATGTCTGAGGGCAGGATCCAAAAATGGTGAGAACCCATTGAAAACAGGAGAAGAAGGGAATGGAGGTCACAGGATCAGAACAGCCTCTGGCTAGCCACCTACTCTGTCCTGGTAAGAAGGGATAATGAGGTTACAAAATGGGTAAGAAAATCCTCTCACCTATCAGCTCAAGGTTGTAATCCCGGGCCTCTGCTTCCCTAAGCTTTGTTCTATTTTCACTATTCCTTCCTAGGAGCAGTCCCCATTGGCTGCAAGGGTTTAGTGGGGACTTAGCACCACTTCTCTGGCATCTCCTGCACTCGGCCGTGGGGTTGCACAGCCCCCTGTTACCTTTGTCCCTCCACTCACCTCTTCCCAACATTGCCCTGTGCCGTCTGATTCATCAGACCTTCTTTGCTCAGCTCCGGAGGACTCGGGCCTGTGAGCAAGGAGGGCCAAGTGTTAGAGAGCCGAGCCATCATAGTGCAGGGACAGCAGGGACCAGGTTCTGTCTACCTTGGGTGCCGGCCACAGGAAGAGTCCAAGAGATGGGCAACATGATGGACGGCAAGTCGGCGGAGGAGCTGAGCAGCACCGAGTGCCACCAGTGGTACAAGAAGTTCATGACCGAGTGCCCCTCCGGCCAGCTCACCCTCTATGAGTTCCGCCAGTTCTTCGGCCTCAAGAACCTGAGCCCGTCCACCAGCCAGTATGTGGAGCAGATGTTTGAGACCTTCGATTTCAACAAAGTGAGCAGAGAGGCTTGGGGGTGGGGATGGGTGGGTGCTGGAGGGCCGCCCTGGGAGGCCCCGCCAGTGCAGGGCTGGGAGGAACAGGTGCCAGAACGTGGAGTCTGCTGGAGGAGGGGTCATGCTTCTCTGTGTATCTGGGGCTATGTTAGGGAGTCCATTGATCTAATGTTCATTGAGCACCTACTGTGTGTCAGGCACTGGGGACTCAGAAATGAACCAGAGCCTTCCCTGGACTCTCACTTTCCAGGGGAAGACAGAGGGGTGCACAGGTTAGTGTAACCAGAGGCCCAATCCAATGGCTTCCTCTCAATTTACTCCAAAACAAGTGTGAACATTTATAAGACAGTCATCCAGCACCTGCTGAGTGCTGGGTGCTACACTGGCGCTTTTGCCCAGGCCCTTAGAGGCTCACAGGCTGCAGGAGGAGGAGGAGGAGTGGAGAGGTGAGGGCACTGTGATAAGTCTGCAGCTCTGGCTGGCTTGGCACAGGCAGGCCCGCGTTACCTGGGTCACCCCTGATGCTCTGGGGACAGGCAAGTCTTGCCTGGTTGCTGGGACGAGGGCTTCTCCCAACTTCAAAATGTCCAATGACCTCAGTTCACCTTCTCTCAAGTGGGCCTGAAGGTCTGCACGGTGGTCAAACTGTAATCTCCCCAAGTAATCACTGGGGGTCCCAATCAGCTAGAGGGGGGTGCTGGGTACAGTGAGGTGGGGCCCTTGGCTTCCATCAGCTGGGTGGCCTTGCGCCCAAGATCTACCCCCTACGCTCTGCTCGTTGACTTGCATTTGCCATGGATGTCGAGAGCATGAGTTAAGATATTTGTTGGCATCGAGAGCAAATCTTCCATTTATTTGGAGCAATTCAGTCAAGATGCAGTGGGAGGAGAATCCAGATCAACAAACCTGTCTCCCCACCCTGGCTGGACCCCTGACCCCCGGCGCTCAGGGGAAGCATGAGGATGTGATGTTGCTCTGATGTGTGTCTACTGCAAGCCAGGAGAGGCTGCCCAGAACTTTCCCAGCCCCCGTCACTGCCCAGAGGGTCCAAACACCATGGTGGACAGGGCTTCTAAGGACAGCTGGGGCTCAGAGGCTATTTAAAACTCACTAATATTTAGGGTTAAGGGACCAAAGCAGATTATGGGCTTTGAGTCTCGACCTCAAGGGCAGCATCCTGGTGCCTACTGGCTTTCCTGAAGGGGGTGCGGGGGGAGCAGAGCACTGGAGCTTGTGGAGATCAGAAGGGAAGGCATAGGCATGCTGGACCCCCCAGATGCTCCAGGAGAAGGAATGATTCCTGAACAGGAGGGAGAAGAGTCAGTGGCTGAACCTCAACATCTTACACCTAAAAACACCGAATTATCTCGACTTCTCACTTGTAAAAAGACCCTTTGGGTCAAGACACATCTCCCAAAGGATACTCTGAAATCACATATATGACACCAGGGAGGGACAACTCATCAACCCTGTATTTTGCAAGCACCACCTCTACTGTCCCAAACCTGACTTCCTTGATTATGCCGTGCACACCTTCACCTTAGGGTCTTTGTGATGCCTGGGACCCTCATCCTCCAGAATTCTGCTTGGCTCACACCTTTCCCTGTTAGAAGTCTCTGTTCAAATGTCTCCTTCCCACTGACACTTGCCCTGAGTTCCTGATGAAACCCTAGTTAACCAGGACTAGCCCCTACCCTGCATTTCCTGTGCCACCTTCCTTCCCCCGCACCCCACCCCCCAGAGCATCTCATCTTCTAATACTGATTCTTAATAACATGCAGCCACTATGTTTGTTGTGTGTCCCCTGCTGGAATGTGAACTCCATGAGGGCAGGCAGTTTTGTCTGGCTGACTCACTGCTTATCTCCAGCACCTAGAACAGTGCCTGGACCATGGTAGGCACTTAACAAATATTTGTTATATGAGTGAATGAGTCAATGCACAATCATGAGTTCTATGGGCTAATTGCATATTTTACAATATACATAGATTTAAATACATAATTATTAAAATGAAGAGCATCTCTGTAACACCTAAAGGGCTTTGCATACATCAACGGTGTAAATCACACTTGGGGCAATATCGCCTTCTACCCGTTGTCATGAACACAGAGTAGTGTATCAGGTTGGGTGAGAGATGGTGCACCAGAGTGTGTGCTAAGTTAAACAGGGTGTGCAAACGAGGGCCTATGGACCTATTTTTATAAGTGAGGTTTTATAAGAAGATGCCACACTCACTTGTTTACCTATTGCCCAAACTGAACGATTTGCTCTCTGGTCCTTTATAGAAAAAGTCTGCCAGCCCCTGGGTAGAAGGCAGTTGTATCTCAGCGTTCTGTGCTGGGTGGGCGGGGCCAGGGGTGCCACAGGGTGAGTGGGGAGTGTGATCTTGGCCATAAACAGGTACCCTGCTTACTTCAAAGTTTTGCCTGGGCTTGGCCACGCCTAGCAATCAAGCAGGTGCACACAAATTGATGTAAATCTTCACTCCGGCGTCTGAGCACTGGGTAGGATTTAGGAGGTCCAGTTTCTAGGCCAAGTTTGGCCATTCATTGGTTGTTGGTCTAACCCCACCTCTCAACTTTAGCTTTCATCTGGAAATGGGGACAAAAATCCCAGCTCCCGGGGTGGGGTGAGATTCAATGAGTAACGCTAATGAAAATACTCAGCATGAGAGGCACTAGGAAGAAGTTAGTATGACTGTAGTAGTGTGACTGAATCTAACCCAGACCACAGTGTTGAAAATGTGCAGTCATTCCCAGCTTCAAGTGGAGGAACCTCCCGAGACGCAGAGACACCCTGCGCTTGTCCAAGGCCACACCTCTCCTAAGACGTCAGTTAGGTCTTTCAGGCACAAGAGCCCATACTTTTCTTATTCTTCTTTCTTTACCAATGTTTATTTATTTCTAATTTGATTAATTGACTGATGTTTTAAAAATTTACATCCAAGTTAGTTAGCATATAGTGCAATAATGATTTCAAGAGTAGGTTCCAGTGATTCACCCCCTAGATATAACACCCAATAAATGTGTTCTTTAATGCCTCTGCCCATGTAGCCCATCCCCCACCCAGAACCCCATCAGCACCCCTCTGTTTGCCCTCTGTATTTAAGAGTCTCTTATGTTTGGTCTCCCTCCCTGTTTTTATATTATTTTTGCTTCCCTTCCCTTATGTTCATCTGTTTTGTCTCTTAAATTCCACATATGTGTGAAGGCATATGACATTTCTCTTTCTCTGACTAATTTCGCTTAGCATAATACCCTCTAGTTCCATCCATGTTGGTGCAGATGGCGAGATTTATTCTTTTTGATCACTGAGTAATACTCCACTATATATATACCACATCTTCTTTATCCATTCATCTTTTGACAAACATTTGGGCTCTTTCCATACTTTGGCGATTGTCGATAGCACTGCTATAAACATTGGGGTGCACGTGCCCCTTTGAAACAGCACCCCTGTATCCCTTGGATAAATACCTAGTACTGCAATTGCTGGGTCGTAGGGTAGTTCTATTTCTAACTTTTTGAGGAACCTCTGTACTGTTTTCCAGAGTGAGAGCCCATACTTTTCCATTGCTTCTTTATAGCCCCATTAGTTCACGGTAAACATTTCCCACAGTCTGGAGAGATAAAAAGTGGAAAGCGAAGGATCTTCACCCCGTGTCCTCTTGCCCAGGGGAAGCCTCCTTGGCTGTTTGCTTGCTTCTCTGAGCACTGTGGCATGGGTGTGTGTGTGTGTGTGTGTGTGTGTGTGTGTGTGTGTTTGCTCGTTCTGTTCTGAGGATAGCCCTGAGGGGTGGGGTGGGCAAAAATGGGATGCGCTAAAGGCGTATGTGAAAGCCTATTAACACAGGAAAGCACCTTGTAGATGTTCGCCACGATCATGACACCCACTGTGGGGCTCTGGCTCATCAAGGTCTCATCCGAGGCCCATTGCTGGCACAGAGCCAGGAGATCTCAGTGTCCATCCTGCCCAGCCTCTGCCATATCTTTAATAACAACGCTCTAGCCTCTGCTTGCTCGTTTTCAGTGACAGGGAGCTCATTACTGCACAAGGCTGTCCCTGTCCACCATGGACTAATCTGCCTGTTAGAGTTCTTCCCGCTGACCCCAAATATGCTGCTGGGTAACTTCCCGGTCCCAGAGCCAGGGTTGTGAGTAAGTGGAGGAACAGAGGCTGGACTCCAAGTTCACAGGCTCTGAGTCCTAGAGCTCAGCCTTTCTGCAAAACGCCAGCTTCCCTCTCCCAGTCTCACGGGGCTTGGCGGTGAGATGGGCAGAGGCAGTCCTGTGTTCCCTGCTTCCCTGACCCCACTGGAGTGGCCTGTGAAATCTGGAGGGACCCTGGAGAAATTCTGCAGGCATGTCTTGTGCCATCCTCTCCCATGGTCAATCCCCCTGGGACTCAAGAGGACACCGCCTTTCCTGGGGAAGCCTCCTGAGCCTCTCCTCTGGCCTCTCCCCTGGTGGTTGTCCAAGCAGAGTTGTGTGCTTGTTCTGTGATTCCGTAACGTCCTGTCCAGATGCGCTGCCGTTACATCGTGATGGCATCGTGACCTCCTTATAAAAACAATCATAGGAAGGGTAGTGACAGTAATAGTGAATATTTACTGAGTGTTTACTATTTGCTAGGCAGTGTTGTGTGCTTTCGACACATAAACTCATTTAATCCCTCCACAGCCCCACAGAGGCGGCTACTATTGTAATTATTATAGGTGAGGAAATCAAGGACCATTAAGTCCTTTGTCCCAGATTCCACAGCTTTGAGAGGGTGAAGCCAGGATTCAAACCTGCGCCCCCAACACTGCACTCCCATCTGCACCGGGTTCCTGTCTTACTGAGTTCTGAAGCCTCTATCACAGTGTGTAGAAGGTGCTCAGTAAAGTTCAAGGATAAAGGGAAGAACGAGAAGAGTGCTCTTTGCCTCCGCATCTACCTCCTGCTCTCTCTCCAGCTCTGAAAAACGCAGCCAAACTACATCCTTTGGGTTTGGTTTCTCTTCTCCCTCATTTGGCAACTGGAAGGGTTCAGGTCTGAGAATCACATGGGAACAGCCAGTGACCGCCAGCACCGAAATGCCAGGGAAGAGGAGGCACCACCGAGGACACCAACCAGGGGCTGGTTTAGGGGAGGGAGCCCCTGGGGTAGGCGGAGTGGGCTGCCCAGAGGTCAGGGACAGACGGGGCAGACCCGGAAGGAAAGGAAGGGCGAGGGGCTTGGGCGGCTCAGCTTCTCCTGGGGCCTCCGTGGAGCGGACTCAAGGCATCCGCGCCTCTCGCCCAGGACGGCTACATTGACTTCATGGAATACGTGGCGGCGCTCAGCCTGGTCCTCAAGGGGAAGGTGGAACAGAAGCTGCGCTGGTACTTCAAGCTCTACGACGTTGATGGCAACGGATGCATCGACAGGGACGAGCTTCTCACCATCATCCGGGTAACTTCAGGTGCAGAGGGCCAGGCCCGGGGCCGGGGTGGGGCCGGTGGCCCTGGGAGGCCAGGACCGGAGCAGTCAGCCCGAGGGTGGGCGAGTTGGGACTTCAGCAGACAGAACTGCAATCTCAGAAAGGGACAGGATTGGCACTGAGGGTCGGAGGGTGGGGGTGGGGGCAGCTGTGGCCTTCACCAGCTGCGTGACCTGGGCCATGTGCCATCCACTCTCTGAACCTCTGTTTTTTCCATCTGTACCAAGAGGCGAACTTCTAAATCCCAGCGCTGCCTCTGGCGCCCAGTGTGTTGCTTGGGCAGAGACGGAACAAGGACAGGGAGCCTCACTTCTTTTTCTCTGCAGGCCATCCGGGCCATTAACCCCTGCAGCGACATGACCATGAGCGCGGAAGAGTTCACCAATACAGTGTTCGCCAAGATTGATGTCAATGGGGATGGTGAGGAGGCCGGGACAAGGGGGCCGCCAGGGCAGAGGCGCGGGAGGGGAGAGGGAGGCCACAGCCCCCAGCTGCCCCTGCCCCAAGAGTTGGATATTAGGGCTCCGTGGTCCGGACTGTGGACTTTGGCTCCTTTGCCAGCTCCCCTCACAGCACTTCCCCTAACATTTGGCTCGGTCCCCCTTGCAAGACTCCAGGTCCCCGCACAATGGTGCCAGGGACGCGTGAGCACCTCCTCCCCGTGACTCCCTGTCTCTCTGCCCCAGGGGAGCTCTCCCTGGAGGAGTTCATCGAGGGCGTCCAGAAGGACCAGATGCTCCTGGACACGCTGACGCGGAGCCTGGACCTCACCCGCATCGTGCGCAGGCTCCAGAACGGCGAGCTCGAGGAGGCGGAGGAAGAGGCTGGGGCCGGCGGCGGGGAGACTGAGGCAGCCGGCTGAGCCCATCGCCCCGCTGCTTCCGTTCCGGGGACGGGTTGGCGTGTTGGCGCCTGGGGTCCTCACTGTTGTCTTACTAGATGCAGGCTCCTGAACTCAAAGCTCAGCCCGCCCGTCTGGGGTGCAGGGCGGCGGCAGAGGGGCTGGGGCGGGAGTCCGGAAGGATGGTCCCTGAACCCTGAGCAGGACTCAGCGGGTAGTGACTGTCCCCTGCTGGGCGGCCCGCGGGACGTCCCTAGCTTCTGCTTTTCCCACCGAGCTTCTCCCTGGAGTCCCACTCCTGTCTAGACCAGGGAGCTCTGACGCAGAGCCGGGCTTTCACCGACTCTGATTGAATCCTACAGACCCGGTGGCCAAAGCGTCCACATGGGTGCTGCGATCACACACTGAACCCCGCACCCCGGAACCCCGGAGTCTACTTGTGTGGTGCGTTGTGTTCCTCCCTTCCCCAAGCATTTACTGAACACCTTCTTTGCATGAATGCTAGATAATAGACATGCCAAGAAGAAGGTAGTTCTTCCCCCTAAGGAACTAACAGGCTAAGCATCATTATAATAAAATAAGCTAAGAGAAGTTATGGCACTGTAGAAAGTCCTCATTTACCCAGAGGAAATCTGTATCTATTCAGAAGTGACTGCCCAATAAATACCCTCTCTTCCCCTGCTGGCCCTGCAGTGGCACCAGATGCCACGTGGTTTCCCACAGCTCTGCGGCTCATAGCCTGTGGTGAGTGTCCTGACCGTCCCTCATCTAACCTAACTTCCCTCTTGATGCTGTGACACCAATTGGGAAGAGGGGCAGTCTGTGACGGGTGGGCGCCATTCCCATTCTTTGCACACCCCAACTTTAGGAATTCCTGTCCCAGAGCTTGGGGAGAGATACAGGCTGGAGGAGTTGTGATCATGTTTTCTAAAATGCTCTTTCTTCTGGGCTTTGCGTCTTCCTTTCAATGCTCGGTGTGGGGGGGGGAGTACAAGGAGTGAGTAAAAATCCGAGGGTAGGAGAGAGAAAACAAAGGGCAAGCGGAACGAGGCTCCAGCTTGCAGAGAGCCCCCCGACCGCAAGGGAGAGCCCCACCCATCACTTTGAGCCTCCCCAGCCTGGGGAGTCAGCCAGGGCCTGAGCACAGACGTGGATGGAGGGAAGATGGAGATAGTGTCATGGGCAGCCTGGGAAAAAAAGGGAGTTGACATTTCTGCTTCTCTTGGTGGCTGCCTCTTGGGACATCCTGAAGGGGGGAGGGGGGAAAGGTGTTTGAACAGAATTAGGACATTTCCCCAACATCAGTCATATACCGCCGTCATGACTTAGGGACTTACCTGTGTCCCACCTGGATTACTATTATTTTTTAATCAACCCTTTTTATCTAAAATTTATTTCTAAAGGAAACCTTAAATGAATAGCAGACCTATGAAATCACAGTTCAGTAGGTGAGTTTTATTTTTCGTCCATCAACATAAAAACATCTATTCGAACGAGTTCCTCAGTCCCCCTCTTCAACCAGAGTGACTCCCTTTAAATCTAGTTTGTCCACTGGGGTTGCCTATAGAGTTTGTACAACAAAATAATTCCACATCTATAAAAAATAATGATCTGAACACTGCCTGTTCCATCGGACCTGCTCACTGATGAGATAATTGAGGTTAGGGAGGCAGGAATGTGTCTCGGGTCACAGAGCAGCTGGAGGCAAAGCCGGGCCTACAGTCAGTTCTCCCCAGAGACGGAGAGAGGTTTCTGCATCCTTCAAGGAGACACATCCCATCAGGCTTGTGGTGGGAATCCTGGCAAGGGGGTGGGAGGTCGGGAGGTGGGGGACGGAGAGGTGGGGGTGGGTGTGGTTGGAGGGGGGTGTGGAGTGTGGACGAGGGGTAGGGACAGGGACGGGAGGATTGTGGGGGGGGGTGTGGCTTGGCAGCAGGGACTGGGGGAGCAGCACCAGGGCAGAGGTGAACTGGTCCCTTTAAGCACAGCCGACCACTCCAAGAGTCGGAAGACCTCAGTTTGACATCCCTGGTGAGGACAAGTTGGGGAGGAGGAGGCAAGAGGCAAGAGTCCTCCCCATGAACTCCTCAGGATCCTAGGGGGGATGTAATTATCATTCACCCCCCAACTCCTATTCTGTTTCACACTCTGTGGGCATTCTCACTGCTGATTTGGTCTATGGGACCCCCTCCCCCCAGTACTCCCCTGCTTCCAGCTGAGAACCTTGTAGGATGTAGGAAATTGTGGACACCAAACAATCCCCCAGCCAAAGCAGCTTTCCCCAGAAGCAGCTGAAGGGAGAGAGAGGGAACTGTCCCTTCACCACCTGGTCCATCCTCCCAATGACCGTGTCCCGTTGGCCACTTCAGACCACCCCCTACTTCCTGCTCAGCCCCAACCCCTTTCATGGCGCAGAGAAGAGTGAGCATAATCCGCCTGAGCCAGGGACCCTCCCACTACTCTGGAAACCTGATGAACGTGGAGTCTTGGAGGGGCCTGTGGACTCACCCAGGGCCCCAGACCCCTCAGAACATGGCGCTTCTCCGCCTCTGCTGAGAGATCCAGCCACTAGCACTCATGTCCATCTGCAGCATCTTCATCACCCACTTGTCACGACGGGCACCTTCAATGAACTCATTCAGAGACAGCTGGCCTGAGCAAGGGGTGGGAGACATGGTCATGCGGGAGAGCGGAAGAAATGGGGTTGGGGGGCGAGGGGAGAGGCCTTCTCTGCCAGCGCACACCCTCTGACGCAAACCGACACGACACCTCACACACAAATGAGCCTGCAGTCTCAGGGCCTGAGCTCCCGGCTTGCCAACTCTCCAGTTCTCCAGAGTCTCCCAGAAATGTTCCTGAGAGCTCTTCTGGGTATGTTCCCAGCCAGCTCTCTCCCTCTGGCCTTGGGGCTGGTGCCTCGGGGAGGGCCCAAATTGCCTTCCCCGGGGGCCTATCCTATGCCTGTCTCTCAAATACATGTACCCTATTTATTCCTCCGGAGCGTCTTTATCCCTATTTCCCAGATGAGAAAACTGAGGCCAGGCTGAGAGATTAAATGGTCTGCCAGAGTCCAAAGCTCCTCTTCTCTGGCTGTACTTGCCTGGCCTCCATCAGCAACGCCGGAGGCGAGAGCTTAAATCGCCCCCTGTGAACATCACACCACGTGATGTTCTACGTCCTCCTCTCTGCACCCAGCTCTCCGGCTGCGGGGAGGTGGACGGCCTTGTCCAGGGTGGTGCGGCCGGAAAGGGGGGTGGTGTGGAGTGGGCAGCCCCCCGCCCGCCCCCTTACCATCTCCGTTCTCATCCACCAGAAGAAAGATCCTGTCCACCACCTCCTCGGGCGTGAGCAGCTGTCCTTGCTGCTCCTCCTCCATCTCCACCCTGCAGGCTTTCTTCAGCTTGTAGATGGCCTGCGGGAGAAAACCCGCAAGCTCCCTCCCTCCCTCTGCCCGGGCCCAGGCCCTCAGCCCTGCGTCCCCAGCGCTGCCTCCCCTCCTCCCCCCAAGCCTACACGACTTAGGACCACAGGCCCCAGACCCAAATAATAGTCCACCTGTCCTCGGGCTGCTCCCTCAGGGTCCCACTCGCCTAGTTCACTGGCACTGAGGGGTGTCAGGCCTCACAGGCCCCCCACCCTGATGCCCTGTGGCCATCAAAGTAAAACCCAAAACCTTCAGTGAGGGACAGACCCGGCACTGTGATGGTCTCAAGTCCACTCTGCACAGGAAGAGATGGAGACCCAGAGAGGAAGAGAGAACGGAGGTTACTTATGGACATGTGTGTAAAATAGGAGGAGGGGAGACACCGCCCGTTAGGCCTGGCGGGAAAGAACGGGTTTCTCTCTCACCATGTTTCCTCTCCCTGTGAGGTGGCGTAGGTGAAGTGGGGAAGAGAAAGACACGTGTGAGGATTTTCCTTAGTTCCTGGACTGGGCGCTCCATGGAAAGAGGCCTGTCTGATCAATCCCCAGGCCCTCACACAATGGGGCACCATGGGGACCCCACTGATTGGTCCGGGAGCCCTGGGGCTAAGGCCAGCCCTGGTGCCTCCTGGGATGGAAGAACTTGGGCAAACCACAGACCTAACCTGAGGCAACTTCTTTATCTGTGCGGTTCTGGGGCCTAACAGGGTGACTGGGTCAGGGGTCAGTCTGCTGTAGTAGGTTCTTCCTTCTACTCTCACTGTTTTTGTTTTTGGTTTTTTGTAATGTTTATTTACTTTGAGAGAGAGAGACAGGGCATGAGTGGGGGAAGGGCATTAAAGAGGGAGACACAGACTCCGAAGCAGGCTCCAGGCTCTGAGCTGTCAGCACAGAGCCCGACATGGGGCTTGAACTCATGAACCTCGAGATCATGACCTGAGCTGAAGTCAGACACCTAACGGACGAAGCCACCCAGGTGCCCCTCATTGGGTTTAATTTACTCTTCTTTTTTCTAGTTTCTTGCGATGGCTTCTAAGATCATTAACTTCCAGCCTCTTGTTTTCTAACATCTACCTTTTAAGGCGATAAAATGCTCTGCAGGTCCAGTCTCAGTAGCCGGTTATGTTACCTGCATATTATGGCCTGGCTCCAAGTACTTGGTGTGTGTGATATAATATCTTTCGTTTATGGAGTCGTTAGGAGAGTATTGCCTTATTTCCAAACAGATGGAGATTTTTTAAGGTATCTTTTTGTAAAGGATTTCTAGTTTAATTCTGACCTTGGAGAGCACCCTCTGGATGATTCCAATGCCTCTTCCCCCACACCAGCCCCAGGGCCCCCACCTGAGGGGCCAGGCCTCAGAGCCCCGCTGCACTCACTGCCCTGGCCCCACCGGCAGACACTGACCTCCACAATGTCGAGCAGCTCCAGACGGTCGATGTAACCGTTGCGGTCCTTGTCATAGATCTTGAAGGTCCACTTCAGCTTGTGCTCCAGGGTGCCCCTGAGCACGAGGTTCAGGGCGGCCACATACTCCAGGAAGTCGATGGTGTTGTCCTGCCAGGGGAGTGGGAGCTGTGAGGTCCCTCCCGCCTTCCCCAGAGCGCCGGCGTGCGGCCCCACACTGGGCCATCTGTGCCTACAAACTCAAGGCTTTGCCTCTGGCCACCCACGTGGCCTCGACAGCTTCACTCATGCTGTTCTCCACCCTGGCATCCTTTCCCAGGTGGTCATCACCCAATCCTACCTCTCCTTCAAGGCCCAGCTCAAGGGTCCCCCCCTCCTCCAGGAAGCCCTCTTTCTCCGACCACCTCAGCTACAGTGGTCTGCCTCTCTCACTCCCTCTTCTAACATTCACAGCACTTACACTTTATTCTGCACTGTTTGGGCCTTATTCCGGCATTGCCCCTTAGCTCTTTTGTAAGTATGTCTCATTCTTGAGCTGTACTGTACATATGCTCCTGGAGAAAACAGGGTTTACATCGCCTTTGTCTCCCCTTTGTGCTTAGCACAGCACCACTTGTGTGCAGAGCTGGGGTCTCCTAAGCGTTTATGAATCATCGAATCCATGATTGACTTCATTTCATTCTGGGACTACAGCAGCTCTGGAAGATTAGAAAGCGGCGCTCACGGTAGAAATGCCATTCATCCTTTGACTCCCTCCGAGCCCGAGGGGAGGCAGATGTACAATGGCCCCGCTCACCTCCAGGTCCAGGTGGACGTTACCCTCCCTGAAGGACAGGCCTCCCCTGTCCCCACCTAAGAAGGAGGCAGGGAGACAGAGCCCACGTGCTAACCTCCCAAAGGGAGGAGGGAGGCACAGTCCACTTCTGTGGTGACTCTGACCAGCTCACTGAAACTGCTCCTAACACAAATGTGGCAACAATGACTCTAAGAGCAGTCAACGGGAGGCGGTGGCACAGCCGCTTCTTGCTCTGCTATACCACGTGGGCGGAGAGCCCGGCCGTGATGGGGTCCACAGTGGGCTGCTCGGAGTGACCTTCACAAGGGTGTTCCTGCTTAAAGGTGCGCCTGTCTTCTGAGGAGGGGACCTCAGCTCTCCCAAGCCAGAAGCTGCGTCATCACTCTCCCAGGAGTGGCTGTCACTCATAGGACTTTGTCATAAAAAATGACATCGCTGGCTCAGAGCGCCTCTGTCCTACTGGGTCACGCCGCTCGGGGCCCCACCCTCAGATCAAGGGTGCTTGGGTGAGCAACGTGTGAGCAATAGAACAGGACAGAACATGAGGCAAACAGCAGAAAGCCTAAGGAAAAACCAAGACAACAAAATGAGGCCAACTCAACACCCAAAGTGTCTCTCTCTCTCCCTCTCACTCTATTTTTTAAAATAATTATAAATAAATAATATATTTAAGTATATATATATAAATGTTGACCATTATTATTTAAAAACGTTTGTTTTACATTTATTTATTTTTGAGACACAGAGTGAGATGGTGCACAAGTTGGGGAGAGGCAGAGAGAGAGGGAGACACAAAATCCCAAGCAGGTTCCAGGCTCTGAGCTGTCAGCACAGAGCCCGACAGAGGGCTCGAACTTGTAACTTGTAAGAGAATGACACGAGCTGAAGTCATATGCTCAACCATCTGAGACCCCCAGGTGGCCCCCAAAGGGTCTATTTCAACATCTTTTATGTGATTACTTCTGGTCCTCCACACCCCCTACCATTTATTTACCTAACTGAGGTCAGACTGTAGCTATAGTTTTATTTCCTAGATTTTTATCTTAAAATGTCCATGTCTTTTAAATTAATTGAAATCATACCTTATATTTTTTGAGGAGTACTCCACAGTCCCTTGTGCTGAACCTGGTTTTAATATTTTACGTTATACAGGGAGCATCTTTGTGTATATCTATATCTATCTATCTATAGAATAGCCTTTTAAAGAACATTGTGGAAGTTTAAGGCACTGTGATGATTGGTTGTTCTTTAAAAAATTGTTTTCATTAGTAATTGTTATTTATTAAGTTTGCTAAAAATTAACCTTATTTTTTTTTTAAATAAGAGTAGGAGGATGTATGCAAAGTAGCCAGTAGGGGTGCCTGGGTGGCTCAGTCAGTTAAACGTCCAACTTTGGCTCACGCCGTTTGTGAGTTCAAGCCCCGCATCGGGCTCTGCACTGGCAGTGAGGAGCCTGCTGGGGATTCTCTCTCTCCCTCTGTCTCTGCCCCTCCCCAATTTGTTCTCTCTGTCTCAAAATAAATAAATAAACTTTGGAAAAAGGTTATGAATAAGAAAGCAAGCAAAGTGGCTGGCAGGAGCCCTCTATTTCACATATACCATTTCTCTCGGGTTTGTTATACCAACTTTATGGATGAGAAAACTGAGACTCAGAGAGCTGAAATAAGTTGCCGAAGGCAAACCCACACAGGAAGCGCAGTCTCTCAAGCTCCATGTCTTCTCTAGTTCAAGTTACAGCAGTTTCTTATGCCTCTCAAGGTATATTGCTATCTAAAAAATGAGCCTCGTACCTAGCACCACAGAGAGAAAAACAAAAAACCAAAACCTCTGATAAATCTTTACTCTCCAGCTCTGTAGACTCTCCCCCATTCTTTGTCTAGAACACTCTGTTCAGACAGCATCCTCCCTCAACATGACACGGTTATCACAATGAGCCCTTGGCTCCCATGAGGCACACATTGTAGAGTCAGCCCTTCCCAAGGCGTGACCTCACCTGTGAAGTTGCTTCGAGGCCTGGGAAGCTCCCAGCTAAGACTAATCTCACCCTCCGTGCCGGGCCCGCGTCAGCTTCGATTACCCACAGAGCAACGGGAAGATGATGGAAATGCCGCTGTCGACTCAAGAGTAGGAGCAGAAGTGACAGGCGTGTGATCTGCTCTGTGGGATTGCCTGCCCCACTACTCCCTGAACCGCTGCATTTGTGTACCGGCCCTGGCTTAGTGCGGGTTACATAAGGATCTCAAATGACATTTGATTTCACCCTCCCTTTTCTCCCATCCAAGTGCATCGCAGGGCAGCCACCGGAGAGAAGGGTGTTGCGAGGGTGAGGAGTAGCAGGGACAGGGCACTCTGACCCCCTTGCCGCCACCAAACCCCCGTTTCTATCACCCCAGACTTAAAAAGTTTTTTTAATGTTTTTTATTATTTGTTTTTGAGAAAGAGAGAGAGAGAGAGAGACAGCATGAGCAGGGGAGGATCAGAGAGAGAGGGAGACACAGAATCCGAAGCAGGCTCCAGATTCTGAGCTGTCAGCACAAGGCCGGAAGTGGGGCTTGAACCTGCGAACCGTGAGATCATGACCTGAGCTGGAGTCAGACGCTTCGCCCACAGAACCACCCAGGCACCGCACTGTCACCTCAGATTTTGACGTGTGAGCTAGATCTGTGAACTCTGGATTTTGTCCAGAAAGCTCAGACCAGTTGCCCAGAAATCAGGCTCATTAACATAAAGATCGTGCCAATGTGGAGCATGGAGATGGGTGTGGGTTTGGAGACAGAAACTAAATGGGGAAAAGAAAAGGAAGAAGGCTAGTCCTGGACAGAGGAACTTAACACGCCTTTAGGAAGGCTTTTCCTTAATAGTAGAATTCCAATTAATAAATGGAGAAGGGGTGGCAGAATTCGAAAATTATCAATGGATGCCAAATCTAGCAGATGAAAATTTGAGGAGCAACAGGGTATTTTCCTCATCTCAAAGTATCTCCCTGTAAGATGCTTGTGAATTACAAAGGAAAATGGTAACTTTCCTGTGGAGAAACTCGGCAGACATCTTGTAACCAAGTGATGGCAGTTAAGGCCCCTGTAATGGGAAAACCTCCATCATGTGCCCCCGACAGGAGGCATTGAGAAGGATATGACGTCACTTCTGGGGCATTTCTGCCAGAAACAGAAAATCTGAATCTAATCACAAAGCGACACTGAACAAACCCAAATTGTGGGACATTTTACAGAATCAACTGGCCTGCAGTCCTCAAAAATGTCAGCGTCAAAGAAGACAAAGGAAAGCTAAGATCAAAGGTTCTGAATTAAAGACTAAAGACAGGACAAGTAAACGCAATGCGTGATCAAAAAAAAGAAAAAGAAAAAAAGAAAAAGAAAAGAAAGCAAGCAATATAAAGAACACATTATATGTCAAATTGACAAAACTTGAATGTGGATTAGCTAATAGAATTGGATCAATACTGAATTTCCTGATTTTGATCTTTGTGTTATTTAGGAGCATGTCCTTCTTCTTAGGAAAAACACACTGAAATATTTATGGGTAAAAGGACGGGACGTCTCTGACTTTCTCTAAAAGAGACAGACACACGCGTGCACAGAATGATAAAGCAAATGAGGCAAAATGTACATTTGGAAAAATGTACAAGGGAGTTACATTTCTTTAAGCTTGGTATAAATATGAAATACTATCAAAAATAAAACTTATAGGGGCACCTGGGTTCAGTCGATTAAGCATCCGACTTCAGCTCAGGTCATGATCTTGCGGTCCGTGAGTTCTATCCCCGCGTCTGGCTCTGTCCTAAAGCTCAGAGCCTGGAACCTGCTTCAGATTCTGTGTCCCCTTCTTTCTCTGACCCTTCCCGCTCACACTCTGTCTCTCTCTCAAAAATAAATAAATACTAAAAAAAAAAATTAAAGTTATAAAGAAAGGAAAACAATAATCAGTGAATATCATGTGCTAATTTGTAAGAAGAGATGAAGAGTAAGGGGTACACAGCTGTATTATGCCTACAGGCGTGGTAGTCCCCCCTTTTCTAAGTTTATTTATTTTGAGAGAGAGAAAGAGAGAGAGAGAGAGAGAGAGAGAGAGAGAGAGAGAAAATCCCCAAGTAGTCTCCATGTTGCCAGCACAGAGCCCCATGCAGGGCTCAAATTCACGAACCATGAAATCATGACCTGAGCCGAAACCAAGAGTTGGACGCTTAACTGACTGAGTCACCCAGGTGTCCCTTGAGAGTCCCTTTTGGATCTTGAGTTGCTATCCTCCTGTATTTTTAGATGAATATGGGAAAGATTGATATATTTATGATAGTAAATCTTGTCATATGTGATCTGGTTAGTTTTAAAACAATTTTCTCTCTTAAAAACAAAACAAAACAAAACAAACTGCCTTCTAAGCAGGTACACTTGACTGGGAGTCAGGACCCTTGAGTATATGACCTTGGGCAAATCAGCTCACTTCTTTTTGTCCAGTTTTCTCTTCATTTCATTTGGGTCATTAAATGGGCCGCAGCAGGCTCGGAGGACGGGGGCATAGGAGAAGCTTGGAGAAGTCTGACTGTACTCTTGCCCCACAAGGGGGTTCACAGGTTTCATCTCTAAGGAGGCTTCTGTTGTCCTGACGATGCTGCCCCCACCCTCCAGTCCCCCGACAGGTGTCAGAGATGCACACTGATGGTGCCTGGACAAGGCCAGAGCCACACAGGCATTCCCAGCGATCCGGTCTAGAAAGTGAAGCTCTCCATGCAAGAAAAGGACAGAGGCTTTCTCCAGATTATCTAGATCCAACACCCCCCATCTCTCAATTTTGGGGCGCTGAAATAGGTACCTGAGGCAAATCGAATGATTTAAAGAATCATGTAGCCCCTGGACTGACAGCCTTAAATAATGAAGGGGTTTCCATTTCTGAATTCTGTTTCCAGGGGTGGATTCGCAACATGCAGTGTCTTTTCAGCTGCAGGTGCCACTGGAAGGCTTACAGAAATCCTGTGGTGGAAGGATTTCACGGAACCTTCCATGACTTGAAGAGTTGTGAGGGATGTTTGCACGGTCCGTTTACCGGCCCAGTCAGCATAGGAGGCCCTCCCAGCCTGCTGGGTGGGAAGACCTGGCCAGTCTCAATTCCAAGGACCCCAAAGAAAGGGAGCTCATGGTCCATACCAAGACAGTGCACCCTTTTGGGACAGCTCTTCAGCTCCTTTAGAGTGACAGGGGCTCTGGTGGCTGTGGGAGACCAGACTCCTTGGGCTGTAGAGCCTTGGCCAAAAATACACCAGTTGAGCACTGGACCGTGAGCCCACTGCTCAGCTCCGCTCCCCTCAGCTGGTGGACAGAGGGAGTCAGGAAGAGCAGAGAGACTGAGAGAAGGGAAGGAAAGATGGGAAGGGACAGAAAGATGGGACGGGAGAATTTGGGGAAAGAGACAGAACAGGTGAGCAGGGAACGGAGAGCACTGAGCAGGAGGGCTGGGGACCGGCCACTTGCTCCCACCGGCGACAGCGATGCTCCTTCGGCTCAGCGGGGAGACAAGCTGGGCAGGCTGGCCCAGTGCCTTCAGTGCCTTACCCCATTCTTGTCGAAGGCTTGGAACATGCTCTCTACGTACTGGGTGGCCTCCTCATTGCCCGCGACCCTGAAGAAATGCTTAAACTCGTGCATGAAGAGAGAGCCGCTGGGGCACTCCACCACGAACTTCTTGTACCACTCCTGGAGCTCGGCCACATCCATCTCACCGGCCACCTCCTCCCAGCTGAACTGCTGCCCCATTCCGCCCGCAGAGATGCCGGGGTTCCGCGCCTCCTCCTGGGCTCCTGCAGATTGATGCCTTAGGCCAGGGCCCCTCTTGACCCCTTTCCTCCACTGAGCCTCATCTCCTGGCGACTGAACGCAGTGGGCAGTGCAGGGGCAGGCGGCAGGGGGCGGGGCCGGGCCAGCTAAGCGCCTAAGATCATTAGAAGATTCCCCTGGTAGGTCTGACCCCCAGTCAGCTAAGCTCCCCCAGCCTCACTCCTCCCTTCACTCTTGTCAACCTCCCAAGTAAGCCACCCTGACAGATTCTGAGGCGGGGGAGAGAGGAAGGGAATGGACACCCTACTATCTCACACATGCTCCCTGTTCCTTTACTTGGGCACCGTGCTGTTGCAGAGAGGCCTGTCCTGGAGACACAGGAGGCTCTGAAGTCCAGAGAGGGAGCGAGGCCAGCTCCTAGCCCATAAGATAGCACCCGCTGGCGATCTGGGGCTCACTCGCCTGGGCCAGGGAGAAGCGGCAGGTCCTATGTGAAGGCCTCCAGGTGGGCAGCTCTGTCCCCACGCTCAGTGCCAGCAAGTCACACCCTTGAGTCTTCAGGTTTTCCATTTTCCAATTTGAAGTGCAAATGCTTCTTTCCAACCTCCTTCGCCCAAGACCTAAACAAGGCGTTTCCTACTTTCTCTCCTAAGTATGGAAACGTGAGAAGGATGCGGGAGCACGGCTTAAAAGATCCCCGGAGGCTCTTACTTTTATATTTGCAGATTTGTTTTTGAATCAATTATATATTCGTGCCTATTGTAACATAATACTAAAATGATACCTTCCAGAAACCAGAAAGTCAAATGCACGTTTCTAGATTTTAGGAGACGTTCCGGGGAGTCCTGTAATCTCAGAATGACACTCCCGGTCTCCCGTTGGCCGGTCACTCCTGGATTGTTCTGTACACCTCCAGGCCTGTCCTCCTTGCTCACATACCCCTCTGTCCCCCTCCATTCACGCCTTGTCTCTTGTAGTTCTTCTAAGTTCTTACCATTCCTTTAAAACACATTTTTAAAAAGTGTTTTTATTTTTGAGACAGAGAGCACACGCAGGGGAGGGGCAGACAGAGAGGGAGACACAGAATCCAAAGCAGGCTCCAGCATCTGAGCTGTCAGCACAGAGCCCGATGCAGGGCTCGAACCCATGAACTGCAAGGTCACGACGTGAGCCAAAGTTGGACGCTCAACCAACTGAGCCACCCAGGGGCCCCACTGCCATTTGTGAAGGAGGAGCCCCACTTCCTGCCATCGTCCTGAATACTCGTGGATTTTCCTCCCACATCCCTTGGAGTCAGGAGAGGAGGGTTAGTCGCCTCCCTGCTCCTAATTGTTGTGTCCGCTTTTGCTCTTTTCTAGCTCAAAAATGCCAGTCTCTGTGAAGCCATGGGTGACTCTACCTACTTGTCCTCACCGGTGACTTTACTACTTCATCTCAACGCACCAGCTTGATGTCCACATCCTGGTGGACAGTGGGTCCATCCCACACTCTGGCCTCAAATGTCCCTGGGCTTTTCTTCCCCCCACCTTGGCCTCCCAGTCACTGTGGCCGTTGGGCAGCAGCAGCTGCAGCATCTGGGAGCTTGTTAGAAATGCCAGTTCTCAGGCCCCACCTCCCCCACTGAACCAAGAGCCCTGGGGATGGGCCTGCCAATCTGTTTGGACGAGCTCTCCACATGCTGCCAAAGCACGCTGAAGTTTGGGCACCACTACCGTAGGCCTCAGTCTTGCATTTCTGAGCCACATCCGATACATTCAGACATCACCATGGCCTCTCCCTCCGGCCTCGCTCTCCAGCACCTTCACCCAACAACGCACCAGCTTGAGACTTAAACCTGCTGATCTCGTTTAGCATCTGTCACCCATTCATATCCTCGCTTTCCTCCTTATCCTTATCCGCGGCCCAGCACTCTTGCCATTTCCTTGCAATGACCTTGCCCTTTGTGCCCCTCTCTCCAAGTACTTGGTTGGCAAAACTCGATTAGGCTAAAGCCGCTAACCATTAGCTAACAGCTCACCTGCACCCGGGAGGCGATGGTAGCACTTGCTCGTCCCTGATGTCACTCTCCCCTTCCTGAGATGACTTTTCCACAAGCTGCCTGCCCTCAGACCTCACTCGCTCCCACATACAAGCTTTGCTTCACAGAGAAATAGATGCATCAGATGACCACTTCCTCCTCCCACGAGCCTACTCTGCACCTGTGCCCTCGCACTTGGCCTTCCTCCTGGGTCCATGGAGGCAGCGGCGCTCTCCTTCTTGTCGGCCTGTCAGCTGCGTGGCTAGATCTTCTCTCTCTGCCCATCCAAGCACGTCAGTCAGTTATTCCCTTTCCCTTCTGCATCCTCAGTTTATTCTTCTCTGAGGGCTCATTCCTGCCTGCAGACGGCCTTAACATCAGCCTTCGTAGAACAAAACAACACTCCTTCTGTGACTCCACATTCAGGGTTCCATTATGGGACTTTCATGGGCCCATATGCTTTTGCCTTCACGAGTCATAAAATAAATATTGAGTCAATAAATACTAAAAATGTTTTGTCACTCATTGGCATAAGGATGAATATAATCCAGTCTGCACTGTATTCCCTTCCTTCTTTCCTTCCTCTCTCCCCCCTCCTCATTTCTTCCTCCCTCCCTCCCTCCTTTCTTCCCCCCCTCCTTTCCCTTTTCTCCCTTCCTTCCTTATTTTAAAATAAACATTTAAGAGGTGCCTGGGTGACTCTGTCGGTTAAGCCTCTGACTCCGGCTCAGGTCAGGATCTCACGGTCTGTGGGTTTGAGCCTCGCATCGGGCTCTGTGCTGACAGCTCAGACCCTGGAGCCTGCTTCACATCCTGTGTCTCCCTCTCTCTCTGCCCCTTCCCCACTCACTCTGTCTCTCTCTCAAAATAAAATAAATAAAGAAATGTTTTAAAGAAATTAAACATTTAAAAGAAAAGTATTGTGGGCCCTAGGCATTGTGTCTACTGGGTCCTGGTGGCCCTCCAGCCACTGTCCTGGCTCTGGCTCCCCTCATAATAAAGGCCCCACAGAAGATGTTATTTTCCAAAATGGGCACAGCAATAGATCTGGTCTCATATGTTCCTCCCAGCAAGGGAAAGAGTCTATTTCTCCATTTCTTCAACCTGAATGGGACTTTGTGGCTACTGAGTGAAGAGAATGGGCAACAGTGACACTGTGTGACTTCCAAGGCCAGGCTAGCAAAGGTGACGGGACTTCTGCCTGGCTCTCTCTCGGACTCGCCCTAGGAACTCACCACTATTTAGGGGGAAGCCCAAAGTGTGGGGGTTCCGGCTGACGGCCAGCCTGGGCCACTCGGTATGCTGGGTGAGTGACTTTACAGACGACTCCAGTCCGTCTTCCAGTCACTCCAGAGGAAACCAAATCCTGTCCTCACAGAGCACTGACCAACCTCAGATTTGTGTGCAAAGTAAATGTCACCGAAGCTACTAAATGTTGGATGTTTTTAAAGTAGCAATAGATAACTGAACATTCTCAAATCTGCTTAGTGTGTGTTTTTTAAATAAAAAAACATTTTTCAGTGTTTTATTTTTGAGAGTGCAAGCAGGAGAGGGGCAGAGAGGGGGGCGGGGGAGACAGAGGATCTGAAGTGGGCTGTGTACTGACGGCCTGGAGCCGGCTCAAACTCACCAACCACAAGATCATGACTTGAGCCGAAGTAGGACAACCGACTGAGCCACCCAGGAGCCCGTGTCCTCTTCTTTCTTATTTATTCTCTCTTCAACTGACTCCAGCGGGATGCTCATCCTTGTCATTCTATGAGAAGTGGTCGCCAAAGACCTACTTTTCTTTTTTTTTTTTTAATGTTTTATTTAGTTTTTGATACAGAGAGAGAGCATGAGAGGGGGAGGGGCAGAGAGAGAAGGAGACACAGAACCGGAAGCAGGCTCCAGGCTCTGAGCTAGCTGTCAGCACAGAGCCTGACGCGTGGCTGGAACCCACGAATGTGAGATCTGACCTGAGCCGAAGTTGGAGGCCCAACCGACTGAGCCACCCAGGCGCCCCAAGACCTACTTTTCTTACTCAGTCTGTCAACAGATTCATCCCAGTTCATCCAAGGAGTCCTTTCCTCAAACACTCTTGGTCTCAAGAAGCCGCACTCCTGAGTTCACTCCAGCCTCACTGACTGCTCATCTCCTTTGCTAGCACCTCCTCCTGTTGATCTAATCTCTCTATGCTTGGGGCTCCTGGGCTTGTTCTGGAAGTCCTCCTCTCACCGCAGCCTGGACCCCTCCCCAGAACTCTCAGTTATGAACCTAGCTGCCGGGGAGATGTCTATACTCAGATCGCAAACATGGCAACGCCAAAGCCAGACTCCTGATTCCCTCCCTGGATGCCTCCCCAACCCTTTTCCACCTCAGTAATAGCAGTACCAATTACCCAGTTGCTTAGCCCCCAAACTAAGACACATTCTTCAATCTTCTCTGAGATCTCCTTTCAATCTCCTAGTAGGCCATTCCTCCAGCTCCACCCCCAAACCGTATTCTGAATCCAGCCACTTCTCATCACCTGCATTACTGCATCTCTCGTCCAGGCCATGTCCTCACACCTGGTCCCTGGTGGCAGGTCCTACCTGGTGCTTCTGTCCCCTTTACAGTCCATACCCAGCAGCCACAGTAGTGTGTTCTAAAGTATAAACCAGATCTGTCCCTCTCCTGCACCAAACCTTCCTATGGCTTCACACTCACACTCAGAATTCAATCCGCACTCCTTCCCACAGCCACGACGCAGTACGCAATCTGGTCCTCGCCCTTGTCCCCAGACACACACACCGGGCCTTGCCATTGATGGTTCCTGCTGCTCTTTCCGCGTGGCTGCACATGGCTGTCTTCTTGACCACCCTCCTCTCCTCAGATTTCTCCCAACCCCACCTCAAGTAGCCACTCAAGTAATTCTGACACTATCTTATTTTATTCACAGAGCTTAACTAAGTCTTATTCTTCCCTGCCCTCCTATTTATTATGTCTTCACCAGAGTCCAACGTCCTTGAGGGGAGGACTTGACCATATACAGTGAATTTCCATTGTCCATAACAGTACTTGGCACATACAAGGAACTCAAATACTGAGTAACTGAGCAAAGTGCTCAGCACACAGTCAGTGCTGAATGAATGAAAGCTTTCACACCTTAATTTTACAGGTCAGCCCTGATTCCTTTGAGAGTGCCTGGCTGAGCACACATCTGCTGGTGTGAAATGGCAACGGAAAAGGATTTCCAACCTCTCCCCCATCTCCTCACACCCAAAGGCCACATGCGCCCAGCAGCGGCTGTGCTCTGTGCCACCAGCACCTTCAGGGGCTGGGTGTGCAGGTGGCATCATCCCTGTCTCTCCACATTTACCAATACATAAGCAACACCGAGGAGTGACTAAAGCACAGCACCCGTGTTCAAGATAAGAAATCGTACGAATGAAAGAGAACTTGATTTAGCCTCTGGCCACGGAATCTAAAATTCAATTGGCTTTTCATGTGGGTCAGTTGCCTATGACCTGCCCTTACTTACTGCTGAGCTATTGAGGTATAAATATATCATTTTAAAGAGGATTAGGAGCCATAAGGAGAATCGATAGCCAGAAGTGAGTAATAATAGCAAGGGTTTAAGGAGGGCAGGGCTAGGAATTGAGCCGGGATTTGCACAGAGAACCCTGGGGATCACGGGCGGTCGGCCAGAAGCCTGGCTCTCGGAGTAGGGAGATGTTTGAGAGCAACAAACCAGTCTGCTGAGCCCTGGAGGGGCCGGTCCAAAGCCCTAGCGCAAATCACCTCCCTGCCAGTTGTTCTTGTGACCCTGTGGGACTGGGCTTCCACGGCAGGTTCTGAAGCCTCAACTCTCCTGTTCTCCCTTGGACACTTAGGCCACAAGGACTGCACTGTGTATTTTGCTTCCTGTCTTTTATTCATACACATTTACGTCTTTTATTCTTTAGCTATTTCTCCCCCTCGTCAATCTCTTTATACTTCTAGGCTGTAGGGGAAACGAGCGTATTCTGCTAATGTGCAAGGGGAGGTAAATCTGGATTTTAGGTCTGAATATTCTGTACTTAATATGTGGACATGTGACGGGTGCCTAGGTGGCTCAGGTGGTTAAGTGGCTGACCCTTGGTTTTGGCTCAGGTCATGATCTCAAAGTTCATGAGTTCAAGCCCTGCACTGGGCTCTGCGCTGACAGTGTGGAGCTTGCCTGTTTCGATTCTTTTTTTTCTCCCTCTCTCTCAAAACAAATAAATAAGCTTAAAAAAAAAAAAGCTAATGGGGAGCTTGGGTGGCACAGTCATTTAAGTGTCCAACTTTGGCTCAGGTCATGGTCTCACAGATTGTAGGTTCAAGCCTGCATTGGTGCTGAAAGCTCAGAGCCTGGAGCCTGCTTTGGATTCTGTGTCTCTCTGTCCCTCCCTCATTCACACTCATTCTCTTTCTCTCTCTCAAAAATAAATGAATAAACATTAAAAAGAAATTTGAAAAAAATACGTGGACTTCTGAGTATCTCCTAGCCTTTGGAAATTAGATTCTGGGCTGTCCCTGCCTCTAACTGGTACACAAGCCAGTTTCAACTTTTTTGTCTTGGCTTCATCTGTAAACTGGAGGGTGACTGAATGGGCTAGTCATAACTTGGTTTTCTGCCCTGTAAAATGGAGATAATAATCATAACTACTTTATTGGGTTGTTACAAAGATGAAGAAAGATAGCATCTGTAAATGACTATGTAAAATGCTTGGCATAAGTGTGGTGGTTATTATAACAAGCATGTTATGTGCTTTCTCATCTCAATTAAACTTTGCATCTACTTCAGTAAGTAAACAAGTAAATAAAACTTCACAGCTGCTCTAAGTGTTGTCCACACCTGGGAGATGTCCTGAGGTCCTTTCCGGCTGGCGTTTAAACAGTGTATACAGCACGCAAGCGTCCGGAGTAGCACCAGATTTGGATTGCCTCCACTACGGGCTGTTATTTAGTCAGTCTATTATCTGCCCACGTCGGTGTGAGATGCTTCATAAGCTATCTAACTTAACACTCCAACCTCAGTAAGTAGGTTTCCTACATGTTACTAATATGTAGGCGGAGGCTCTGACGGGGTGAAATGTCCCACCCAAGTTTAAATCAGTTAGCTTGGAACTCTTCTCTGACTCAGGCCTGACTCCAAAGTCTGTGTTTTCTCTCCTCTGCTAGTCATTAATGTTGTAAAACTAAATAATATAATGCAGGAAAGGAGCAAGGGTAGCTTAGCAAGTAGTAGTGTTAAGAAATGAGACTACTGGCTTAAGATAACTGCTGTCTGTACTTAAAAAAAATTTTTTTTATTTTTATTTTTGAGACAGAGACAGAGCACGAGTGGGGGAGGGGCAGAGACAGAAGGAAACACAGAATCCAAAGCAGGCTCCAGGCTCTGAGCTGTCAGCACAGAGCCCGATGCGGGGCTTGAACCCACAAACTGTGAGATCATGACCTGAGCCGAAGTCAGACACTTAACCGACTAAGCCTCCCAGGCGCCCAAACATTTATTCATTTTTGAGAGAGAGAGAGAGACAGAGTGTGAGTGGGGTAGGGTCAGAGAGAGAGGGAGACACAGAATCCAAGCAGGCTCCAGGCTCTGAGCTGTCAGCACAGCGCCTGACGTGGCTGACGACCTGTAAGATCCTGACCTGAGCTCAAGTCAGACGCCCAGCCCGCAGCCACCCAGGCGCCCCGATCCGCTGTCTGTACTTACTGTGGCATGTCTAAGAGGCCAAAGGAACATATACGTGATTTGCTTTGAAAGCATCAGGACTAAGCCCTGAATGGGTTTCATCTGTGGAGGTCTACCAGTAACTTTAAACAGACCGTAATTTTATTTTTTTAATATGAAAAGAAAATATATATCAAATCAGAGATACCAACAATGAACTCAGGGTTATACCTCAGTTAAAAAAAAAAAAAAAGAACACCTCACATCCTACGTGCCTTCGGGTTCATTCCATCAGATCCACTTTTCTCGTTACCTTCCTTCCCCACATGGACAGAAACGTGATGCTTGGGGGGCATTACTTATATTTTTCAGAATATGCATTTTGCTGGGAGACCCAACTTAAAAAAAAAAAAAGAATTTCTCAGCCTATGAGGATGAAGAAATCCTCTTGTTTCTATCAGGAAATAGGCTTCAGATATGCCAATGCTTTTGTCAAAGAAATATCACCAGTTTTTCTTGTGTGTGTAGTTTATTTGTATATTTACCTTAAAAGAAGATTTAATATATAATTTCAAGTGCCAAGTAATAGGTTCGTCGAGTCTGAAAACAGCTGCACATCTTTAAAGGAAACTCACACCAGGAGTCCCTGGAAGCAAGTCTGCATAAATCATCTCGTGACACAGTGATTAATACTGTTTGTATAAAACCTCAGACGTGGATATAGATTTATCTTATTTTATTTTTTAAGTAAAAATGGGCCACAGATTGCTGCTTTGCAAGATACTCTTCCATTGTATCGCTCTTGTTTTATGGACTAGCTCTTGATCCCGAGGCTCATACCCGGGATACGCATGCTTCAGGCATCTGTGAGTGACACGGTCAACAACCGAGTGTGAGCTGAGTGAGGTCACGGGGCACAAGGCTGCAATTCTCTTCATGTTAATGGCAGTAATGGAAGTCTGATACATATGCAGTATGCATTCAAAACACTGACACCTGATAGTAGGTCAGGGAGAAGAGAACAGGGACTCCGGTTTAAGTGTAAGGGGGGGAAAACTGCCCCCAAAGATGTGAAGGAGACTGCAAGAGACGTCTGATTCTGCTGCGAAAAGGAAACACAGCACTCCCTTGGGGATGACACCCCGGCAGTTTCGGCCCACTGGAGTCTTGCCTCTTTCAGGGCTTTAACTATGATTTAATTTCATGGAAATGTAGACATCACCAAACAAAAAGAATGCCATTTACCAAAAGAAAGAGGCCTTATCAGTGTGGGACTTAATAAGGAAAAATATTTATCTGTGCCCTGCAGTTTTCAAAAGCCATTATTTCCATTCAATGTCCGGTACTGACTACAGTGCCAGTGACAGAGCTAACAAAATAAAAGCCTGTTGAATGAATGAATCACAGGACGAAAAGAGGGATGCAGACAAGTCATTTCTTGGGAGCTCAAATTCCACTACACGGCTCCTTCCTAGCAGCCTGGCAAGGGTTCGGGCGACAAGAAGAGTTCTGAGTGTGCCACAAATGTGCGTGATCTGCTGCACACTACGTTCATTTTCAAGACTGCTGCCCTTAAAGGAGGTAAAGTTTGGAGGTCACCGTCTCCATACTGGGACCTGCCAGCTTCCACTAGGTAAAAGTATCAAAAACTTTAAGCGTTCAGTGTTACGTTGTTACGCTAACCAAATTAACTGAGGGTTCCTTCTAAGCAGCTGAAAAGAAAAAAAATGTGGGTAAGGAGTTATTTCAAACATTCAGACAAATGAAATGATACAAGTTAAAATCAGTGCCAACTAATAACTGAACTATAACAGAATAACAACAGAAACGTGATGCTTTTGGTGCACAGTAGTCAAAGTGGCTCGCTCACATTTGTCAAAATCGGAACTGAAACGATGTGTACAGAAGGGGAGGTGAGGTGGTTTTCACCACGGTCCAGTGTGGCGTTAAAGTTTCACCCCTGCTTTGGGCTGATCAGGGCACGTGGGCTCAACAGAGCGGTCAGGTGGACTCACGGTCACGCCCACTGGAAGCCTCTATGTCAACGTGCATGTCTGACCCTCCCTTGGGTCAAATGCCGGCACAAGTGGACTGGCTGAGACTTTAGGACTTGCTTTCTACTTTTCCCTCTGGTGCCGTTTCCCAGACTGGCTCCTTGATGTGCTCTGGTAACTGTTCTAATTTTGTCTAAAAAGAGAAAACAAAACTATAACATAATGCAGACTTAACCCAACTCTTTAGCCACATACTGGATTAATTTTGTTTCCTCGAGTCCCTTTGCCTTCTTTTTTCCTTTTTCCCCTCTCACCTTTCTGTAGGTTCTGAAACCGACAGAAGGAGACTGGAAGGGATATAAACCAGTCTCGCAAATGGTCGATCTGTTCCCAGGTGATCTCCAGGGACACTGCCAACTAACGTAGACCCTGCGTCTAGACAGCTGCTCAGGGGGCAGAGGACTCCAGAAGGGACCTGGGGAGGGGGTGGCTGCGGTGGCCGGGTTCTGCTGAGCTATCACTGAAGCACGGGGAGGCAGAGACCCCCGCCACCGCGGCAGCTCTGCCTCCAGGCCCACGACAGGCCTTCCCCTCCACTCGGTGCGCCGAGACAGGCCCGCGACGCAGAAAACAAGACAGACCCCTCTCCATCAGAGGTGGAAATGCAAGTCATACCTTTACAACCTCCATGGCAACTCCTTCAGGTAAGTTTCGCTGAATATATTCCAAGTAGACATCTGCTGTACTTCCAGTCAGATGTTCTAACTAAAAATTCAAACAGGAAATTGGTTCATGATATGCTGTTAAAGCAGTAATGTTAAGTTTTTGTTTTTAAGTAAAAGCAGTACAGCCTTTTCTTTCTCTGTGAAACCTTACCCAGAATTCCAATTTAAAAGGTAAAGAGCACAGGTCTTCTGGTTGACTGGAAGAGGGGAGTTTGGCACAGACCACCTTAAAACCAGGGCTCTAGGTCTAGGCTCTGACACGCATGATATTGAAACAGTACGCCTGTAGTTGTTTCAGTAACATTTACAGTAAAACCTTGGTTTGCGAACATAATTTGTTCTGGAAGCATACGTGTAATTCAAAGCTCTTATAATATTGAAGTGAATTTCCCCCATAATAATGGAACCTCACTTGATTCGTTCTACCTCAAAAATATTCATATAAAAATAATTACAATGCTGTAATATAATACAAAATATAAAGAAAAATAAAATTAACCTGCATTTACTTTCAAAAAGCTTCGTGGCTGATGTGAGGGAGACGAGAGGATTATTGTGTAGTATGACTTTCACTCTCATTAATGGAATCACTGCTACCTATTGGCTCAGTGGAATCTTTCTCTGCATGGGGCCATTACATACGCTTGCATGGGTGCTGACTACAGAACAGTATATACACTCTTGTCACATACTGTATGTGATGTGACTAGCAATGAGGCAGCAGAGGAAAGGGTCTGCAGGCAGCCTGACCTAGAATGAAGCAAAGCATTCCTAAGCTTACTCTTGTGTAGAAGAGCAAAGGACTGTCCATAGGTGCTTTGAGGTGACAAAACACACACTAGTGCCAATTGTGGGCACCTTCCAATGTTCTGATAAATTACTGATTTCTGATCAACACTGTGGCCTGAAACCTAGCATCTGAACATGGGAGATGATCACTCACCACCCGCAGAGAGAGAGAGAGAGAGAGAGAGAGAGAGAGAGAGAGAGAGAGAGAGAGAGAGAGAGAGAACTATTAGCTCAGTTGTGATCATGTGACATTAGGCATCATGGACTTCTCGTATTGTAAGACATTGCTCGTTTATCAAGTTAAAATTTATTAGGGATGTCTGCTCGTCTTGCAGAACATTCACAGAACAAGTTACTCACAATCCAATGTTTTACTGTATTAATCACTTACCATGTGATGGGAGTATTCTAAGTGCTTTTGATAAATATCTCATTTTATCCTCTCACTAACCTTATGGGATGGGTACATTACTCTCATTTACAGATGAAAGAACCGAGGTACAGATCACACAACTGGTATGTGCCAGTACTTGGACCTGTCTGATTCCAGAAGGCCCACTCTCCTTAACCCCAGACTATGCTGACCCCAGTGGATGCACAAATGAACAGATGAATGACAAACCTTAATGTTGCCCATCGTGGACATGGGAACCCAGTTAGTGTGTAAAAAGGATCACTAGAAGTATATAAAAACTTAACTAGAATTTTTGAAATATAAGCAAAATTATTCCAAGGCCATATTATTGTACGAAAATTAGCATAATGTGCACTGCTGAGTTAAAGTCTGAACCGCTCTTAAGGATGGTTTATTTGAGTTTGATTTACTGTCATTTACCTTCTCTGAACTATCAGTCATGGGCTGACTGAAAGAAAGTCAACCCGGTCAACATCAGTTACAATGTGCCAGTGTGAAATTCCAGACGTTTAAAAAACGCTTGAATGTCTGAAATAAACTCACCTCTAAGCATCTGTAAAGTGTTCTCATTTCATACTGAACTCTGTGCTTCTTGAAAATATGCACTGATTTGAGAAGAGTAAATCGCTCTATTTTTTTTGGAGGCTCATGTCTGAAAAATTAATGGGCGAAACAACATGCTTAAGCTAAGTGATGCTAAAATCTGAGTCACTGATATCAAAGCAGGATTGCACAATTTTGTAGGTCAGGCTCATACTCAATTACAGGCATTAGCTACCATTACAGACTTCCATTTGTCGAGAATGTCCTGTGTAACAACCGCCGTCATAAAGCTCAGGCCAAAACAAACACCGCAGACAGCAGTGGGAAAATTATTGCACAGACCCAAAACTGAGCGCTGGCATGCAAGGGCACACAAACACGCCTGGGGCTCTTACAGCCCTGACCTCCCTTTCTGACCACGTATATGAACTGTGGGGAGCAGCGGCCGTGTGCAGCTGTACGTGTTTTGCTTTAGAAAACTCTGCAAAGATCCCGATAATCACAAAACTAAAGTCTGTATGGGACACGGGTGGGTTCCTTCTGTTTTGTTATAAGGCCAGGCTGACAAAGCCCCAAACGGGCCTTGTTCAGCATCAGGAGGGGATGAGAGAAGAGGGTGGCGGGAATCACCCCTTATCCGCGGTTTCTCTCTCAGCAGTGTCAGCTGCCCATGGTCAGCCGTGGTGCAGAAGCGGAGGAGAACTCCTTCTGAGGGAGTCAGAAGGTTAACAGCAGTCTAACAGTACATCATGCATGGTAGTGGCCTATATCATGCCCCTCACTTCCTCTCATCCTGTGGGCAACTTTTTTTAATCTTTAATTTTGAGAGAGAGACAGAGAACGCATGCATGCAATGGGGGAGGGTCCAATAGAGAGGGAAAGAGAAAATCCCACGCAGGCTCCATGCGCAGAGCGTGACATGGGGCTCAGTCTCGTGGGCCATGAGATCATGACCCGAGCCGCTAACAAGAGGTGAACATTTAACCGACTGAGCCTCCCAGACGCCCCTCATCACGTGGTCATTTTATGGTCTCATCTCATCACAAGGGTGAAAACAGTACAGTAAGAGAGTACAAGTAAGTTGCATATTGTTGCAACTGTTCTATTTCATTACTAGTTGTTGTCAATATCTTACCAGGCCTCACTTATAAATAACTTCCTCACAGGTATATATGGTTAGGAGAAAACACTACATATAGGGTTCAGTGCTCTCTGTGGTTTCAGGCATCCATTGGGGGTCTTGGAAGTACCCTAGATGGGTAAGGGGGAGACAACTAGAGTTATACTTGACCCGGCAGTGACTTCAAGGCCATATGAAGCTCGCCTTACTCCTGCATGAAATTATTGGGTGACTAGTGTTTCTGAAGGCAGTTTTAAAATAATGCCTATATTGGACAAAGATCATCAAACCCAAAGAGTCTAAAAGGATTGCCTGTTCACCGAATCCACCTCTCTGCCCCACAGAGAGCCCACACATGAGGGTTTCTTGGGTCTCCTGATGTCTATGCTATTGCTAAAGGAAGGATTTCCTCGATTTTTCTTGTTCGCTCATTCTAATGTTTAAAAATTCTAGTAGACAGGAATGCTGATTAGGATAATATGACAAACCTAAGCTCTACCTATCATGAGGTTCTATGATATTTTAAGAGCTCAGACCTGGGGGGCCTGGGTGGCTTGGTCAGTTGAGCGTCCGACTTTGGTTCAGATCATTATCTCACAGTCTGTGAGTTCAAGCCCCACACCAGGCTCACTGTTGTCAGCATGAAGCCCACTTCAGATCCTCTGTCCCCGTCTCTCTCTGCCCCTTCCCCACTCTCTCAAAACAAAACAAAAAATAAATAAATAAAAAGGGCCACACTTAGTTGGGATGAGCACCGTTTTCCTGGCTGATCATGTTACAGCAGCTAAAAGGTCAGATTAGGAAAGATCATACTTACACTTTAATAGAGATACCAAGTTCTTTAGCAGCAAGCACGGCAAAATATTCATAACTGTCCAATACAGCCTTATCATGGCCTTTTACTAAAACTGACAGGCGCTTATATAATGTATCTGGTTCATCAGAAATGGTTATCTAAAATTTTTAAATCAAAAAGAAAAGTTTCAGTTGTGGTTCCTCTAATATTTGTAACTGGAAAATTTAATATATTATCCTCAATTGAACACATTCAGAGTTTACTAATAAGTGGGGAGAAAAATGCTGAGTAACACCTTAATACTGTTAGCTTACGTATCTAGACACTAACACATTCAGATCTCCACAATGACACTTACAATCTGTTAAAATATACTTTAAGTCAAAAAACTTCCAAGCAACCTACACAATCATGAATGAGACCTTCTACCTTCATAGTTATTGAACCCCAAATACACCGTGGGAAAGGATTTTTGGGTCGGTTAACCAAGTAGCCTGGTCAGAAGGTCAGAGGACTTGGACTGAGAATTAAACCCTGCCGCTTGGAGCTGAATGACGACGGGCAAGTCACACCATCTCGCCACACCTCACCTCCTCGTGCAGGACACACGAGAGTGCCCAGGCTAGAGCTCACAGTGCACTCGGGCACTTCTGCAGGGAGCTGACATGTAAACACAGATAAAAGTGCTAATAAGTTATAAAATGCCGTTTTACAAAGGCAAGCTATTGCTATTTATATTTTTTATCAGTTTTATTCATGTATGTTTTGCCTATCCTAATAGAAAAATTACTCATTTCTCATTAAAACGTTATGGCACTGACTGTACATTTAACTTGAACCTCTTCCACTCTAATGCTTAAAGACTGTAGGAATAATGGGTTTGACATTTCTGACGTTCCTCCAAGGGCTGAATTACCTTTACCTTCATCCATCCATCAGACCAGTGATTTATCTTACTAATCCAATGATTCAGGGTTAAATTACTTCACTCCTCAAAGGAAATCTACTTACTAACCAGGAAGCTAGCTAGGCATTTACTCTCAATTATCCCCAAGGTTGGGGTTGCTGGGAAGGACAGAGTACATGGATATTCTATACCATAACCTAGGGGACAAAGGAGAGGGGATACAGCTCAAAAGGTGTTTTTGGTTGGTCCTTACAGGGTTTTAAAGAGAGTTTGTCGTGATATGGAAATATAAAGAGATTTTGAATAAAAATTTGGATTTCAGTTTAGCTTGGAAAATCTGAGACCACGTGACATCACTAGGTCTGATTTCCCACGTGGCAACAGGGGGCTGGAGTAAGTAGCAGCTGTCTTGCTTATAAAGGGCACAGCCTGCCATGTGCCCCCGCTGCCCCTTTTCCTTGTGGGCCTGGCCCAAGCAAACATGTGACCTGGAAACGCAGAGTTTATAGGCACTGCCACAGAAATATATCCAGCATCTACTCAGTGAAAAAAATGAACAGAGCAGTACATCATGTAGAACGCAAATTCATTTTGGTGTGCATGTGCGCGGACAAGATGATTACATACAGACAAATGTCTAGAACAATACATGACAAACTGTTAGAGTGGATTATTTGCAAGGGGGGGAAATGAGAGGTTTCAGATTTGTAAGGATTTTTTAAACCCCAAACTGAAACAAAAACTGGGTTGACAGAATCATGATTTTTACTTAAAGGAAACAAGAGGTTACACAGCTACTTCTAGATTTTTCTGTCCTTTTCTTTACTTTACTTTCTCACTGTGAACAATAAAGGATTGTCCAGACCCAGGCTCAAGGTCTTAACATGAAAACAAAGACCTGAAAACCCAAAAGAAAAAAAAATCTCCCTAATACAGTATCAAGTATTCTGCATCATTAATTATGACAACTCTTCAAATTATGCTGAGCTAAAGCAAAAGACTGCTTATTCCCACAGTTATTTGGGGTAAATGATTGATTCCTGATTCTTTGAAAGATAATATGAGCGTCCAGGGACATTACAGAGTACTTTACTCAGTGCTCACGGCACACTTGCCAGTATTTGAAAACAAAATATTTTTACTCTAAAGTGTTCGGGAAACAGCCTCAAATGAAATAACGAGAAAAATTTATTGTTAATATAGCTCCTTACCAAGAAACAGAGAGTACATACCGTAGGCTTGGTCAAATCCTTGGGAATATCAACGTGTAGGTTTGAAAACTGCACCCACTTCATACTGGTACTGCTATTTGTGGAAACAAAGAGAAACCCAAGTAAAGCAGCACAAAGACCATTTCCTTATTTGGTTTAGCACATCCAATTATATACTTACAGGAGAAAGCCACCATTTCTGGCTGTGCTGCTCTTAGAACTGTTTAAAGAAAAACTTCTTGAACCCTAAAAAAGGGGAGCATGTGTTAGAATTTATGTCAGTCCTCAAATCATCTGTAGTTTTCACTAAAAAAAAAAAAATCAAAAGATGTACAATGCTTCCAATAAAGGGCTATCTCATTATTTCAAATGAAGACACTGGGGTAACTAAAATGCCAGATTAGATTTCACTTAAAAACAGGAGGACAATGATAGAGTTCCTAATCAAGAGATTCTCAAAATACCAGAGATTCTGTATCTTTTAAAGCTCAGGATTTAACAACTTTTTTAAAAAAGCAAATTTGGGGGCGCCTGGGTGGCTCAGGTGGTTAAGCGTCTGACTCTTGATTTCAGCTAAGTGATGATCTCATGGTTCATGGGTTCGAGCCCTGCGTTGGGCTCTATGACAGTCCAGAGCCTGCTTAGGATTCTCTCTCCCTCTCTCTCTGCTCCTCCCTGATTGTGCTCTCTCTCAAAATAAGTAACTTAAAAAAAAAAAAACAAAAAACAATTCTCTCTCATACACACACATGGAATTCTCACATTAAAAGAACACCTATGATTTAAATGCGTGAAAAAAAAGGGGGTGCATATGTGGTTCAGTAGGTTGAGTGTCCGACTTCGGCTCGGGTCATGGTCTCACAGTTTGTGGGTTCGAGCCTCACATTGGGCTTTGTGCTACCAGCTCAGAGCCTGCTTCAGATTCTATGTCTCCCTCTCTCTCTCTGCTTCTCCCCTGCTCATGCTCTGTCCCTCTCTCTTTCTCTCTCAAAAATAAACAAATATTAAAATTAAAAAAATAAATAAAAAATAAATATGTGGGCATCAAGGGAAAAAATACGTGACTTCAAGGAAAAAAATATATGACTTCATTCTTCCATTCGTTTTTATAGATTAAATGTACTTCAATGTAATACTATTTTGCCTGAACATTTCTGAGCAATAAAATCTCTTATAATTAAGAGCTGGATAACAATTCTAAAGTACCCTTCTTCTGAAGCTTTCCTACATCTTTTCTAGCATAGGTATTTCTTGGCTTGGCTCGGATCGCTTAGTTTGAAATACACAGTGAAACGGACACCCATCTCCCACCACGGCGGTACCTCATACTGCCAACCCAGCACTTCTGAATCCTTTACTGTCAGCTCCCCCCAGTGGACAAAACTTCCAGTTATAGGAGACCTACGGTAACTATATATAATAATCTAATCTGCCTTCTGTTTTTCCCTTAAGCTTTCTTGAGATTTAATAATGTAACCAGAGAAAGGAGAAGTACAGTAAGATTCCCCCCACATACTTAAAAGATGAAAAATAACATCTTCTAAGTAAAACTTAAAACAACTGAAGGTCACCTAAGTATGTTTTAAAAGCCCCTCTGTACCCAAGACAGACGCAAAACAAAACCTTCATATTCTCCCTTAGATGAAGGGAGAAAACCCAACACGATACAAAGCAGCTGGAGGTGAGCGCCATTCCCTGCACACAATCACAGAGGAAACCGCCTCCCCGCATGCACGCCAGAGACCCCACAATCCAGCTGTGCAAAAGGAACCACACGTCTAAGGAACAGGACACTTCCCAGTCATACTCTCCCACTATAAACCTCTGCTTTTAAAAGTTGGAGCCTAAAGTGTTATTCTATCCACAAATCAACCTTAAGAAGTTCTTAAGGTTTTTGTTTTGTTTCTTTAAATAGAACAGTCTGTGTGTGTATTAGTAGTTCAAAGTTTCAACTTCTTCCACCACCTGACTTTTTTTTTTTTTAAAGTTTACTCACTTATTTTTGAGAGAGACAGAGACAGCATGAGTGGGGGAGGGGCAGAGAGAGAGCGGGGGGAGGGAGGAAGAGAGAACCTGAAGGAGGCTCTGCACTGTCAGCACAGGGCCTGATGTGGGGCTCGAACTCACGAAACCGGGAGATCATGACCCGAGCTGAAACCAAGGGTCGGCTGCTTAACCTACTGAGCCACCCAGGCGCCCCCACCATCTGACTTAAGATCAATGGTTCTTCAAGTGTGGTCTGAGGACTTGAGGGATCCATGAGATTAAAACTGTTTTCCTAATAACAGCCGTTATTTGCAACTTTCCTACTCTCACTCTCAGCTGTGTACAGTGAGGTTTTCTAGAAGCTGCATGCTGAGTGATACAGCAAGACTGCAAAACCAGATATTAGAGTCCAGCTGCCTTCCATTAAGCCAGACGTTAAAGAGTGTGAAAATGAATAAAGGCAAACCTCATTAAAGTAGGGAGGTTAGAAGGAGGAGCCATACCACTCAGTGTCAATTATAGGAAGAATTGTCACTTACAGGCCCCAACATGAAAAGACGTTCACTGAATCTTCTACAAGAAATGGACTACCTCTGTGACTCAGCCAATGAAAAAGCTTTGAACTTTTGCTTTGAACTCTTGCTTATCTCCACTGGACCTTCATTCAAAACACGTCCCAACATCTTCCTTTTCCTCCATAAAATGTTTTTCTCTTTTGTTTATGGGATTTGCCTATGGGTTGCCATAGCTTGCATGTCCCAAACTGCAATTCTCTGTCATTCCCAAACAAACCAATTTTTACTGGTAAAATAACTTTCATTTTGCAGGTTAACATTATTTAGCGATCAGAAGTGGGATCCAGAAATGAATCCCAACAACTCTGAGGCTGGTGAGCACACAGGTGCCAGGGCCCACAGAGCCAGATAAGCTCCCTGCTTTCCTGCCATTCCTGGAGTTGGAGGCTAAGTTTTCCTGAACTTCGAGCTCTCCTCTCTTCGTGCTTTGGGCTCTCAGGCTTTATTTGGGCTCTGTTTTAAAGCTTTGTCCTTGCAGAGTGCTTGCTTGACCTTTGGTCTGACTCCTTTTTGGAACCAGATGGTTCCTGTTGGAACTGCGCCCAGTTTGGAACTGTATTAGTTAGGGTCCACCTCCTTTCCAGAACTGGGCTGTTCCTGATGGTTCTGTGTTGACCTTTGGTCTGATTCCTTTGGAACCAGGATGTTCCTGTTGAAACTGTGCTGTTTAGGAATTTTTCCCTTTTTGCTCTAGAGAAACCTCTAAGAAACAGAATCCCAGTCACCAAAAGGGGTAGCACCCCTTCTGGGACCCTGATAATTTTATGTTTAAACACTGTGGTTCCTCCTCATGCCCATTTCTTTCTTTCTTTCTTTCTTTTTTTTTTTTTTATTAATAGTTTATCGCCAAGTTGGTTTCCATACAACATATGGTATCTGTCCTTCTCTGCCTGACTTATTTCGCTTAGCATGACACCCTCGAGGTCCATCCACCTTGCTACAAATGGCCAGATTTCATTCTTTCTCATTGCCATGTAGTATTCCATTGTGTATATACACCACATCTTCTTGGTCCATTCTTCAGGTGATGGACATTTAGGCTCTTTCCATGATTTGGCTATTGTTGACAGTGCTGCTGTGAACATTGGGGTACATGTGCTCCTATGCACCAGCACTCCTGTATCCCTTGGGTAAATCCCTAGCAGTGCTACTGCTGGGACATAGGGGAGTTCTACTGATAGTTTTTTGAGGAACCTCCACACTGTTTTCCAGAGCACTCATGCCCATTTCTAACTAAATGGTTTGACTTAATAAAAAGTAATTTAGAACTTCAATGGCCATTATGGGGAAGTTTGAGCTCCCTCAACTTATTTTTCTCAAAATTAAACTGGACAGCCATGTCTCTAAACTTGGCAAACTTGAATGGTATGTCTGTATCTTAAAGCTTCCAAACGTTACCAATAAATCTAAAACTGGCTCTCTGCAAGATACAATTTTTAGACTGAGACAAAGACCAAAAGGCTCCTGAGGCCCCCAGGATTGCAAGAGCCACCTATGCTGGAGCCCACCTGTGCTGACATCCTCTTTCCTCCTGCTGGCTTCCATCCCCTCTACACCCTTAGTTTCCCCATTTTAATTCTCTCACCAAACTTCCTTTTTCATCTGAAACTCGCCCTGCCCCCTCCTCTCCTGAACCTATTAAAATCTGCTCCTTTAAAGTTAAATCTTCTGAGGATCCAAATAACTCCCAAATATCTTACGTTCCCTGGAGCAATACTGAAGTGCAAGCCATAGTTAAAAAGAGTTTCCTGCAAGTAGCCCAATCGGAGCACCTTGAAAGGAGTTTAGAGAAACAGACCCCTAACTTCTGGCAAGATGCTAGAACATTCACTGGAAATCTCCCCCGAGCAATCACAGTAGCTTTTCCTAAGCCTGCTGATTGGAACAAAATTCAGTCTTGCACACAAAAGCCTGATAAACCTATTCATGATTATTAAATTGATTTCAGATTATTTGCAAAGAAAATTCTGGTGTCCCTTTGATGTTGAATCCACTGGGGTAGGATTTAACTATGTTTCTTAACGGGCTGAACTGGGCTAACTCTTATTTAAGTTAAAAGGACCACAGTGGACTGGGAAACTGTGTCCGCTCCTGATTAGTTAATATGGCAAACCAGACTGCTAGTACCTTGGGGGAATCACCTAAAGGAAAGACCACTATAATACTTAATTTTTCACTCTAACAAATGAAGGCCCTTAAACCTCACCAAAACTTCCTAGTGTCTGCTGTTATTGTAAGGAGCCAGAACACTGGAAAACAGATTGTTACCGAAGTCTTGCCTTTGGCCCTCCAGTGCCAGCCTTTCCGGTGTCCTCCTCATTCCCAAGACAGGGCTCCGAGGACCCACAGGGGCTCTTCCCAGACCTCTGTCTGGCTTGGCTCAGAGAAACCACTGTTCAGATCAGGAATGACGGACACCAGAACCACACGCTTAGTGCTTGACCCCAGTGCTATAAAGTAGCCTCTGCTTGGAGTATTAAAACAGTCCAAACAGGTAGTGTAAATGATGGAAAATAATTGCATATGTTTAAAAACATAAATAAACAGAAAAAAAATTAAAAAAAAACAATAAAATTTAAAAAAAGTAGTTTCTTAAGAAACGCTCGTGTTGAATAAAATTCTGGTTTTTCAGTGGAAAAACAAACAAACAAACAAACAAAAAAACCAGTCCAAACAGTGGGGTCTCTAATAAATTTCACCAGTTTCCTGTCTCTGAACCTGTTCCCTTAGGTCTAGGCCATTTGGGAGACACACACCTGCTTCTCCTTAATTCCTCTGCTCCTATTCATTTACAGATTGCCGAGATTTTCAAGAAACAAATCATGCTGAAATTTCTTTCTCCCCAAAAGAGGGAAATAATTCTAGAATGTGGCAGTAGCACTCAAAAGAGCCAACCAGGAAGATTAAAGGACTTTTGGCATCTTTCACTTGCTCCATGTCTGACAGCACACAGCTGCATCAGCGGACACTGTTTGTCCCTACTGAGTCAAATCCTCTTTCTGGGCAAAATCTTCAACTGACTGGCGGAATCCACAGGAACACTTTCCATCTAGATTCAAACAGATCCTGTAAAACTTCTCCCCAGAATTAATGAATACTCTATAAAGAGGCCCCACAAGGCATCAAGCCGGTAACAGAAAATTACAAAGCTCAGGGCCTCTTTATCCATTACACCAGTCCTAGTGACATGCCTATTTTACCTGTAAGAAAACTCAGTGGCCAAGGATGGAGGTTTATCTCTGAGCAATACATTGTTATCCCTTGGCACCAGGGCTGTTCCTAACGCCCATGTTACTGACATCCATTCCCACTGAAAGCAAATTTGTCACTGTAATTGATCTATGTAGTGTATTTTTTAGTATTCCAGTTGGTAAACATAGCTAGTATCTTTCTGCTTTCACTTGGGAAGGATGGAAAGACCCGTGGGCAATAATGCCCCAGAGCAGCACAGGGTCCTTACTTTTTACAAACCTTAAAAACAGATTTGGATGATCAAAAGCTTTCTGCAGGCTCTACTTTGTTAGAACCTGTAGGTAATTTGCTTCTGCGCTGCCCTTCTCAAATCTCTCCTCAATAAGACAGCCTCTATCTGTTACAGCTTTTGGCCTTAAAAGGACATCAAGTCTCTGAAGAAAAACTGCAGTCTGCGCAAGCTCAGGTTCAGTACCCAGAGCACCTGACCTCAGAACGAGGACCACATCTGGACGCAGGCAGGCTTCACGCCACCCTCGACTTCCTCAAACCTGAAATGAAGTGCCAATTATGAGGCTTTCTTGGACTGGCTGGCTACTGTCAAAACTGGATGTGAAACTCCTTTTATGGCTCCAATCCCCATATGATTTACTAAAAAATCCAAAGAAATGGCAAACCCAATTCTATTATTTGGAAAAATCGAGAAGACATAGCTTTGGGGACTGTAAAGAAGAGCCTAATAAAGCCCACAGCCCAGACATCCTAACTACCAACTTCCCTTTATACTCTTTGCATGTGAGGGGGAAGGGAGCACCCCTGGAGCACTTACCCCAAAACATGGGGACCCTCATGGCCCCACGGGGTACCGTACCTAACAATGAGACCCTGTGGCTCGGGGCTGTTCCCCTAGCCTCTGTGTTCCTAACCATTCCCGCCACTGCACTAGTTCAGCCCGCTGAAGAAATAGTCATGGGATCCCCTTCAACTATCCTTCAGTTCTGGCTAAGGGCAAAGCCGCAAACATTTATACAACAGTCAATATTCCTTTGGGGCAGCCCATGATTTTGGAATGTTAGGAAACAGTCATGAAGTTTCCAACGGATAAAAGTTAAATACATCTATATCCAAAATTTATTCGATACCATGCTTTCGCTGACTGCTCTGGCTGTGATGCAGCTTCCCAAGCATTCCAGACTCAACTCCCCGGGCACCAAAACGAAACCACCAAAAACGCTGCTTTCAAGGAAATCAATAGCCAAACCTCTGCCATGGTCCAAATGATGTTCCTCCAAACAGTAATTCAGAAAAATTAACCAGAGTACCCAACAATTGGCCCCAGAGAGGGAAAAACAATATTGGAAATCGAGTAATTGTTGGCTGAATAAAGAGACATGTGGTTTGGACCAAATAACAACCTGGCCTTACCAGAAACTCTCACATTCCCACGACTTACCACTATACGTGCATTAAACCCCGGTTTACTGACAAAATGACAGTGTCATGAACCCATATTCATGAGGGAATATTACTAAGGCCGCAAACAGTGTCCGTCCCGCTCATCCATCTGTTAAAAGTATAATGCAAAGACACCTGTTTGCACAAATTTCGTACACCTCCCCCATCTCATGGATATAAATATATTTTAGTCATGGTGTGTACGTTTCTCATTGAACTAAAACTTTCCCTTGTGGACAGGCCACTGTTTCTTCCATGGTGAAACCTCTGTTAGAAACCACACTGTCAGTGCAGGGCCTGACACAGGGCCTGAACTCAGAACCATGAGATATGACTGAGTCGAAATCAAGAGTGGGACACAACCAGCTGAGCCCCCAGGGGCCCCAGGGCCTTATCACGTCCATTAGAAACAGCCATGCTTGGGTAGAGAAATCTCTTCATGGTGCACCTGGGAGACAGACCTTCACATCTTGCAACCTGGAGATTTTGTCTATTGGAAAAGATACATCCAGAAAGACTTTCTTTAGCCTTGCAGGAAGGACCCTCATCAGCTATGGCTAACCATCCCTTGTGCTACCAAACTCCAAGGGACAGACTCCTGGATTCACGTGACACAACCAAAGAGAGCATCAAACCCTAACGGGACCTGCACACCGTCTGATGACCCAAAGGTAAGTTTCCCAGGACTGACGCGGATTGATATCTGACGATGCTGGTTTCTCAAGCTGTCCAGATCAGGCTGCATCTTTTCCACACCATTTACTTCTGGCGCCTCTGTGGAAAGAAAATGCCCTCGTCCACTTTTCCCAAACCCCTGTAAAAGGGTGAAGCCACTTTTTTTTTTTAATTATGGCCTTTTGAAAACAGCCTCATCAAAAACCTATGACAAGTTAACCGTTCACCTGTTTTTTCTAAAGGGTGAGAGGTTTCAGCATTCACAAGTCTCTTTTTTCCATCTGGACTATTAACTGACTCTGGAATCTTATCTGGATTCATGTTCTGATTTTGCAACCTTACGTGCTATATTACTGGATTACATTTGGTTCCAGACAGTTCTTCTGAGATAACAATACTGTTTTCATACGTCTTTGAGTTTTGCTCGTTTTGCAAAAAGTTCATTAGCTATTGCTTCAGGTTTATACCTACATTGTATTTCCCCAAATGCACTCAGTTAATTCTTTCAGTGTGTTCTTGCAGTAGTCACTCTTTTGTCTTCATGGGCACTTTAAGCAGGGACTTACTGAAGGTCTATGTGACCCCACGCTTGCCTCTATAGGTGGACATTTCCTCCCCGAAGTCAGAGTAAGTGCCAATAAATATCTCGGTTGGCCACCTTCAGACTTAGGGGACAAGTTTAGAACCTTAGGACCATGTAATTTGGAATTGTTACGTTATTTCTGTTGTACAATTATTTAAAGTTTTATACTTAGCCTGTCAAACTTTTGTGAAAATGATGTACCCAATAAACAGATGGTCTCCAATCCTTACAAGCCTGATATCTTGATAAATGGGAAGTGTCTGAGTTCTCCCTGTACCCCTACTTGTTAGTTTAATGTCACCTCAGTATGTTCTTTCTTTTTTTTTAATTAAAAAAATTTTTAAATGTTTATTTATTTTTGAGAGAGAGAGACAAGAGTGAGAGCAGGGGAGGGCAGAGAGTGAGGAGACACAGAATCCGAAGCAGGCTCCAGGCTCTGAGCTGTCAGCACAGCAACAGTTCGAGCCCTGCATCGAACCCATGAACCATGAGATCCGGACCTGAGCTAAAGTTGGATGCTCAACAGACTGAGCCACCCAGGCGCCCCAACCTCAGTATGTTTCCAATCGTATTTTCTCTCTGACATAAGACATGACAACCAAGAAAAGTCCTTCCTGGCACAAAGGAACAAAACCACTAAATATGGAAATCTGACTCCCAATCAGCAATGCTTTTGGAGAAAGACCTTGATCAAAAGAAGGAAATGCAAAACTAAAAGGAAACCTCAGTAGCGTCCAGAAGCTAAAAGGCGGCCCACATCACTCAACATCAATTACGAAAAGAGTTGTCAATCACAGACCTAACAGAAGAATCAGCAACAGGAAAGTATGTATGATCAATTGCAGGCCCCAAAAGAAAAAGATGAACAGTGAATATTCTACAAGAAACAGACTAAACTGCAACTCAGCCAATGAAAAACTGTCATCACCCTGAACTCTTGCTTTTCTACAAAGCATTTCCATTCAAAGCAGCCCCTCCCAACTTCCTCCTCTTCCTTTCTTTGGGGACTTACCTACGGTTTTGCCATAGCTTGCGTGTCCCTAATTGCAATTTTGTTATTCCCAAATAAACTCATTTTTGCTGGTAATGTTAGTTTTTAAGGTTAACAAGAGATATACAAAAACATAAAACACTGCTATTCTTATCACTTTGTTTTGAAAAATTTGGTGTTTCCCCTATAAAATATGCAATGCATTAGTTTTCTTTTATTTTCTTTAAGTTTATTTATTTTTGATAGAGAGAAAATGTGCGCGTGGGCGCGGAATGGGTAGAAAGAGGGAGGGAGAGAACACCAAGCAAGCTTTCAGCGCAGAGCCCTACTCACCACTGGAACTTTGATGATGACCTGAGCTGAAATCAAAGTCGGGCGCTTAAGGGATGGAGCCACCCTGGCGCCCCTCCTTAATCTTACGCATTTTTAAGATTCCCGGTTTTATTTCCTAAAAAGTTAAATACGCAGAGCTAAAACCCCAAAAGCAAAAGTCCTCAACCAGTTTTAGAGTGTTAAAGGGATACCAAAGCCAAATAACTTTTTTTTGCTTTTTCTCCAAAGAAAGGCGCAGAGAATATTTAGCCCATTCCTATCACTTCCGCGACTCTCCTCTGATCTCAGAATCAAAGCAAAGCTCGCCCAATTTGGTTCTATGGGAGGGTCTAAGATCTGGTACCAATTCACCTCCTAATTTTACCAAACCAAGCCTTCTCTGACCTTCAGTTTATTTTCCAAACCTGAAAAGAGGGGTGCGGGAAAGAGGGGTTCTACATTCCTTCTAGCTCTGAGGTCTACGATTCTCCTTGTTCCCGTCTTTGCCCTGATTTTCATGTTTCATCTCATGAGAGAATTCGAAATAAAACCAGCCCCTTTCTCACCACTTTCCGGCAAACAATGCACCAAAGTGCGGAATAAATACCAGAGGAAACTCTAGTGGCCAGAACGACATGTGGCAGTAAGACTTTACTGCTACTGTCCTGTCAGCCAGTTCAGTAGCCACCGCCCGCCAGGTACCTGCCAGAGACGCCGGCACATGGAGCCAAGCGCTGCTCGCGCCGCCATCTTGCCGTCCCGGCCCCCAGGACTACTTCCGGGGCACAGAGGCGTCCTCCGACCATAGAGTTCCGCAAAAGGAGAGAGCGTAGCCTTGCGTTCCGGCACAGGAACAACCATAGAGACGTTATTCTACGCTTTTTGAGAGTAGGACTGAGAGCCTAGCTGGCTTCCCTAGGGTCGGCTGCCAGGCTGACCACGGTCTTTATAACATTGCTTCAGCCCCTGTATAGATACCAAGTTCCTTCAGTGTTTCCTCTTCAAATCGTGTTTGTCTTATGTAGTTCCTGTTTGGTTGGAGGCAACGTAACACATGTTTTGAAAAATGTGTATAGTTAATATATTGGCAGCAGTTTCTGGGTAGTGGGTTAATAGTTGACTTATTTTCCTATTTCTGTATGTTTTAACATTTTAACAAAAACTTGTATTTCATTAAAAGGAAAAATAACAGAGGTGCCTAGCCGGCTCAGTGGAGCATGTGACTCTTGATCTTGGGGTTATGAATTTGAGCCCCACCTTTGGTGTAGAGATCACTTAAAAATAAAATCTTGAAAAAAGAAAAAAGAAAAGCACCACTGTAATAAGTCTAGGTCCCATCCCTTTACCTCCTTATACCGTTGCTATGTTCCTTAAGCCCACATTCCTTAACCACAACAAATGACATTTTTGTGCCCTAGCCATCCTGAATGCCACTGTCCTACAGATCTTCCTGTCTTTATTCTCTTTGTTATTCTACTATTTTGGAATTTACAGTTGCTGCCGTTATTCAGTACCACAAACCAAAAAGTATTAAACCAAAAAATGTCTGGTTATTAATATCCACCATAATTTAGCTGCAACTAAAAAGGCTTATAATCTGGGTTTGCTATAATAAAAAATTATCTCATTCGTTCGGTTCTCTAAGCTTTATTTTCCCCAGGTGCTTTCACATATGCAAGTCAGCATCATGGAAAACGCTAGACTTCTAATTGGGAGATCTTGGTTCTAACCCAGGTTTACCACCCAGCTGAATGACTGTGGGCAAGTTACTTGCCCACTCTAAGCCTCAATTTTCTCATATATCAAGGAGTGATGATAACAATAGTTCCCACTTCAAAGAGTTGCTATGCAGATTAAATGAGATACTGATGTGTGATGTTTGGTATAATGGCCAGCACATAATGACGCAAGATGAATGTCATCCATTATTTGTACCATAAATTTGCTTCTACCTCACATGCCTTGTAAAATTGTTCAGCAGATTAAAAATAAAAAGATCAAGTTTATGAGAACATTTTGTACCACCTAGTTAAAGGACTGTGCAAATATATTCCCCACTGCCGCAAGGTATTACTCTACTTTGCAGGCAAAAAAACCAGGGAAGAGGTAGAATGACTTTCCCAACATCACACAAATTAATGAAGATAAGAAAGAACAGAAGCCAGTTTTATGGTCCCTCAGATTGGTCTCTTTTCACTAGAAATCTGTCCGTGTGGAGGTGTGGCAGAGATGCCCAGTGTGTCTTTACACCAGACTGTGTAAACACTATACTTCACTTGTGTGCACCTCTACTGTCCTCAGCTGTGCCCCCACCTTGGCAGGCTGCCCAGTGCCCTTTTCAGAGCGTTTTCTGAATCATGACATTCAAAGTTGTCTGGTCTCTCTCAGCCAAAGAGTTTCTCCAATAGCTCTCAAACTCTGTTGTTGCTTCTGAAGTTTGCATCAGTCTCTCTCTCTCTTTATTCATTTTTTTGAGAGAGAGAGAGCATGAACAGGGGAGGGTCAGAGAGAGAGGGAGACACAGAATCCAAAGCAGGCTCCAGGTTCCAAGCTGTCATCCCAGAGCCTGATGTTGGGCTCAAACTCATAGACTGTGAGATCATGACCTGAGCCGAAGTCGGATGCTTAACCTACTGAGCCACACAGGAGTCCTCCCCTTTAAAATAATGTTTATTCATTTTTTAGAGAGAGGGTATGAGCAGGGAAGAGGTGAGGTGGGGGGGAACAGAGATTCTGAAGCAGGCTCTGAGCTGACAGCAGAGAGCCTGATGCAGGACTTGAACTCATGAACCATCCGATCATGACCTGACTTGAAGTCGGACACTCAACTGACTGAGCTACCCCGGTGTCCCTGCATCAGTCTCTCTTACGGCACTTCTGTGACAGATTTTCAGCTGTCCTCCTGCCCACTTTGAGTAGTCCCAGCCGGGTGAGGGGTCTGCAGCCACGATGGTGGTAACATTACAGCTTGGCAATGACTTTCACCTGTCACCTAATTTGATCCTCTCAGGAGGACGCATGTTTTATCCTAATTTTATAGGTGAGGAAACTGAGGCTCAGAGATGAAATGACCCACTCAAAGTCATATGAGTTAGTTATAGCTGAACCAATAACCCCAATAGTCTTCACAATCCCAGCTCAGTACCCTTTCTACCCCTGCAGTGGATCGTTGCTGACTCTATGCTGAAGTCCAGTTCTATTGAAGTCTCTGTAAACTTGAGGAATAGAGAACCCCACTCCCCCCACCTGTCAGCAAGAGACAGGGCTTATTTTTTTGTTTATTTATTTTGAGAGAGAGAGCGAGAGCGAGAGAGAGAGAGCAGGGAAGGGACAGAGAGAGAGAATCCCAAGCAGGCTTCGCACTGCCAGCACAGAGCCTGACACGGGGCTTGAACTCATGAAACTGTGAGGTCATAACTTGAGCCAAAACCAAGAGTTGGGTGCTTAATTGACTGAGCCATGCTGGCTCCCCAAAGGTTTATTTTTATCTTTAAAGACATGTGACCGGAACTGCCCCTGGAACTGGAAAAGTGAGTTGAAAGCAACCTTAGGGGCTGGATACCCACTCCATTTTTGAGGCCAAACATGTTCTCTCTTTTGGTGGGCTTTTCCTGCTTACAAATAGTTGCTGCTCCCCCCGAACTCTGCCCCGCACATGGCCATTGCTCCCTGCCTTTGGCTCACTGTCTCCATTCATACTCTCAAGTGTGGGAATTGTGTGTCACCAAACAGTCTATGGGCCTAATAGCATGAGTTAGGGTGCCAACCTAGGTCCAGTTAACTGGGGGCAACAGGGGGGGCCATTGTGAGGGGCAAAGCCAGGTCTTGCCAGCAGTGGGGCCATAGACAGGATTCTTTGCCATGGCGTATAGGCAAGGACAGTGCTGTGAAGTTTGACCTATACATTTTGGGTCTCTTTTCTTCCACCTAAACTGTCACACATCTGTCTTACTCTGGATGAGTAGGAGGCCAAGTGATCCTAGAGAGCTGATGCAAGTACACCTTGCTTTCTGGCCAGGAAAAATAAAAGCATGTGAGTCATATTATTTATAACTTATACTATATTTTGATCGTACCAGCTGTTTGGTTTAAAAAAAAGACAGCCTTTCCCCTGGATTGTGATGGCTTCACAGGTGTACACCTATCTCCAAAGATACAACTCAGCAAGTTGTATGTGTTAAATATGTAGAGCTTTTTATACGCCACTCGGTATCTCAATGAAGTGGTTTTTAAATTAATTTTTAATTAAGATGCCAATGACTTTCAAAAATAAAGTCACACAAGCAGAGGAAGTAATGACCTAAAACAGCCCAAAGCAAGCGTTTGGTGTGGTGTGTAAGGATGTGTGTGCTGGAATGCAAAATAAGCATGCACGTCTGCTTTGGCCTTTATAACTCTAACAGAAACATGAAACACGTACCTGGGGGCAAGGAGGACAGCCCTTTTCAAAAGATCATCTCTCTTATATAAAGGAAGTAATCCACCCTTTGGCTCTTTTATACAGGGATGTCTGTGATCCAAAACTCATCCATGAGGGACGCCTGGGTGGCTCAGACCATTAAGTGTCCAACTCTTGATTTTGGCTCGGGTCATAATCTCACAGTTCATGAATTTGAGCACAGAGCCTGCTTGGGATTCAATCCCTCTCTCTCTGCCTCTCCCCTGCACACGTGCGTGCTCTCTCTCAAAATAAATAAACTTTATTTTATTTTATTTAAAAATTTTTAATGTTTTATTTATTTTTGATACAGAGAGAGACAGAGCATGAGAGGGGGAGGGGCAGAGAGAGAAGGAGACACAGAACCAGAAACAGGTTCCAGGCTCTGAGCTAGCTGTCAGCACAGTCAGCACAGAGCCCAACACGGGGTTTGAACCCACGAACGTGAGATCTGACCTGAGCTGAAGTCGGAGGCTTAACCGACTGAGCCACCCAGGCGCCTCAATAAATAAACTTTATTGAAGACAAAGCCAAAGATCATCTACGGTTCACTTAGAAATACAGTATTGAATTTTTCAGCATGCCTTCCTAATTGTGTCTTGCTTGTGTCAACTTTAAAACTCATCCTTATTCCTAGAGCACACTTCAACTCGCTGGCTATGACTGAGGGAGGTAGACTGGGAATCTGTGAAATTCAGAGTTGGCTTTAGGTAAACTCAAGAGGCTTTATTCACACCCACCCCCACACATGGATAAGCATACCTGGAAGAGTAGAAGAAATTAATCAACTTATTTATTTTATTATTAGTAGTAATTAATCAATTTATTTTAATGTTTTATTTATTTTTGAGAGAGAGAGAGACAGCATGAGCAGGGGAGGGTCAGAGAGAGAGGGAGACACAGAATTTGAAGCAGGCTCCAGGCTCTGAGCTGTCAGCAGAGAGCCTGATGTGGGGCTTGAACCACGAACTGTGAGATCATGACCTGAGCCGAAGTCGGACGCTCAACTGACTGATCCACCCAGGCGCCCCAGTAATTAATCAATTTAATAAATAGTTGCTAATGTACCTGATATACTCTGTCTGAAGAGGCAGTGGTGGTGAGGGTGTTCAGAGTATTAATAAAACATGACCTTTGCCCTTCCCAAGGGTGTAATTACATCAAGTCCCAGCCCCATATGTTCTTTCTAAGTATTAAATTCCTTGGCAGGAAGGACTGATTTAGTCATCTTTATATATTCCTCTCAACCACGTATAATACAGTGTGGAATAGTGTTATACGTGGGGTTCACGAGTACTGAATGTACATATAAACATAGGAAAAAGTCTCCAGATTGGATGCGGAAACCTCTAGAAGCAGAACTTAAATGTACAACACCGGCTTAATGCACACTTCTTCTAGAGGAATGGCTGTTCTATTTATACAGAATCATCTAACACTGATGGCTAAATATTAGAGTAAAAAACCCCAAAAGAACACAGATCAAGGTCTTGCATGGGCATGCCCCCACCTAGAGAAAATTCTGTAGGACATCCAGAATTTCAGATTTCTCCTTAAGTTTGGTAGCCTCGGCAGGATGGCGTGGGGACCACCACCCCAGGGGGCTTGTCTGCTCTTCATGGCATAAATGCTATGTCCTGGCCTCCAGGATGTGTGTGGGGGACACCCTAGCGAGCATTAAATCTCATCAGCAGACCTCTAAACCGCTCTTTGCAAACCAGCTAAAAGGTAAGTTAGCATTGACAAGTCACTTGAGTGGCTAGAAAGAAGGAATGTTTAAGCCAAATGAAACTCAAAAAGATAGCATTTTATTTTCAGAGCAGCTGATGCAATATCGAATCAGGTTTTCACAAATAAATAGGACAGTGTCTGTTTGGTTACATCTCTGTTTGATGAATGCCTATCTATAGGAACTGTAATAAATTTCTGAGATGGCTAATGACTGGAACTTTTTAAGGAAAATTCTTCCGGTTCTCTTTCGGAAAAAAGTATTGTGGTAACTTTAAAAAAAATGCCTTTCACTCAGGGGGAAAACCAACCTAGAATGCCTCAGGTTTGTTTTGAAGGAATGCACCTTTTTAGGACAAGTCTATAAAACATCTTTATTTATTTGTTACATATGATGTTTAAATATAACTTTGCTTTCAAGCTTCAAACTTATTTTTTTAAACCCCTGGTAAAATAAGACTTTTGGTTCACCTTAACAAAAACTGACCTAGGAAGAAACATTTTTAGCAAAATGTATTATAAAATTCACTAGAAAATACTGTCCTCTTTTGGCCAAAATGTTACATAAAATCCTTATTAAAAATACACACATTACAAAAGAACAATTATGAAGATGCTATACATAGTGCTTCTGATATGGACCAAGGGACCTGCATTCCAGGGAAAATACAGTTAAGTACGCTAATATTATGATGTCAACTTATAATAGTGCAAACCTGAATAAATTACATCCTGAAATGGAAAGGCATGCAAATCATTTGCTGAGAATACAACATAACGAAGCCAGAACAGGAAGCAATCACTATTTAAAAATGTTTTCATTTTTATTACATTAATTTTTTTTCAAAAATACTTTTCTTTACAATAGAACTCCTAGAAAATATGTACAACCTTCCTCTAATAAAATAGAACAGCAGTTAAATATATTTGAAAATAAGATGGGTTTTTCCATAAAATATATCTGTTAACTTTTTATATACAAGCTTTCTCAAAGAGGTCTAAATTCACTAATGAAAAACCATCTGATAGTAAACAGTAACGGTGTTGAAGACATTAACCTTAAGGAAGAGAAGTTCTTTGGGGGAGGGGGAGGGAGGCAAAAACACAACACATACATGCAGGCAGAATCATATCAGAAACAAGTAAGTGCAATATTTTACCATGAAGTCAACTCTTTTAAGTTGATATTGTCAAGAAATACTACTTCCGGAATTTGAACTGTCTCGGGGAGGAGGAGTTCTTTGGTTATTTCAAGTCAAAAATGCTTACATTATACTGCAGGAAGGAGCAAAATGAAGTTGTGCGTTACGTTTTTGCCTTGGCAACTCAGTTTATTTTTAATGTTTAAAGCTGGAACGGCTGGGCGAGTCTCCAAACACAGCAAGCACGTTTGTTTGCTTTATAAACATGTTTCTGGGTGTTCGCTCCTTTGATAGATAAGCCTTCAGACACCCGACAGCAGAACCATTCCAGAATCTCTAGACACCAGCACGCAGAGGGAAGCCGTCACCGGGTCAGACGCAGTCGGCCGACGTGACCGTTGGAATGGTTCTGGAACAGTCCTGCCACAAAGTTGATGCACACTGCCTAGGCAGTTCTGGCTCAAAACCTACGAGAATAACCTAAAACGGCAGCAAATAAAACCTTTCTTTTTTGCCTATAGAAAAGATGAAATGAAACCTCCAAGACCTCTTTGTCTGAAAACAGAATGATGGAAATGGAAAGAAACCTTTATATTTCTCTTCTGTCCATGGCTTTCCTGAGATTCAGACAACACTGCCTGTAGGTGAGGCCGCTGCGGCCCCGAGCGGGTGCTAACTGCTTCTGCCAGAGTCCAACTTAGAAGCCACTCAGGTCCCGTCCTCAGGCTTCTGCAGACATTCTCTTTAATGTCAAGCTATTAATTAATGGGCCAGCCAAGTTGCCTGGGGGGGGGTGGGGGGTGGACCACACCTACACAGGCTGGGAACCAGCCTCCCAGGGGTGGGCGGGGCCTCAAAGCCCTGGCTTCTCGTCCGGCAGCACTGAGGTTCCAGGGGGAGCCGGCAGGGGCCGTCCTCTCCGTCCTGGCTGCCTCCCACTCGGTACACAAGTGCTCCTTTGCCCTGACAGGGGGATGGGGCAGTCTGACTCAGTTCAAAAGCCTGAGCTAAATGCCATTTTTGAAGGATTACAGGCTTATTCCCTTCAAGTACCAACAGCAACCCTGCTACATGGACAGGAGGAAGCAGAGCAGAGTTATGTAGCTTGGAGAATTCTAGAAGTCCTTTGGTAAGTGACTTAAATGAATACATTCATTGTTTGAATGCAAACATTGGAGCTAAAGGGGTATTGGAAGCCATGTTTGTTGGCCTTTAATGCTACTGCACTTGTATTTGCTATCAAATGTGTTGGGAAACAGTCTGGCAAAGGTGAACTAACAGCAAAATCCCAGTGAATGAGGTTTCACGGTACTTCCAAGTGGCACAAAGTAATTTCAGAACTCCACCAACCATTAACAGAGTTGCCAAAAAGAATGGGGCTCCTCCAGTCTAGTTTTGGGGCCGAAGAGCACTTCTGGGCTTTCCAGAATGAGTGCCCCTCAACCACCCTCTCTAAACAGCCCTGGCGACTTAATAGTTGGGGTCATTTACCTCCGGCCAGCTCATGGCGAGACAGGACTCTACCAATCCGAATCGGAGCCACCTAGTCCCCTGGGAAACAGGGAAGAGGGTGCACTTTCTCTATGAACCAGGTCCTCAGTAAAGCACTGGCGGGGAGTGAAAGCCTGAAGTTATACAGTATTTCCGGAAACAGGCCAACGGTGAGAGGCGAGGCAGGGAGAAAACTTATTTTCACATTTGGTCAACTTTGCGAACGGTGTGTGCGCTTGAGGAAAAGCCGTGTGAACACGAGGGCTTGCTTCGCTCCCTGCAGAAGTTACCCCTCAGCACAGAATCTCCTGGCCAAGGCTCGGAGTCCACGGCAAACTACAGAATGAGGTCAGAACACAACAAAAGTAACTCTTAGTGGGAAAGGATGGCCCGAGGAGGGTAGCCTGCATCACCCACACATACACGTACACACGCGCACGTCAAGCTTTGGGATAAAAGGCAACAAGGATGGTTGACATCTGAAAGCCAAAGAACATGAAGGTCAGGTTTATTCCCTGCCAGGAGTGAGTTCATGGGAACATAGCCCGGATGAGAAACACCTCTTAAATAGAGTTGTGCCAATTATTTATTCCCTCCAACCTCCCACAAAAACATTTTTTTTTTAAATAAGAGGAAAAGAAACTGAAAAAAAAATTTTTTTTCTAAACCTGAATGAAACGACCACTTTTTTTTTTAAAACAGGTAGTTTAAAATGGTTACAAAACGAGCAGGGAGTCCAGGTTTCCTGATTGACGGAGATGGAGGCTGTGGGTCCTCGCCGTCTCCGTGTGACAAGCGGGGCTCTACAGTTCTGCGTCACCCTGAAGCAAAACCGAATCTTGGTCATCCAGGAGGAGATCCGTGTCCACGACCTCAGCCTCTTCCATGACGCCTCCCAACTGCTGGACAACGTCGCCGTCGAGGATGTCCACGTCCTTGATGGGCTTGATCAGGCTCAGCTGGTCCAGGGGCAGTAGCCCCGGCGCCCCCGCGGGCCCCGTAGTCCTCTCGATCGTGGCCGCCATCTCAGCAGCAAAAGCTGCCTTCTGAGCCTTTTGCCTCTGCTGTTCTTCCTGCTGCCTGTGCGTTTTCATGTGCGCATTTCGGCTTTTGATCTTGAAGAAGACTCTGAGAATGAAGGAAAAAGAAGCATTGTGAAATTCAGGAGACTGGGGTGCTTGGAAATCTGGGCGTCCTGCAGGGAACGGGGACCGAGTGGTCTAACGTCTGGTTTGGGTGGCTTTGACAGAGTCCCCGGTCACTTAGGACCTCCTGCCCCTGTGACCTGTCACCTCTCATCTCCAAGCATTACAAGGGAAAGGGGATGGGGACAGGAACACACGTACATGTGCGTCAGGCTTCCTCCCTGTGACAATGGAGGATGAATTCTCAGAGGCTTTCCTGTCCATCTGTGGTCTGCAGCCCTGGCCCTTACTCCTTCTTTAGCTTACCCTTCTCTCTCAACACAACCCAAGAATCCCCCCAGGCATGCTGCCGAGTTTTGATGGTTCCCATAACAAAACCCATCACCTGCCTGAGGTTTCTGTCTTCCATGGTAAAAATTCTTAAAAAAAAATTTTTTTTTATATTTATTTATTTTTGAGAGACAAGTGTGAGATGGAGTGTGAGTGGAGGAGGGGCAGAGAGAGAAGGAGACACAGAATCCGCAGCACGCTCCAGGCTCTGAGCATTCAGTGCAGAGCCTAATGCGGGGATCTAACCCACGAACAGTGAGATCATGACTTGAGCTGAAGTCGGACGCTTACCTAGCTGAGCCACCCAGGTGTTCCATTCCATGGTCAAAATTCTTGAAGGCTCTGCCTGATCCCTCACACTTGATAAATTCCTCTCTTCTCTACGCTCTCTGCCTGGACTCCTGTCCCTTACTGCAGCCCAAACCCTCTTCTCCAGGTCACCGGTAAGTCTATGTGGCCAAATCCAATGCCACCCACCCCATTCCATCTTTACTTGACTTCTGAGCAGCACCCACCACTTCTTTTCACCTAAGACCCCTTCTTATTGGCGATCATATGACCATAATTTCCTACTTTTAGGTTTGGAATGAAAAATGGTTTCTAGCTGCAGGTGATTTTACCTCCCCAGAGACAATGGGCAATGTCTGGAGATATTTTTTTTTAATGTCTTTAAAAATTTATTCTTGAGGTAAGCAGCCTGAGGTGATCTCTGAAAATGGTTTGCTATTCACTTGACCCGGAAAACTCGACAAAATCATGCAAATCAAGAGGTTCAAATCTTCGTGTTCACTTTAAGAATACCTGTGAAACTGCCCAGGCCGTCAAGGGTATGCACATCCGAAAAGCCACCAAGTATCTTAAAGATGTCACTCTGCAGAAGCAGTGTGTGCTGTTCCGATGCTACAATGGTGGAGTTGGTAGGTGTGCCCAGGCCAAACAGTGGGGCTGGACACAGGGTCAGTGGCCCAAAAAGAGTGCCGAATTTTTACTGCACGTGCTTAAAAATGCCGAGAGTAATGCTGAACATAAGGGCTTTAGATGTAGATTCTCTGGTCATTGAGCACATCCAGGTGAACAAAGCCCCCAAGATGCGGCGTAGAACTTACAGGGCTCATGGTCGGATTAACCCATACATGAGCTCTCCCTGCCACAGTGAGATGATCCTGACTGAAAAAGAGCAGATTGTTCCTAAACCAGAAGAGGAAGTTGCACAGAAGAAAAAGATAAACCAGAAGAAACTGAAGAAACAAAAACTTATGGCCCGGGAGTAAATTCTGCATAAAATACATGCAAATAAAAGTAAAAACAGAAAAATAAAAAATAAAAAAAAATTTATTCTTGAGAGACAGAGAGAGATAGCGTGAACAGGGGAGGGTCAGAGAGAGAGGGAGATACAGAATCTGAAGCAGCCTTCGGGCTCTGTGTGTCAGCACAGAGCCGGATGCAGGGCTTGAACCCACGAACCATGAGATCATGACCTGAGCCGAAGTTGGATGCTCAACTGGCTGAGCCACCCAGCCGCCCCTGGAGATATTTTTGACTGTCAGAAGTCGAGGGGAGCATAGTATTTTTCCACTCTAGTGAAGAACCCAGGGATGTGGCCACATATCCTATAATGCGGAGACAGCCCTTCCCCAAACAAGGCCTTATCAGACCCAAACATCACTGCTGAAGTTGGGAAACTCTGGGATAAGGGGCCCGCGAACTATGGCCAGTGGGCAAAATCCAGCCCACTGAGTTTTTGTAAATAAAGTCTTCCTGGAACACAGCCACGTCTATTTGTTTACGTATTGTCTACGGCAGCAATGGCAGAGCTGAGTAGTTGGGACACAGACAGTATAACCTGCAAAGCCTAAAATATTTCTGTCTGAACCTTCTTTCGAAAGTTTGCCCAGATGTGAGACCGCTGGTTCTGTAGAGGGGGTGGTGCAAATACTCGGCATTCATTCCTGAGCCCATAAAGGGAAATAAAAAAAACAACTCTGATTCCTAACACAAGCAGAGTTGATGAATCACAGTTGCACACATTGAAACTGTTTAATGTAATGAACATGATTTCAGCCGCTAACACAGGCATTCTGCAAACATTTGTCTATTATTCATACTCTGGAAAAACCACAGAAAATATCTCTATTTTCCACAAAATCGTAACTGGAGTTATGGTATTAAAAGGTCCCAAGCAACATAAAAACAAGACAAGAAAAACATTTAATGGATGCACTGAAAGACAGCCAGAAAGCTTGAGATGCTAATTTTTGTTGGTTAAAATGTTCTTTGTCTCCCCCTGGTGGCCTAAGGAGTCGAGGCCTGTTTGCAGCCCAGGGAGTGGAAGTGTTGGCTCCTCCCTGGGGACAGGTGGGAGATGAAGGGAGTCAGCCTGAAGACGGTTCATTACTTAAAAGTCAGTAAGCCTCATGACCAATCTGGGGACTCACCTTTCCATGGAGGGACGGAGGGGATATCTTGTCCTGGCTCTGAAGGGTATCGGAACACAGAGGGCGGCTACACCTAAAAAGCCATCTCCCTGATCTCTGCGCTTCATAGAGGAAAGACTGGTGGTACATTTCAACCCCCTGTGGCGAGTGCCTCCAAATGGAATGAGGTTCAATTAGGGACTGAGAGTGCCCACCCAGGGGTCAGCCTTCCTGGCTCGAATCCAAACTCACTGTGACAGAGACTTTACTTTTTCTGTGCCTCCTTTTCTCTACTTGGAAAGAAGAAGCTACTGAAGTGCCTGACTTATTTTGCTAAAGATTAAGCAATACATGTAAACATCCTTTAAAACAGTGCCAGGCAAATAGGCCCTGATACATGGCAGGTACTAGTAAGTTGCCTAAAATATCCTAATGAGGGCGTGTATTATAAGCAGAGGTCCCAGTTGGCCTCACTTGCACAACGAGGGATGCTAAGGTCACTCATGACAACCCCTCCAGGTCAGGCGGACTCACTGAGAAGCAGAGTGAAATTTACCCTGGATGCTGGCGGAGGGAACCCTGTGCATCTTACCATCAATGATATGTTCAGCCTAAAGTAAACAAACCAAGGGGACAGAGCAGTGGTCAGGAGCTGAGATGGGTTCAAATCTCAGCTCTGCTCTTAATGGGGGGGTGTGTGTGACCTGGGGCAGGTGCTTTTACCCAACATTCAATCTTTATTTGTATCATGAGGAAAAAAGCAGGATCGGCATCAGGCAGAGTTTGTGTGCTCAGTAAACGTTGGCTATTATTACTACCTGAGGTCAGTGTTTTTCTTTTAGTTGTTTTAATTTATATTTTATTAAAAGTGCAGGGATGACAAACGGGCTTTATCTCATGGGTCATCCCGATCAACTGATTGTGCCTGCTTGAAACATTCTGATGGAAAGGCCTTAAGATGATAGTGAGCAGTGCAGTGATTGATTAGTGATGTCTGTGCTGGGCACAGGAGTGAGCCAGTAGTGGCAGGAGAGTTCCTGTTGGGTGCTTCGGAGCCGTCCTCAAGTCACTCAGCAGGAGTGCAAAGAGGGCAACACGAGTGGATGTGGTTTGGGTGTGAAGGGACAAAGTGGGAATCAGGGTCTCACCCATCATTTCCGAAGATGGGTCAAGCTTTGTTATTAGAGGTTTGCTCTGAAGAGGTCTGTCTTTATTAGGGCTTTAGGATGTCAGAATACCCATATTGTGAGTCACAGACAAGGTCCACCCACCCTGAGGCACCATGCAGACCCCAAGGATGATAGGGGCAAGTTTTTGGAAACACCTGGTTCTTTTACTGGCTGAAGAAACTGCAAACCATCTTGGCCTGGCCTCCACGGACCAATTACTCGTCCTGGACTTAGATTCGGTCCCTGGCCCACTGTCACCTACTTGCCACACTCCTTGCAGGGGAAGATAGTTGTGGGGTCTGTCTCGCCGCTGGTGGTGCTGTGAGATGGTGAGCTCTTCACCGAGCAGTATCCGCTCTGAGTGCTGCCAGGCTTCTGCTTTCCAGAGGGGATGGCGCCCCGGGTTTTGGTCACCTGGTTGGTGCCACCGTGGATACGGGCGTGGCCGTTCAGTGCCTGTCGGGAGCTGAACACCTGAGGAAGAAAGGGAGTGACATGACATCTACAGTCCTGAAAAGGAAATTAGGGTTATTAGTTACTCAATGGTAAAACACATGACATTTGAAACAGCGTCTAAGGACAGGCGCAGGGGTTTTATGTAAGCGAACTTTGGGTGTATGCCCTAAAAGCCAAGGTCAAATACTACAACCACGAACACTGAGCCCATTAAAAAAAACACAAAACACTACACCATCGTTACAACCAGAAGACAAGATGAACAGTGTGAAGGACAAAGATACTGTCCAGAAGGCCGGGGACTGGGGGGCTAGACCCAGCACCTCTAAGAAGGAAGGCCATTGGGCCATTTCCCCTCCATACACCTTACTTTTTTCCATCTGTAAGATGAGGGAGTTGACTGGCTGCCAAACGTTTTTTTAAGTCGGAAGTTACCCTCCCCCTTTTCTTTCCTTTTACTTAAAAAAATAAAAAAGACAAATTGGGTCTTGCTCAACAGCTCTGAGTTATAAAGGGGTGCTCTGGCTGACATAGAGACCGCACCCAAGAAGTGAGTCCATTTGCTCAGCTCCATCTCCCCGCCCAGGAAGCCCTCAGCCACACAAGAAACACCTTTGGAAAGACACGGGTTAGGATTAGTTGCTCCGATACATCGTGTATATTACATCAAGCCTCCATCAGTAGCCAATCATTGAAGCAACGTTTCAGACTGTCGAATTTTACGGTAGGTGATAAAAGAGGAAGGACCTGGGAAGTCTTTTGAGGCTTGCCATGAAGCAGGCTCGCCCCACCTCAGCACCACTGACACTTGGCGCTGGATATTTTTTGTTGGAGGGGGGCTGTGTGGACTAGGACATTTAACAGCAACCCTGGCCTCTCCCGGGAGAAGCCGCTAGCACCTCTCCAGGTGTGACGTTAGTGTCCCCAGACATTGCCACATGTTCTTGAGGAGCAAAAATCATTCCCAGCTGAGCACCACTGCTGTCAAGGGATCTAATCCACTTCCCTGAATTCTAAGAGCCCCCACGGCTAGCTTGTTAAACTCATCAGTGCCCACGGCGCTGTGGGTGGTTTGCTCTGTGTTAAGTTCACGAGCTCTGTTTACGGTCTTACAGAGGGGAAAATCTGTGGCTGATTTGGCAAACCAAAACCTCCAGGGTTAGGCAAGGAATAAAACCAATATGCTTTTTCCCTGTGAGTTTTGAAAATCGTTAAGATATATCCAGCCTGCTGAGCATTTCTGATCAGGAGAAGTGAAAGATGACTCCCCACTCAGTAAAGAATTTACCATACACATAACTACGAATTGAGGCAACAGTCAATTTCTAAACAAATTCACCCAGAAATACTGTCATTTAAAGTCACATCTTAATCATCCCTGAACAGAAGCACTCTATACGAAATGGAAATAATGGAGTGATTCTTCCAGGTCATTAAACATCAAAGACAGAAACAAGCTAGCAATTTCTCACGTTTTCTTCAAAGCTAATGCAAAATGTAGATCCCTTTTTTCCCTTACTTTTTCATTTTTAAAAAAATCAAATGTAAATCAAGCGAATTTCTGCTTTAGTATCTAAATATTTCAACGACTCTTGCTTTCTCCGCCTATGCGACAGACTCATTAAGCAGCATTCAATACACTCTGGAAAACACCATCATCCTATATAACACAGAAGTGAAGATAAACACAAGTAACTTGGGAAAAATAGGGCTTCTCGTCAAGAGCAACATTCTCATCTTTTGTAACACCTCTAGAACTTGCCTGTCCAGGTGTGCCTGGCTTTAAGAAATCGGATTCGGCAAAAGTTCAACAATTCAGACTCTCAGGGAATCCCCTGAGAGATCGCAAGTGTAAAGGTAACACCTTAAAAATATATATCCTTCAAAATATACTGGGAGCCTTAGACCAGACCGGCACGGATCCCCTATATGGACCTGCCTTCCATAGTGTGAAGAATGAACAAATGGTGAATTTGTTTTATATCAGCTAAATGATATTTCCCATGTACCTGAAAAGCACTAGGTTAAATAATTATACAGGCTCCCTTTCAGCTGGTTTACAGCTTATTAGTAAATTTTTTTTTGTTCTCCCCAAAGAATACCAAGGTAAAGATTTAGCCAAATCTTTGTAACACGGCCCTCAAATTTCAAATGAATGCTATTTGAATGAGTAACACTTTACGTGATAGGAAATGCAAAGCCTTCCAGGCAGGTAAGAGGGCAAGAAATGGGGGCAAGGTGTTAGGAAAGGACAAGCCTTCTCCGTGGGCTCCCTACTCGGGCCATTTAAAATACATGCTTATGGGGCCCAGAGGGGTGGAGTAATGGGGCGTAGGTTCTGGAGGCCCAGGCCCACTGCAGAGCCATGTGCGGCAGCATTTAAGAGGTCTGGGTCCGTTGCCTCCTGAGGGCGGGGTCCTTCTCCATGTCCCCTGAGCACATAGCATGGGGAGATCTGCCAGCTGAGTAAGTAAATGAAAACAAAGGAAGAAAATCCCAGCGACAGGGAATCCCCTCTGCGAAACTTTCACTGATGAAAGTGCACCCTTTCTAAAATTCCTTAAAGCCAGGCACAGCCCACTGCCCTTTCCGCCTCAGGTCTCCGGGGAGGACAGAGGACGCAGAGACACTTACGGCCCCACAGTTGGGCATCTCACAGATGAAGGAGCTGGAGGGCTGGCCGACGGCCTGCAGGGGTGGCCCCTCTGTGGGAGCCAGCACGGGGCCTGGCGGTGGCTCCGGGGACTTGGGCACTTCGCTCTCCTCTTCTCTCGTGGATTTCCGGTCTTCTTCTGGGTCCTCCTCCTCTTCCTCTAACTCCTCTTCTTCTTCACTCGTCTAGTGTTAAGGCAATAAAAGCAAAAAGGGGGACAGCCCCAAATAGCATTTTTAGTGAACAGAGCCACCAGCTAGCAGAGGAGACAGGCGCTGGGTGGGGTTGGGGGTTGGGGTTCTGCCCTCTGGGGAGGGCTCCGGTGGTCTCTATCAGGATAGTCATTGGACGCTTGGGGCTTTGAGGCCCAAAGTCCCCCTGCCTCACTTTAGGTCCCTTCACTGCTTCTATAAAAGTATGCTACGGCAGGGAGGAGAGATGTCTGTGTAGAGTTTCTCCTCCTTTTCAAGACCAGCAGACCTTCAAACGGGTTAAAACTTGCTTGTGAGCCACTCTGTCTCCCCAGAGCAGGGAGGAGGGTTTTCCAGCTGTAATGACCCTTTGGAAACCCCTCTTGGAGAAAGACTAAAGACCTACATACTGATTTGTCTACGGGCCTTATGACACACTTCCACGCGAGATGCCCCAGATGTCTGCTCTGACCCGTGGCCTGTGGCAAGCATGTGACCCGCAGTGCCTCGATGAGCCCCTGCTTGTCTTGGCAGAAAACAGAATGGAAGAGTGAAGTGCAATGACTTTGAGGAGAGAAAAGGGAAAGAGACAGTTCCCCTGGACCCCTCCTTTATTTTACTGATTGGTTAATGCATAGATATGTCATCATGGGCTTGGAGAGAAGCCTTCCAGAGGCATTTGTGAAAAAGACCAAGAAAAATATTTTCCGTGACTAAATATCCTTGTGGCCACTGTGTCCCCTCCTCCTCCTTCAGAATAGCGGCAGGTGGAGAACCAAGAAGGTCCCACCTTCCCCAGGTTGACAAGACAGGGAGTCACCGGAGCAGCCTGGTGGTGTACTGAGGGCAGACTGGGGTGGAGGGCAGGGCCGCAGGAGGCCCTCCTTCTTGTTTAACGACCTGACCCTGCTTTCTCTGTCCTCACGGCAAGATGCTGGCTCCTCTAGGCTGAGAGAGGACCGAGGACCGGGGAGAGGGAGTTCTACGGTCCATCCACCTCATTTCAGCTTCTATTTCACAGCCCTTCACAGGTTACAAAGCATTTTCGCATTTGCTGGATCACTGAATGAGGCGGGAGCCTGCTCATTTGCAGACGAGGGAACAAATGGCAGGTCCTGCTTGGCCCTGACGCTGACAGGTCAGTATGTCCGCCAGGCTCTTTGAAACCACGACGTGGGCTCCGGTTTGGTTGATCCCAGACAGTGATGTAACTCTGGGTCAGCCTATGATTCTTGGAACCCAGAAGTGAGGATTTCCGAAAAGGATAAAGATTTCTTTTTTCTTTAATGTTTATTTTTAAGAGAGAGAGAGACAGAATGTGAGTGGGCAAGGGGCATAAAGAGGGAGATACAGAATTCGAAGCAGGCTCCAGGCTCTGAGCTGTTGGCACAGTGCCCGATGCGGGGCTCGAACTCATGAACCATGAGATCATGACCTGAACTGAAGTCAGATGCTTAACTGACTGAGTCACCAGGCGCCCCAAGGATGAAGATTTCTAAGAGTATAGGGGGATCCTGGGATCCAGAGACATAAGTGCTCTCTTTCCAGTTTAGATTCGGGACAGGGGAGAAAGTTAATGCCAGTGAATAGGTGGCACTGAACACTCTATCACAGTTTCGCTGTCGTCTGCATTTGATATCATATACACGCATATTTGAAATGATGTAGCGACACAGTGTATTTAAGAAATGACTTCAGTTTCCAGCGGGTGAATTGTGATTAAGTAGTAATGATTACATTTGCTGAAAGACTTCAATGAGTACAGATGTAGGCCCACTTTATTTTACAGAGTGATTCATCATATATAAGCTGTAGGTCATTTATTCATATAGAACACACTGGTTGATTTTTCTTAAATGATCTTATTCCCATATGAATCCATATTTTTGAGAGACAGAGAAAGAACACATGCAGGGGAGGGGCAGAGAGAGAGGGCGATACAGAATCTGAAGCAGGCTCCAGGCTCTGCAATGTCAACACAGATCCCGATGCAGGGCTGGAACTCATGAGCCCTGAGAACATGACCTGAGCTGAAGTTGGATGCCTAACCAACTGAGCCACCCAGACACCCCACCATCTTTCCACCTCAAGAAGTTTCAGGTGAAACCACATTATGTAGAACTCCAATGGTGCCATCCATTCCTTGATAGAAATAGAAACTTGTGAACTCAAGAATCAGTTTAGTAAGCAGGCCATGGCCTATAGCTTGGCACTTAAAACAGATTATATAATAACTTTTGATGACAGTGGCATTTGTTTTACAGTACTTGTTATAATTACAATTTTCTCACAACATTTTTTTTGGGGGGCTGAAAGAGTCTTAGGAGAGACATTCCATAGAGCCACAAAATTACAGATTAAATTATACTGTACTGTGATTACATGTGTCTCCGGAATGTAGATAGGTTTTATTTCAACTGGCAATCTATACGTGTTCACAAAATGATTTATCATCCAGCCATATGGCTTACCAAAGTGACTAAGAGATACAAAGATAGGAGGACAAAAATCCTAAGATGCACAACTTTGTATCAACAAGTTGGCCATTTCATGAGGTATTGTGAGATGAAACATTGAGTAATATTCCAAAATTGGTAGAAGGTGGGCAAATACGGGATGGGGAGGTGGTTATATATTTAACACGGTGCTTACAGCCTTAAGTGTCTGCCATAAGGGTTTCTTGAGGAGGAGGATATTCTTATTTCTCAGGGATGCAAATAAAATTCGCGTTGAGACACTGTTAAGTTAAAATACAAATAGCTCAACAGCCCAAGTTTACTCAGAGACACAAAATGGAGCGTCACCATCACTGATGATGATGATGATGATGATGGGGCTGAGAACAAGTGGAAGGCCTGCTATGAATTAGGCACCACACACACACACGTGCACACACACACACACACACACACACATGAACACACACACACACACACACACACACACACCATTTCTTGTGCTCATGACAGCCCTGTGCAACTTTAAAAAAAAAAAAATGAGGAAACTGGCCAGACAGCTACTTTCCCCAAGGCCACATAGCTGGAAAGAAGTTGAATTGAGATTTGAAACCTAAACCATCTGATTTCAACACCTTGGCCTTTTTTTACTGGCCCTGCGGCAGATGTCCTAAGGAAAACATGTGTCCATCTGTACATAGTTTAGATTTTCAGCCCAAAGACAGAGACCCTAAACTTCTCACAACTGTTAGAAACAGCTGCCTGTCAATGTCAGAGGGCAGCAGGCTATTTCCCAACCCCCCATCAGTGGACCATGTTGTGGGGACTTGGGTGCTTACACTGCAGGTGGGCTTTGCCCTCAGAGTCCTGACCACTGTCTTCCAATGTCTGGAACTTCTGTCACTTGGTTTCTTGAATTGTGCTGAATTGTGCACACAACCAGATCCATAGATCTGCTTGAGCGGAAGCGTGCGCATAGGCAGGGGACAGGAAGATGTGATCAGCACACTTTCCACTCATAACCTTAACAGAGTACACCTTGGTCCCCTTCTTTTGCCTCTAAGGTAAAAGGACCTAGGATGACCTCGGGCTAGAAGTCTCCGAAGCGAAGGAGACTACCGTGCTGTGTTGGCCTGTGGTTACTTACAGAGCAGCTCCTCGCCAGCCCTCTTCTTCCCGTCTCCCAACTTGAGCTTGTTCCATCATGTTCCCTCTGGGATGAAACAGTGAGGACCTGCAATCGGGAGAGCTGTCCCAAGAGTCCAGGCAGGCCTCAAGGACAAAGGGCAGGACTCCTGTCCTAGGACTATGTCTCCTGCACCCTCCCCATTTCTTGCATGGTCCCGATTTTTCATCTTTACTCTGCAAACTTCCCTCGGGAGGCTGACTGTGCCTTCACAGAGCCTGAAAGGGAGCTGTTCAGCTACCATGCTGGCCTTAAATCAAGAATTTTTTTTCTTTGTGGACCTGAGTCATCTCTGCACGTTGCTTTTGGTTCTCCTTAAGGTAATAAGGGTGGGGATGCTTCTGACCCAGCTTAATACCGGCTTCTGGTGAATAAACCCAAGAAGGTGTGGTCCCTTGGGCATCGTCTTAACCTTTTCTCCTTAGTCTGAGGCTACGTGGGGGTTTGGGCCTTTCCTTCTATTTCTTTTAAAGATTTTATTTTTGGGGTGCCTGGGTGGCTCAGTCCGTTAAGCCTCTGGGTTCGGCTCAGGTCAGATCTCACGTTCGTGGGTTCAAGCCCACGTCAGGGTCTGTGCTGACAGCTAGCTCAGAGCCTGGAGCCTGCTTCAGATTCTGTGTCTCCTCCTCTCTCTGCCCTTCCCCCTCTCATGCTCTGTCTCTCTCTGTATCAAACATAAATAAAACATTTAAAAAAAGATTTTATTTTTACGTAATCTCTATACCCAATGTGGTGCTCGAGCTCACAACCCTGAGACCAAGAGTCACGCACTCCACAGACTGAGCCAGCCAGGTGCCCCAGGCCTAGGTCTTTCTATGCATCTTGAAAGCTCTGCTGGCCCAAGATGGCACCTCTTACTTGCATGGTAACATCTTCCTTAGCAGCAATCCCTGCCCTGAATTCCCCTGTCCACCTCCTCTCCCTGCAGAGAGTTCATAGAGGAATTGTTGCCATGACCCACAGTGACTCCTATCTGGGAATGATGTTCACTCCATTCATGCAACAAATATTCAGAGCATCTCTATGATGCCAGGCACTCTCCTAGGCACTTGGTAACACACAGCCTCGAAAGGTAACAGTTTGCTTCAGGAAGCCATGTCTTTAGATTTTGCCCTCTTTCAAAACGTGACTCTGACAGAGCCCAGAACATTTCAGAACTGGAAGGGATTTTCCAAATCATCTAAACCATCTGCCCTGTTTTATAGGTCAGTAAGCTTTAGGAGCCAGATCCCAGGCCTCCAAGGCCAGGATTCTTCATGCTTCCTTATATATACAGCCTATTGGCTCATCTGGAAAGCAATGCTCTGTGTGACCTTGGGAATCCCTTCCCCTCTCTGGGTCTCAACCTCCTGTCTGTGAAATGATAGAGCTGGATGAGGGAGAGGCCCTAAGGTCCTATCCAAGCCTTTCTGGTTCTCATCTTACACTGCTTGTAAACGCTTCTGGGGTTTACGCTAAAGCGTCCACTTATGGGTGTCCTATCTTCCCAACTTTAGTATATGCTCCTGGGGGGAGGCCAGAGGCCAGGAAACATCCCTGAGCACCCACAGCACTACACACGTAGTGTTATTTACATCATAGGAACTCGACTGTTTTTAGCTGACTGAACCAGGAGAGGCCACCTTGCTTTTTTTTTTTAAACATCAGGCCATGGGTGAGAACAATGCTATTCGGATACAAGACAGCACTACTTAAATCACACAAAAGCCCTGGTCACAGAAGACTCTGAACATAGAATACCACCATCTCTGATACAGATGTCGATTTTTTCCTGAGATGTGGGTCTAAATGTATATTCAAAGACGTGTGTATATTTCAAAGCTAGGATCATTCTTAGATCTCCAAGGCCAGGTAGGAACTTGGGCCTTGAGGCATTAATGAGTCTGAGTGTTTTTCTACTTCTCTAAGAGAATTTGCATTTGACTGCTCTTAAATATTAGACAGAGAATCAGGCTCAGACTACACACTAACCAGCCATTTGACCATGGTTAAGCTATTTAGGCTCTGTGTCTCAGTTCCCTACCTCACAGACTGGCTCAGAGGATTAAAAGAGTCAATATTGGTAAAGGGCCTAACACAATTTCCAGCACACAGAAAGTGCTACTATGTGTCAGTTAAAGAAAATCACCCACATAAGTGCTAACACAACGATTGGGAATGAAAGTGTATTACAGACATTCACAACATTCATGAATTCCAAGCGCTTTCCCCAGTGGTGACAGCCTGGAGTTTACCAATCTGTTGTAAGACATGCCGTGTTTACACACACATGCATGGCAGGTTAACGTTTTCCACGACGTGTGGAAAGGAGACTTCCCCTGGCTATGGACGCAGGAAAAAGAGTTAACCACAAGGATGGAAGTGACAGTAATTACTGAAGCCACACATTAGGGACTCAGAGAAGATTTCAATGTCTTTAGCCTTTAGTGTGTTACGTCTTTAGTGTGTACTTGCCATGCAGACAACGTCGGATTGCTGCCAATGAAGGAAATCAGTCTCGGGGATACATGGTGATTAAGGATTAGAATAATGCATATGCTGTTAACTATTCCTTGCTAATTGAGAGTTCCTGGAACTATCTAGAGGCCAAGGCTCCTCCTCGGTCATGCTTAATGGAAGCTGTGGTAACACCGAGGGCTTTGGTTCTCTGGTCAGCAGGGTCTGTGACACGGATGGAGCAGAAACGATATCCTACAGGGTGCAGGGCGCCCACTTATAACCCATCAAGTCAAGGCTGGGACCACTCTGGCCTTACTCCCCGGGCCCTGCCTGCCTTGGAGCGCAGGCCAGTCCTTGCCTCCTGAGCTAAGTGCTGAGCTACGGGGCAAACCACCTTCCTCCTGCATTTCTATGCCAGGAAGTCGAGGCCTGAACCCCGCAAGGGAACGGGCCTGTCACCCGCTCACCGTGGGCAACTCAGCAGCAAAGCCGAGCCAAACACCAGCCACTTACTGACCTGGGAGAAGGGTGGGGGCGGGGCCCACGCAAGCAGCTTCACTCACCACAGAATCATCCATTTCTGCCAGGCGTGTCCGGTGTTTCCGCCCCAAGCGCATTATCTTTTTCCACGTGTAGTAGTACTCCACGCACTGAGCCACGGTCTTAGACTTCACCTGCCAGGAAAGCAGCCCCAGATCAGCTCGGCAGTGGGCGGTGTGCCAACCCACGAGCTTCTGTGGACATTTCATTTTATAACAGGTAATAGCTATGTGCAACTCAACAAAGAAACATACAGTGAATAACCTCCTTCCTGCACTGGTCTCCCTCCATCCAGGTCGCACCCTCTCTACCCGTCGCACAGCTAACCCCTTTTCTTAATATCTTGGGTATCATTCCAGAATCTCTTAACACATATACCAAAGAACACAAGACTAGATTTCTCCTCACAAAAGGAAACACACTGTATATGCTGATTTGCAACCTGATTTCCACCCCCCCCCCCGCCCACAACATAGGGCTGGAGATTTTTTTCATGTCAGCCCATAGAGAGTTCATTCCTTTTTTTTTTTAACGCATAAAGCAGCATGCTTTTTCATTTAATGTGCTTGAGTGTATTTGGCTCTCTGACTGGTTGACCTTCAAAATCTATTTATGAAAAATGTTCCTTAGTAATCGAACAGGAATGTAAGGCAAAAGTGACGATGCTATGAGCTTAGTTTCTGGAGGAAATAGGCCCTGCCCTGTCCTCCCCCAAGGGGGCAAAGGTACATGTAGTTTAAAGAGAAAAAAAATGCTTTTGAGTAGTTCACAGATCTCCAAGTTCAAGGTGGGGTTCGACCTTGTGGGCTTCTGGAGGCAGATCAAAGGCTGGCCATACTTGCAGAGGTGGGAAACGAGCCACCCAAACAGTGAGACGAGAGAGGTCCTGCCAGAAGTCGTCTCCTTCTGAAACTGTCCCCTTCCCACCACTTGATAGCTTGAGTTTCTACATCAGAGTCGCTCAGGGAGTGAGGACACTGTCTCAGAGAGCACTTTCTGGAAAGGCCGTGTTGTCTGGCAAGCACAACACAGGAATCCGTCATCAGTCAACAAGGTGCAGGCCTGGGAGGGGGTGAGGCCTAGGACAGGTCAATCCTGGGGGAGGGGGACTTAAGAAAGAGGAGAGCATGGAGGCTACTCCGCTTACTGGGCAGCAAAGAGCATGGTGGCCTCCAAGGTAGGGACAGGCAGGGGTGAATACAGATCCGGAGAGGGGGATAAGCGGAGAAAAGTCTACCTGTTCTGATTCTTGCCCACCAAGGAAAGTCCTACATTAAGGACAGGAGACATGCACCCAGCCGGTGGCACGGGCCCAGCCAGGGGGAGCTGTTGCCTGCGGCTCTGTTCTCCATGGACCTGAACATTTTAATGACCTTAATAACACAATATGGCTCCATTGTTCATTGATTTTCTGAAACACTGAGTCATTTTAACTTTTAGCCTAAACTACCTCTCAGCCAATTAAGGCTTGTTAAGTTCATTATCTGCTGTAAAAGTGCCATTTCATCTGTGTACAAGAGTTCTATTTTGCTGTGCGATGCTGTATATACAAAGCATTACTATTTTTATTATGATCGGCATTATGATTAGGGGCCCAACTAAAGAAACTCTGCTACTGGCTAGGGGGAAGGCACATACTTCCCTTCTCTAATGTCTCAGAAAAGTAATTTGTCAAGAACATGATAAATCTGTCGAATATAAATGAAATAAATCATGTACATTGTAAACCAACAGCTTCCGTTCCATTTATTCTGATACGCTATATAAATTACACATTTTTATTAAGATAAAAATAACTCTCCACCATGTCCAAATAATCTAGATCCTCCTTCTCCCCCACAGCCCTGACACCAGGTAATGCCACCCCTGTAACAAATACCATCCTTCACCAGAGACAGGTGGGAGGCATCCTTTTCATGAGAGTGTTAAACCAACAACCACATATTTCTGTGTGTCTTTAGGTATATAACTTCCCCAATTCAATTTCAAATGAGCGAAGGGAAAAAGCATGCTTACCATCTTCTGTACAAAAATAAAGTCTTTGCTGTAAGTGGCTAGTGCTTTGTTAAACAGTTTTCTTTCTAGGGAGGTCCACTTGTCCGAACCTACAAGAAACAAATGTAAGAACAGAGCACAGTTCTCCTTACTTTGCGGTGCTGACTTAGTTAAGTTACAAAATACAACTGGTTAGCAAGTGATATTAATACATATGCAACTCCCAACTCCCGTTTGAACCAAAAAAACCATGGTTACGACCCTGAGACCTGGGTTCAAATCCCAGCCAGGGCCTTGACCTTGGCAAGTTATTGAACCCAAGGTTCAGTTTTGTTACCTACAAATGGGAATCATTCTAATTGTCCTTAGCTTTTGTGATCTTTGGGAAGGTTAAAGAAGATAAGGCACCAAAAGTGCTTAGCTTAGTAACTGGAAAACAGTGAGAGCTCAACATGTTGTAGCTACAGTTTCTGTGTAATTGTGACATTCACAGGTGCAAGCATTCATGTGGCATGGCCCTCAAGGATGTTCACCACCTAGTGGGAAGACAAACCAGGAGGCCACCGTGTTCAAAGTGATGGCTGCGATGCTGAGGTAGAGGTCATGTGCCAATGGGGCAAAAGAAGCAGCATCACACTTGGGCGAGGGCCAGGCTTCTAGGTAGGGAAAACACCTGGGCAGAGTTTTAAAGGACACACAGAGGCAATTCAGGCAAGGCAGAGATGGAAGAGAATTCTAGGGAGGAAAAGGGGCTGAGGCAAGAGTAAGATGATGGATCCATTCATTCATTCAACAGGTATTTTTTAGGTGTCTATTACATACAAGATACTGTGCTAGGAAAAAAAAAACAACCCAAACCCTAGCATCTCTAAGTGCTTACTATGCGCCGGGTTCTAAGTACTTCACAGACATTAGTTATTTCGCTCCATCAATAACCCTGCAAGATTACTGTTACCTATTTTACAGATGAGGAAACAAGGGTGTTCAGAGAATGAGCAGTAATCCAGGAAGGTTCACCTACAGGCTTCTGGCAAAGAGAAAGCAGATGAGGCTGAAGAGGTGAGGTGGACCAGCCCCTGACAGAGCTGCAGACCAATGAGGAAGAGGCACCCTGCAGTGCTGAGTTGGTGCATCTGCCTTGGTGGCTGAACTTGATTTTCACATTTTCCCCTCCTCCATAAACGAGAAAGCAGGCAGGATATGCAGATAATCACACAGAGTGGTCCTGGCCTGTTTTGCACAAGAAATGAGGCTTACTCCTAAAATTAAGTCCTATTTCTGGGGGCTCCAGGGAAGGCTCTTTGCAGAAAACTCTGCTTCATTTTTCTGGGGTTTTTTTTCTTTGATTTGCAACATCTCTGATTTTTTGGATGGTGCACAGTTGGGCTTTTGACTACTTTGACATTCCTCCACTTGTCAGAGCTAGAATCCCCCAAACCATAGTACTTTCCCTCCTAACCAGGATAAGCCCAGGATTTCCATTTTGCTATGGTTGACTGCTGAAGTTGAAATTGCAGGAAATCTGAATTGTTTCTTCCCTTGGAAGGTTCAGCCAAAATGAGTGAATCAGGCTCCTTGAGAGAATGTGTGAGTCAGTGACAGAAGCTCAGATTGCTGAAATAAACACCTTCTCTGTGTGACTCGGTGACAGGTCCTCAGGCCAAGAGCCTCTGGCTCCGACTCAGAACATGCTCTGCAGGGTTGGGCAGGCACAGATGTCTAAAGCACGGGGCCACCGCTGCCTGATTTCTTTGGTTTGCAAGTTTATCTTTTTACTTCTGGAAGGAAAGCAGCTTGGTGATTAATCCCCAACAGAAAGCAGCATCTTCTACAGGTTCCGGAGGCTGGGACATTTCTGGTTGTGCACCCATCACAACAGGAAGGAGAAGAGAGTTCGAGTGTTGGAGAAGCTCTGCTAGAGTGAATGTGAACAGAGGAGGTTTGGGGCTCTGGAATGGTTCCCATCAGTGTTCCTCAAATTGTGTCTAATATTTAAAACCATGGGGTCCCAGCTCCTATATGCACCCCTTGCTCAGGAGCAAAAATAGGAGACAGAAAGGATTAGCCAACGGTTTAGCTGAATGACCAAAGGGCAGTCAAGGTTCTTTTCAGATATCCATCAAAATAGCAAGAGGTAATAGGAATCAGAAACACAATAGTGGAGGGGGTGCCTGAGTGGCTCAGTTAGTTTAGTGGCCGACTTCAGCTCAGGTCATGAAGTCACGGTTTGTGAATGAGTCCCACATCGGGCTCTCTGCTGTCAATGCGGAGCCCACTTAGGATTCTGTCCCGCTTCGTGCTCCTCCCCCGCTGGTTCTCTCTCTCTCTCTCTCTCCCTCTCTCTCTCTCTCTCTCTCTCTCAAAATCAATAAATAAACTGAAAAAAAGAAATATAATGGTGGAAGAGGATCATGATGGGGACATGTCACAGCAGCTGTCCCTGGACAAGCTACCCCAGTGCAGGTCCAGAGCCCACGCAGCTCTGGGTTGCAGCTCAGATGGGGAACCACCCAACTGGATCAAGAAGAATCCTTTCTGCTCTCAGCCAGACAACATGTTTCCTAAAGTTAAGAGGGCGGTGGGACACTAACCGGGCCATGCAGCCTGCTCAGGCCAGCACCCAGTCTCTATGGTGGACACACTTCCTTCCATACCACCCCAGGAGTGGAATCGTCATGTGATCACCGCCTAAGCAGCAGTGTTACAGGACCAGGTCTACTTTTCATGTTCTATTCACTTTTGAGAGACAGAGGGAGAGAGAGAGAGCGGGAGGGTTGGGAGCTTGTGCGCAGAGAGTGATGGCTGGCTCCTCTACGTAGTCCTCTGAGCTGCACTTTTGTGCGCAAGACAGCACTGAGTACGGGTGTCTGTCCAACAAGGGCGTCTATGAAGTGAGAGGCAGAGGCAGCGCCCGACAAGCAAGTCCACTCTCACAATCACACGAGAGCAGGCTCCAGCCTGATCACAAGATTGCCCACGGGGCTGGGAACCCACCCTTGCTTGGGCTTTGGCCTGGGAACACCTGAATGTGCTCTTGTCAGATAAGGTCACTATGTTGTGATAAAAAGGGGTGGCTTTAGTCAGGAGACCACAGGCTGCAAGTCTGGTTCTGCCACTCACTGCTCCTATGGCCACGGGCAAATGTACTCAACTTCTCTGGGTCTCAGTTTCCTCTTCTGTGACTGATGGCAGCGGTTGCTTCCATGTAAGTGCATACTGAATGCCACTGGCCACTTGGAGAAGAGATTCCAAGTCAGTGCACGGCTACGGGACACATACTGTCCCCTGCTGACGTGAATTAGTGGCACTGGTGAAGACCGCTGGTTCCTTGCTGGTATTCTTTGTTCTCTGTGTGCATGATCCCACAGCCTTACGCTCGGCTGCTGGGAGCTCCCTGCCCCTGAATTCCTTCTGTAATCCTGTCAAGGAGAGGCTCAGGCTTCTCATTCCTGGGGTCTCTGACGGGAGCATTTTCTTATTTTTAGACAAGGTTCTAAGCCAGCCCTTGCTGGATACTGTGTCTTGGACAAAGCCCAGGCTAAATGCAAAAGCGAGGCAGGGGGCTGCCAGTAAGCCTCCCCTTGCTCTGCCCTTTCTTCCTCTTCAGGATCCCTGCTGTCCACACAGCATGCACACAGGGCTAGTGGGCTGACATTCCCCGGGCGCTCATTTGTACTACCTGGGGACTCCTGGCTATTGGGCTGTTATCAGCAGGGGCCCCTAACAAGCCGATTAAGGCTAATTACAAGGGGCCTAATTAACTGAGGAAACTGGTGCTGGAACAGTATCCAGAGGAAAAATGATCTGAACTCCAGTTGCTGGGAAACAGGCTCTGGACTGTGGCTAAATTTGGGGTGATCTATAGCGAACACCAATTAAAAAGAGACCTGGAGAAGTGAGAGAATTAGACACAATCTTCTAAAGGGGACCCTTCTGTCATCCTTCCGAGACTTAAAATTAACTTTTTAACGGTGCCCTTACTGCACATACATAAGGAAGACATGTTCATTGCAGGAAAAGGAGCACGTTTTTAAATCAGATCTTCGGCGCCTGGGTGGCTCAGTTGAGTGAGTGTCCAACTCCTGATTGTAGCTCAGGCCATGATCTCATGGTTCCTGGGATCGAACCCCATGTTCAGCTCTGTGCTGAGAGTGTGGGGCCTGCTTGGGATTCTCTCTCTGTCCCCCGCCTCAAAATAAATAAATAAACTTAAAAAAGTTTTTAAATTAAATCAGATCTTCATTTCTGTGAAAGGGTTTCCACGGTGGGTCAAAGGATGAATAATTTTTTAGGGGTGGAGAGTGATGTTGGCTGATGTCAAAGAGGCCCCTGGAGGCAGAAAGGAGGGAGGCCTCCAGCTGAATCCAGACCTCAGGCTTGTCTGCTGCCCCTTTCTTTATGAGAGTGGTATCGGGCAAAGCCGGCGTGTAAGTATTACGAGGTCCTGCCCTTGAGCTGACCACTCTCCAGCCAGGGACATGAGCTAAGAATGCCTGGAAAATGACATCGCTGTTGTGTTTCTTGCAAAGTATTCTCATGAGTGCGACATTCTGTCTTCTCGTTGAGCTGGGCAGCTTCTGAGACTGAAAACAGGCCTTCCCCAACCGAACGGGTGTTTCCTCCAGGCATCCTGCAAGTCTGGAGTCAGGAGTCAGGTCAGCGTTTGGGGCCCAGCGAGCACCTGGGCTGTGTGGGAGCCTCTGTTGCACCCTTACCAGGAAGCCTCAGGCCAGTGTCCGCACCCATCTGCAAGAATGAGCAGTTCCATGGAGAAGCCAAGGATGCAGTGAGCTCCTTAATGACAAGCAGGCGTCCTCCTCACCCTGACTCCCCCGGGCTCAGGCTGTCCATCCCCGCCCAATCCAACTGCTAACAGGGAGAGCCTCTGCAAACTGCTACCCACACATGGGTGGAGGGTGCTGAGAGAGGGCCGAGCCAGGGCTTGGGTGTGGATTAGCATGCTGGGAGCCACCACAACAGCGCCTCCCTCCAGGGATCTTGTGCCGGGCTCCTCCAAGCGGCCTCCAGATCTGCCCACCCACACTGGTGTCTCTCCTGGGTCCCAGCACTGGCCACTTTCTCCTTTTCTTACTGAATGGCCTGAGATGGGATGGGAAAAGTCAGGAGTAAAGTAAGGGAAGTGATTTTCACCAGCCTGGGTCTCTGTCTCCCCCAAACTTGTGCCCCTGTCATTCTTCCTTGCCTCCAGGGCAGGGAGCTGGGGTGACCTGACACTGGCCATAGCCACAGAGCCAAAGCGAATGGTGACCCGGAAGACAGTATCCTGGTGATGCTGACTTGACCCGACAGAGTCCTAGGAGAGCATCCCAATAGGGCTTGGCACAAAGACCACGGCAGGACAGGGCACTGGGGATGGGATCCACTCATCCCCTGGAAGCAAATCGAAGGTAGGAGGTAGTGGCTGGTAACAAGGACATGTGACAGGGGTATACTTGGGTGCCTCCTCAGAGCCTGGAAGGGAACTATTATGGGATGGAGTCAGGCCAGACTTTAGAGATGGGTGACCTTTGACCTTTCAGCTCATAGTTCTACAAGATTCTCTGGGGCCCAGTCTAAGATCACTTTCTGGAGAAGGCAGGTATCTGGTAGGTACAGGTGAGCCCCTTTTTACCTGGGGACACACAGCCAGTTGGAAACCAAATCTTCACACCTCAGCTCCACCTCTCTTGCCTCTAAGGGTTGAAAGATTCCAGGAGGCAACAGACTGTTTCCTCTCTGCCCGTGGGGGAAGGAGGCTGAGGACGGGAACACATTAGCTAGGGACCCCAAAAGGTCAGTAATCTTAGCTGAGTTTAGGGGCTTCCAGTTACAAAATTCTTACTATTCTTTTAGTGTTTTTGTTTTGTTTTGTTTGGGGGTGGGGATTGGCCTCTAGTCCGTAGCTTTCCAAATTTTATGATGTCATGTCACATATGAAGCAATGTAATGCTTGCTCAGTATGCTGGGGAGAACTGGACGGGATTTGGGTCTCAGATGAGGTTGCTCACAGCTGAAGCTGCCCCAGCCCAGAGGCGCCGGCCATTCTGGTCACCCCGAGGGCCGAGGGCAGTGGCGGCAGATGGTTGGGGAGTTCCTTGTCAGCAGCCATCTCGCCCATGATGTTAGGAAGCTTGAGACAGGCTCCAGGAGGCTGGACAGCCTGTCAGGGCTTAATGGGCAGCAGATGACACTGGGAATTAAGAGGACTGAATTGTTTCCACGGCAGATTAGAGAGAACTCCCACGTCTTCCTACCCACATTCGGGGCAGACACCACGCAGGAAATGATGGAGACGATACTAAGAAACTGGCTCCCTTAGGCCTAGTTAAATGATAGATTTCTTATCCGTGGGTCTGTCTTATGCTTGTCTAGTTCCAGTAGCAGCCTGTGTGCTGACAGTGATCCAGGTGGACATCCAGGGCTGTCTGTGCTCAGGTGAGTGGCTTCCGAGGCCATTCCCCACTGGGATGACAGGCACGTTACGTGAGGCAAAAGGTGGTGGGCACAGGGGGGCAGGGGCAGGCCCATCAAGAATGTGCTAGGATCTGTGGAGCAGCCCTCACCTTAGGCCACATCTGGCCACCGGGACCAAGGGATGACTAGGTCCCCAAGCCCACTTAAGGATTCACACTTAACTCTGCAGGGTCTGGCCAAGGCACTAAAGGAACCTTCAAATGATTATCAAGGGAGTTTTGGAGGATTCAGCCCCTGAATATTTCTCTGATATACAGAACTTAGGCAGGCTCATGGAGACCCTAGGAATGGATGGATCTACCAGCTACGGGGTTAAGATGTGGATTTCATTGTGTCACTTCAGGCCCCCCCGACCACCTGTTGCCTTCTCTCCTCAATGATTCTTACTACATTCAACTCTCAAACGTGTTTTCTCCTTACCCCCTTATTGGTGATGCCAGCATTAGCCCATACCCTCAGAGGACACACTCTGCATAAATGGCAGTGTGTGTATATTATGTGTATGTGCACATATACATGTATACACATGCATATATATGCACGTGTGTAAGTACTGTATATGCACGTTTATAGTATTTTTCTCCTGCTGTGAGTGGGATCTGTTATAGAATGACTGCTTCCTCCTCAGACTCCAAACAGCATGGGGAGGACTCTGTCTATCTCTGTCAGAGTCACTGTTTTATCTTAGTACGTAGAACAACAGTTTCTTGTACTTAGAACAACAAATGCTCAGTAAATGATTATTTAATAAATGAATTAATAATAGCTACTAGAATGTACCATGCATTGTGCTACATATACTATGTCTAATTGTCACAAAAATGCTCCAAGGGATGGAGTAGGAGCCCCATTTCACGGGTGAGGAAACCAAGGTTCCAGAAGGCCAAGGGGTGCAGGCAAGATTTGAACCCAGGTCTACAGATTCCAAAGCTGAGGAGCTGCTGAGTGTTTTTGTCTCCATGCTGTCCCCTCTGTGGTTCCTTCCCCCCATGCACCAGTCTCGCCGCCACACATGGAGGCACCGACCACTGTCACCCAGCTCTTGGCAAAGCCACGCGGGGCCCAGCCTGCACAAACAGCCAATAGTACCCAGCCCACTGACACAACTGTGCCGCTAGCTATGCCCCAGGGGGCCTTGAACTCCCAAGTGGCGATTAGGATAGGACTGGTCTGTCTTATTATTAAACAGCAGCAGCACCGAACATGCAAAGAGCTCGCTCTCAGAAAGCAATGAGGCACAAGGCTCCTGGCAACCTACCGGCATAGTGGTAATTTGCTAAAGGATGACATTTTAACCTGACTGGCTTCCGCAGCAGCAGCATTTCCAGAGCAGCCTGCAGACCCGTGGGAGAGAAAAGGCAAGAGTCAGTAACGTGTCTGTGTGTCCTAGGAAGACCATTAGCTAAGGGGGAAAAGGAGTCGTGCTCTAGAGGCAGGAGTTGGGGGCGCCGGAAGGAAAATCAGAGGGAGTCTCCCTTCACTGAGGCACTCTTTCTGGCTGGCACCCAACGGGGCTCACTGCTCAAACACCTCCCCCAGCCCGTCCCTGCGGCCAGTGGGTCATGGCAGAAAAAAATACAGGGGGCAGATGAGACCCCCTCTCCTTCCTTGGTGAAGACCTGGCCTCTGAGAGGTGGTAGCGCCTCCTCTGAACGGAGACTGAATCTCTGGGGAAAGGCTCCACAGAAATGAGTGGGTGGTTTGGAACTGTTTTTACAGAAAAATCACGTTTCATTACAATTTAACATAAACAGTTATGTTAATAATAACTGTACCATGCACTGTATTTCCAGAGAAGCCTAGCTAAATGACCCTTTCAGATATGCCTCCTTCAGCCCTGTAGACTTTTTAAAAAAAATGGTGCATGTGGAGTTAGACAGTTAGATGGGTTAGGGGCAGAGCCAAGATCTAGAATATTGCTTCTCTAAGTGTGGTCTGTGGACCGGCAGCACAAGCATCCCCTCGGAGCTGTTCACAGGTGCAGAACTTGGGCCCCACTTCCAGAATTGCTGATTAAGAGTTTGCATTTTAACAAGATGATCATTTGTGTGCCCATGAAAAGTTCGAGAAGCGCCTTTCTGCCACACTTAGCTTAAAGGATTTAGGAGAATTCTCTAACATTCTAGAAAATCCCTGAAGACTACCAACAATCTCATGAGCCAGTAGTCCTGGGACATTCGTTCACTTGCACACTTTCATAAAATCAAGAAGCAGGAGGCTAGATCTGGTACAAAAACCCTGTGTTTACTGAAGGAAAAACTGAGGTTAGTGACAGCGTGCTCTTGCCAGGAATCTAAGTGGATCAGGCAAATAGCTCCGGATCCCAGGAAAACGACACCGAAGTTCTAGTTTGGGGACACCAAAGATCTGGGTCAAGGGTGGAAGAATGACACCAGTTGGTGCACAGGCAACACCTTATTTTGGTTAGGGGAGAAAATGTACGAACACCAAACAGACTTCCATAGGAAGGAAGAAGAATCAGCAGGGCATAGAGGCCAAGTCTTGTTTCAGTAAGGCTTTCTATCTCCCATCACCGGAGGCCAGTTTTCGGATGTGAATTACAAGACAGCTGAAACGAAGTTCTAATTTCCCTAGACAGATGTGACCATAATTATTACTTAGGAACAGATGTCTAAACAGCAGTCCAACTGCGGGTCCCCCTGAAGGCTTTAAATCCTCACCTACTCAACGAGCTAAGGAACATGGTGGCATGTTGACTGGTCATGATCTTAGCAACTGGCTGCATGGTACATGGGACAATGCAAACTTAGGAATATACTTCTCAGAATTCTGACACAAAGGATATGAACTGGGAAGCCTCTTTTCACAGTTCCTTACCATCACATCACCTTTGGCCTCAAAGAGAGAGTGCAAAGCAAATTCAGAATTGGTCCCTCCACCGGGCAACGCACTTGAACAGCATAAATCCAGGAGATTCTCCACTGTTGGGAACAATGAGAAGCCACAGCATCAGAGAGAGCTCAGTCTCCTGGACAAACACACCGGTTTTGTGAGACAGAGACCCCTGTGAGAGGATCAAGCCTTTTCCACCCAGTTCTTCCCACAGGCCAATACCTCTTTGCTGGAGGTCATGGTTTTCCAGCTCTGGCCAGGGTTTCCATACCAGGGTGGCCTTGTGTGCGTCCTGGGCCAAGGCAGAGACATCCTGAAGTTCTGGGATCTCTGCTTGGAACCTCAAGCCAATGTTGATGCGTCTTTAATGACAAGAAGAAAAACAACACTGTGGTCTTCAATGTGAGGTCAAGGGCAACTGTCAGGAACTTGAAAAAAGAAGGAAACCAGTTCCTTCTGCAGGAAGAATGCAGGGGCATTTCCTCCCAGTATGATCCTCAGATTCCAGGCATGGCCTTTTCAGTGGGATAAGGAACAGCTTTCAGATCAGGGAGAGGTGGTGGAGGGAGCAGGGGAGGGGTCTGCCCGGAGCGCCACAGCGTGCTGTAACTGAGACAGGGAGGGTGCGAAACTCCAAGGCAACAGCTGCCCCGAGTATGGCCGACAGCACTATTTAACCAGGAAAAATGGAACAAATACAATGTGCTGACAGTATGTGTTATCCCTTTCACACCACTTTCACCTAAGTTATCCTGTCTGAATGGCACAAAGACCGTGAGGTAAGCAAGGCAATGACAATGCATCCCACCCAACAGGTGAGTTAACTAAAGCCTAGGAAGGTTAACGTGATCAAGGCCAAATAACAATAGGGTGCTGGAACTCAGGGTCTCTGATTCCTGACTCAATGTATTCGCCATGCTACTGCCTGGTACTTTCGGTGTTTGTCTATGAAAACAGCACTTTTCTCTTCCATTATACCCCCTACCACCCCCTCCACAACTTAAGTACTCAACAAACCTGTCTGAAGGACCAGCCAAGAATCTTAGGGAGAAAGGGCATTTGGATGGAGCCTTGTAGGGAGCTGGGAATCCTGAGAGGGCTGTCTCAGTGTCATTGGGGATGTGCAAGCATGTGATTACAACCAAACTGGCTCATGCAGCCAGAGATGGAGACACTAGGCTCTCTGAATACAGGGCTTCATGCTTTTGCTATGCATGAGGTCTTTGGCAAAAGCCTTGAAACACCAGTACTTGAGAAATATCACTATCTTATCATTTCTACAACTTCTCATTCAGTGGTACTTCTCAAAGTTCTTTATCCTTGGGGCATCTGGGTGGCTCCCTTGGTTAAACATCCAACTTCAGTGCAGGTCATGATCTCATGGTTTGAGGGACCCAGCCCTGTGTTGGGCTCTGTGCTGACAGTGCAGAGCCTGCTTGGGATTCTCTCTACCTCTTTCTCTTTCAAAATTAAAAACTAAAAAAAAAAAAAAGTTTCTCATCCGCAGCTAAGGCTTCTGTTCTTAAAAAACAAAAAAACAAAAATTGGTGGGGGGGCCTGCTCAGCTCAGGCAGTTGAGCATCTAATTCTTGATTTCGGCTCAGGTCATGATTCTAGGATCAAGCCCTGTGTCTGGCGTCTCGCTGATCATGGAGCCCGCCTTAAGATTCTCTCTCTCTCTCTCTGCTCCTCTCCCCGACTTGTGCACACTCTCTCTCTAAAATAAAAAATAAAAAAGTGTGGAGATGCCTGGGTGACCCAGTCTGTTAAACATCCAACTTCGGCTCAGGTCATGATCTTGCGGTTCATGGGTTGGAGCCCCACATCGAGCTCTGCTGACAGCTCAGAGCCTTGAAGCCGATTCTGTGTCTTCCCATCTCTCTCTGCCCCTCCCTTGCATACACTCTCTCTCTCTCAAAAATAAATAAACATTTAAAAAATTGGCTTTTTCTTACGGTTCAACATCAATGGTCTGCTCTCCAGGCCCTGGGGTGACTGTCACGTTGCTGCCATCAATGCTGTCTGAAGCACAAAACCAGAAGTCAGTGGTCAACAGGAAGTGGTACCCAAGAGACTAAAGCAAATGAGCAGTGACCTAAACAGTCATATGGGGACCCCTCTTCCACCCAACCCATGCCAGAGTCACCCCCTGCAGCTTCCAAGGAACTGGGTGGTGTGTGGAGCTAAATGACTTAGGGTTACTCATGTCTCACACAGAATAAGAAGCCAGCGGACCCATTCTGGTCTGCCAAGCTCAATGTTTCTAGGAAGCCATTCTCACTCTAGAAAGAGATACTGGTGGGGCACCTGGGGGGGGGGCTCAATCGGTTAAGCATCCTACTTCAGCTAAGGTCATGTTCTTGCAGTTTGTGGATTGGAGGACCGCATCAGTCTCTGTGCTGAAAGCTCAGAGCCTGGAGCCTGTTTCGAATTCTGTGTCTCCCTCTCTCTCTGCCCCTCCCCCACTAGTGCTCTGTCTCTGTCTCAAAAATAAACATAAAAAAAAAAGATACTGGCTACCTGGGCTCTTGGTGCTGGAATTTTATGCAGCATGTGCATAAAATGGGGAAGCCTGGCCTTGCAAATAACACCCAACCCCACTTATGTGGGGGTGCCTCAGACGATTACCCACGGCACAGGCTCTCGAAGCGGGGGCACGCTTCAACTGTCAACTTAGGCCCAACAGGCCGTGATCAGGGCTTTGGGGTCTCCCCAGCCTGGCTGGGATCGCCTTGGGGGCAGGCGCCGCAGGCTTATTCGGTCTCTGGCACCCGGCACCAGGGCGTGCTGCAGGGGCCACGCAGAAGCTGAGGTGGGGGGGGGAGGGAGCCCCTCCGCAGTGGCAGGGACCCGCAGAGCCAGGCCCCGAGGGGCAGCGGGGACTCACTGGAACGGCACAGCAGCACCCGCGGCGTGGGCGTCAGGGGCGTGAGGGGCAGCTGCGGGTGGGCGCCGGGGCCGTGGCCGGAGATGAGGACGTTGCTGAAGAGCCCGGAGCCCTGGCGCACGGGGCTCAGCATGGGCGGGGGCGTGTAGGGGGGCAGCTCGTGGGCGGGGTCCAGGAGCAGGTGCTCCCCCAGGACGCGCGGGGAGCGCAGCTGGCTCTGGTAGAGGGTGGCGCCCGAGTAGGACGCGGCGGGGTTGCCGGGGTAGGAGGGCGGCGGCGGGATGAAGAGCGGCTCGGGCCTGTGCCGGAACTTCTTCTTCTCCGGCAACGTCCGGACCGGTTCCTCTGCTTTGGCCGCGCCGGGCTGCTGCTTCTTAGGAATTTCCTGGAACGGGAAGATGGTCCCTTCGAACCCTCGGGCTTTCCCCAAAGGCCATTTCCACAGGTTGAGGGAAGGGGAACGTCCGCGCTAACGGGGACCCCCATCCACTGGTCCGCTCCCCCCTCAGCCCCCATCCCGGCCTTGAAAAGCAGCCCCATCCATTTCCCACAAGGCGAGTTCTGAGGCGAGTTTCTCCCACAAGGGAGAAAACTGGGTTGGGAGGAAATCCCTAATGACTGGAGAGAGATGGGGGTGGTAGGAATGGTGGGTCGGCAAGGAAGAATAAATTCACATTCTTTATTGCTTATCACTGCATTCCCATCTGGTGAGCCGAATCCCGCCGCCGAGTGGGCCCTTTAATCCCCCTCCGCTCCCAGGGGACCGACATCAGGGACAGATAACACATGTTCTGAGAAGGGGACAGGCTACTCTATTCAGGGATGCTAGGTAGAGGCCGTGGCAAGGGCGGCAGGACTAGCCAAGGCTCCCAGGGCCAGCTGACCCACACACCGGGCTCGCCTTCGAGGTAACCGGAGCTGAGGGAGAGCCATCTATGGTCTTTAAGGCGCGCTGCTCTCCTAAAACTGGATTTGGTGGCGCTCCCCCCTCACCAGCCCTCACTATGCTCCCAGGACTGGTAGCTCATTTGCAGCAAGCCTTTCTCCTGCGTAGCTTCCTGTCAGCAATGTGCTTTATTTTATGGCAGCGGAACCAAGCCTAGTCTGGAAGGAGGATCTGCCACATGGATACATATATACTAATAAGTAAACATATGCACACAAATAGATAAGCAGGGGCATGCCAAAGCCAAACAGAAACAGACTTGGGTTGTGTGCCAGCATCAGCCCTGAAGAACCCAGAGCTGGGAGTGGCTGGGGAGGCCATGCCGTGGGGTTGGGAGGGGTGGTGGGGGTACCTGCAGAAAAGTTCTGGGCAGTCTGTGGCACCCTCCCAGGCCCTGCAGGCCAGCGCCTGTCACAGCTGTGGTTCCTGGCAATTCCTGTGCCCAGGGTAGCCTCTGAGTAGGAGGCAGCAAGGGGTGATGGGAAGGGCTGGCCCTGGTCATGTGACCTGCTCCCTCTAGGCCATGTGACATGCTCCAATCACCCCTCAGCTCTGGGCTCTTCTCCCTCTGGGCTCCCACTGCAGCCCCTGCTGTTTCTCCCTCAGTTTCACTGTCTTCTGGGGTGCTATCCTGGTCCCTAGGAAGGAAGTCCAGAGGAGTTGAGAGGTGGGGAAAGAAGGCACATGCCCCTCCACCAGGCTCCCAGCTCACCTCTAGGGGGCTCTCTTCAGGCCAGAGTGCCAACACCCTGTCTCCTCTCCCCACCAGGGGGCTCCCCACCACCTGAGGCTGAGGCCGGGAGAGGGTTCTGAGGAGAATGGGGAGAGGATGTCCGTGCCCAACAAGTTGGGAAGCAATCCTGAGGCTTTATTTATATACCCCGTTCCTGGGTAACTGATGAGGCCATCTGAGCACAAGCAGACCTCGCGTGACTTCAGCCCTGTCCCGGAATCCAGACTTCTGATCACAGGGTCAGAGAGGTCCCTTTGGGGCTTCCCCTACTCGAGCCTCTGGTCCTGTTACTCCAACTCTCAACCCTAGGCAAGGCTCTGAGAACCTGGGCAAGGTGCCCAGAAGGTCAGACCTGGATGTCACCTGAGAGGAAGCATTTGCTGAAGTCCACCTCTACCAAGCTATTCAGACTCCGGAGGCGGGACCACTCATGAGGTTTTAAAGCTCCCTGGGGCAGGGAGATGAGGAATCCAACCCCAAGCTCAGGGGAGAACCCCAGGCTCTGTGAGGAGGAAGGTCTCATTTGCCTTCACCCCCAGCTGGCTAGCAGAGAGTGGGGATTAGGACTTGGGGATCCTCCCCTCAGACATTTTAATTTCTTTAAGTCAAATGTTAGGACCTTGCTCATGTTGGCTCACTCCCGGCCATGTGCTTCTGCTTTGGCTTGTCTCCTTACTTATGAGGTCTCTCTCACCTTTTCCACAAAGCTGGCTCCATCAGTGCCTTTAAAACCCTGCTCAGAACTGTCCTCATGATGATCTCTGAGCAAACTCATACGAAACTCTTTTGTAGTTACTTTAGCCCCTAGTTACAGTAGCCCCTAGTTATTTTAGCTGCCCAGGGGTGCTTCCCTCCAGTCGCACGCAGGGAATCATGGTTTCTTCTCTGCCCTGGTTTTTCTCTCACTGTCTGAATGGGGCAGGGGTTGCTGCGTGGGGACACTGACCCTGTGTGACTAGGAGCCTCATGGTCTCCAGCTTCAGGCTGAGAGTTTTCTAGGGGTAGCATCAGGGTCTCTCCTCCCACATCAGGAACTTCCCTGGGCAAAGAGGGAGCCCGGCTCTGTCATTTCATCTCTCTGCCTGTTGCTGGCCCTCCAAGTCCTTCTGGCTTATGAGACCCCTCACCCCACAAGGCTCCCCATCAACCTCTCCTCTTCTGAGGCCTTGGTATTACATAAAGAACACAGAATATTCTTTCAGGCCTTTTTCAGTTCTCTTCATGATTCTCTTTGCCCCTACTATGGCCCAACCTCTGCCCTTATGCCACCTGGAATCCCAGCAGCCACCTATTCTGAGGACAAATGTGACCCAGCATATACTTTGTGGGGAGGGAACAAGTCTTATATAGTTAACCATGTGGGTCACAGATTCCCTACGGGAGGGACAAAAGGAAGAAGGAAGGAAGAGAGGGAGACAGAAAGAAGGAAGGAGGGAGGGAAGGAAGGGGGGGAGAACAAGAGAGACAGAGAGAGAGAGATCTCTGCCCCAGAGCCACACTAAGCTGCTTGAGTCAAGCAACTGGAATTTGAGAAAGAGAAGGAGAATTTAACAGTGAGCAAGACACACAGATCTCTTTGCTTTCCTGGGATGGGGGGTGGGTGTCTCTCTGTGGCATTATTTTGGGAACCTTAGTAAATTAGGATATCCAATCCAAGGATATTTATGCAGGTGTGAGGCTGACCATCAGAATGGATGCCAGGGCTACTGTGTGGAGACTGTGCCAGGGGTCATATCTTTGCTGGATTTGAGGAGGTCTGGATATTGTGGGAGGAGCCAGGGCCCAGGGCAACAGCTTTTTATGACCTGGGATAGTATTTCCATATTTTAATAGCTGTGATTACCAGCTGAGGTATGGTCTTTGTTTTAATCTTGGAACCCCTTTGGGTTGCTCAGAATCTAACCCAGACCATTCGCCTGGTAGAGTAACAGGTGTTTACTGAGTAGCAGGCCGTGTGGACAAGGATGGGATTTCCCAAGGTGGCCATGGCGGGGGAGGGCTCACCCCGAGAGGCCAAGCCACATTTGAGCACAGGCCAGTGACCCTGGAAGGGCTGCCCCATCTCCAAGAAAGCAAAGGGATGTTCCCACCCCAGGTGGGCAGGGCAGAGCAGCAACTCACAGCAGGCGGGTGGGGGGCAGCCCCTTGGGGTGAGTGTGGGGGAGAAAGGGTCATCCTCACGAGCACGGGCATCTCGTCGTCCGATATCGAGCTGGCTGGCTTGTCTCTGGCGGAAGGGGCGGCAACGATGCTGTTGGCGAAGCCCTGAGAGCCTGGCTTGGGCGGGAGAAGCTTGACAGGGACAGACACGGGCATGACCATAGGCGTGAGGCTTTCTGCCTCGGGAGGGAGCTGCGGTGGCGGCGGAGGCGGAGGTGGAGGTGGCAGTGGCGGCTGGGGCTGAGGCGGCAGGGCCTTCTCTCCTTCCTCCTACACAGACAATAAAGGCTTTGATCTGGGGCTAAGAGGCAGCCTTCCCGAGGCGGGGGTGCACTTTGCCTTTCCCGACACGTTCCAGGACATCATGCATGGGTGACAGAGAACCACTGCAGGATGGTTTCCTTCCTGCAGCCCTGAGTCCCTTGGCTCAAGGCATGCCAGCTGGCAGTGGACGAGGCCACACCGTTCTAGTTTCCACATTTAAAAAATCTTGCCGATTGTTGCTCGCAGAACTAAAACAGATATTAAACATTTGCCGTCACTGCTTTTAAAGAAAAGGATATGGACTGATACTCAGGCACAAAACCAAACACAAACTTTTGTGCAGGGCCTTTTAATTCTCTGGGCCTCAGTTTACTCGTCTGGCAAATGGAAGACAAAGCTCTTTTATCTGGGATGGTAAGGCAATTGGAGTGATCTGGGTTATCCAAATTTTGGTGAACAGAGAGCTAATCCCACAGACTCAAATTTACATCAACGATCTCTAAAGAATTTAAAAAATTCTTTGAATTTTAATCTAAATCTAAAACTGCACGGAGAGTTCACCACAGGGATATCCTCCCTGGATACTCCTGAGGGTATATAAAGATCTTCCACTGCTACAGCCGAACACTAGTGTGCACTGGTGAATAGAAAGTGTTGGCTGAGAGCCTGAAGGTCATGTTCGCTTTCTCGGGCCACTGCTTACGAATCTGGAAGGCCCGAGGGAACGCTGGTCTTGGGTGCCTCAAACAGCAGAAGTTAAAAATCTACAAGTTTTCTTTGCTGTCTTTTCTAGGAGGTGAGGAGATTGGGATCCCCTAAACAGATTACTGGTCCCTCTGTTTTTGACCCTTGTTCATGGGACCAGTGAAAGTGGGGTCTGTGGGACCTGGCTGGCTCCTAGTGACAAAGCTCAAGTACTCCCATCAGGGAAGGACTGTGCCTCCCCAGGTGCCCACCTGGGGCTCATGTAACTCTATGTCTGACAGCAGCAAAGCAAAGCAAGCAAGACACGGACTGGGAAGGGCCGGGGGTGCTGGCTCTGGCTAACCTGTTTGAGGCTGGGGGACGCTCTCATCCCCCCATGGGACCGCATGTGGCCATTCAGGGCAGGCAGGCTCTTGAACTCCTTCAGGCAGATGGAGCACGTCAATTTGTTCTTGGCATCAAACTGCTCCCCAAACACTGCTTTTGGTTGGCCACTGCTCAAGGGTAGGGCCAAATGGAGAGGACACATACATTGAGAGAGGAAGAGCGACTTATCACAAGACCTCACACCCTACAATGAACCCATTTCACTTATCTAGTGCTCCCAGGGCCCCAGTCATACTATCCAAAATGAAGCCAAATTTACAGATGGAAAACTGAGGCTCGAGAGGGGGGAAGGGTTTGCTCAAAACCAGGCAAGAGTTGAACACAACATCCTTCGTTCTAGGCCATTGAGTGCTGGGTTTCTCCTCCTCTGACCTATTACCTTTCCCAGGTCAGCTTGAGGCACCTCTTCCAGAAGCCTTCCCTTAGAGACACGCGTCTTAGTCCTGTGATTCAGGCTCTAGACCTAGCAGTGTGTCTTAGCAGTTTGTCAGGTTCTGGCGAAGCATTTACCATGCCCGTGATGTGAGGAACAAGTCTATACTATTCACCACTGCATTCTCAAAGCTTAGCTCTATGCCTGGCACATGGTAGGTCCTCAATAAATACTGAGTGAATGAACAGTAGACAGAACATGACCCTTGGAGTCATCCCAGCATTGCCACTTACTTGGCATACAACTCTAAGCTCTCTGAGCCTGTTTTCTCATCTGTAAAGTCATAGTAACAAAGCGAACAATGGTTGAGTACTGTGTGCTAGGCACATGGTAGTCCTACCCACCCTCACTGAGTTGCTTTATCACACAAAATACAGAGTGCCTAGCACATAGTCACTGCTCAAACACAGTTGCTGCTATTATTATTCTTATAAACTTGGAGTAATTGACTTTGAATTTGAAGATGAATCTTGAGAGACAACCCAGGAAAACCTCCCAGTCTCCCAAAATGCCAGCATGCCTCCTTGCATCCATCCTACCTTGACTCGGGGGACCCTGGCTGGGCTCTGCCATCAGGTAGATGCATCTAGTTTTGAGCCACGCAGGACACCGGAAGAAAGAAGAAAGAGAAAAAAGTGTGTTTCTGATGGAAGGAGTCTTTGAGCTGAGGGACCCCCCCAGGGCCTGAACTTCTAAGATACTTCCTGAGCTCACAGGGACCAGCAGTTCATGTCCAGATGCCAGGTGCACCTGCTACTTCTTTCTCTTCTTTCCCTTGCTTCCTCTCACCCCCTAACTCAGGACCATGCCCATTCTGGGAGCTGCCACCAGCCACCAGCCCACCGGGACTCAGTCCCCCACCTTGTTCCTTCCTGTTCTCCCCGTCTGCCACTCTGTGCACAGACAAGCTCCATTCCCAAGAGACACATGGAGCAGAGCTGGACGACATAGCAGCATGCCTGGAGGCCGCCTGCTGGTCAGGTCAGCTCTGGCCATGTCACTTTATTCTTAAATTCCGAAAGGCTATCAGTTCCCATTGGGCTTGAGTCCCAAACAAGACAAGGTCAAGGGAGTTCGTCTCCAGTCTCCAACCTCCATCAGTGCCCTCTCTCCATCTATCCTGGTCCCATTCAAGGCTCCCTTTTCCCATGAACCTGGTGTCACATGGGTGTAGCACCTGGAACATTCCAAGGCATGAATAGTGCCTAGCATGCAGGGGGCCGTTTTGCCCCAAATCCATCTGGGAAACTACCAAGGGTTAGCAACAGTGGTCCATGGGCCTACAAACAGTTTTGGTTTGGCTAGATTGTTGAAAAGTCCTGAATAAGAATGCCAAGAGATGAGGGCATTTGCCCTCCAGGCCACACAACTGGTGTCATTCCTGATGGTCTGCTAACAAGCCATTTTGCTTACTCGCTTTACCTGCCTGGATCCCAAGGGTAGCTAAGATTTTCATCTCTGAAGCTGCAGGAGGTATCCTCTCTGGGAGATCCGTGGTGCACACTGGCCTATTAAAGGCTCTGAGAAACCCCTCAGCATTGCAACCTCACTCTCTTTAGGACACCTCTCCCAATTTATTCATCTGGAGAACCCATACCCCCCAGCCATATCTATGAAATACTCTCTGGTAGTTCTCTTCTGAGCAATATGCTTTGCGCAGTGCTATCACAATGTGGCCTCCTTCCCAAAGGGGAATTCCCTGAGGATTCAGATCTAAGGGGGCCAGAACCCCCACTGGACGGTCCCTGGGCCCTTGACTCAGGCCTTGACTGCTACATACATCACCCAGGACCTCATGTGGTATTTGGGCCACCTTTGTCCCAAGGACGGAGTTGAAACTGATTTTGTATTCCATATGCCTGGCACAGAGCGTCCGGCACACGTGGGTTACCGTTCATGGAGGAAATAAAGAATAAAAAGTACTGGAGGGGCTGGAGAGAAGACTGGGCTCTGCACAGAGTCAGCTCTGGCTGGCCCTGTAGCGCCCTGAGATACCCACACAAACTCCCCCCACGAGAATACCTGGGGCCACATGGCACTGGGAGACAGCTGCTGGTGCTGAGGCCCCAGGTTGTTGAGGTGGACCCCGCTGGGGGACAGGAGCGGCCGATGGGGGAGGGCACTGCCGAGCCGGTTCAGGTCTGAGCTTGCGGGGTCTCCCATTCCTGCCTCAGGAGGCCCCAGGTCGCTGTGGGAGCTCAGCATGGCCTGGGCCTGCCTGTCGCCTGCATAAGTCTTGGGCTGACTGTCCTCACGCTGCTGGTGCTGGGGCAGGTGGCTCTGCGGGCAGAGGGGGTGGCTGTAGGGCTGCTGAGGCTCCTGGTAGTAGTACTGGGGCACGGAGCCCAGTTGAATCAGCTGGACGGCATGCGCCTGCTCTGGGGTGTACTGGTGGGGGTCCCTGTGGTAAGAAGGAGGCTGCAGGTGCATCTGCTGCTGCGGTGGGGGCGGCGGCTGCTCTTGCAAGTGCTGCATCACGGGCTGGGACTGGTAATACTGAGGTATCTGCATTGAACCCTGGCGCTGCTGTAGCTGCAGCTGCTGCTGCTGAGGCTGTGGTGGGCGAATCTGCTGCTGCTGCTGCTGCTGCATTTCTTGCAGGGACAGCTGCTGCTGCCCCGCTTGCTGCTGTTGCTGCTGTGGGTAATACTGGTGCTGCGGCATGTGCTGGGACAGCATCTGTGGGGCTTGCAGTGACTGTCCTCCTTGCACTGGCATCTGAGCCAGTGGCTGCTGGTAGTCATAATACAGATGCCCTTGGCTAGCGTGTGGCCCTACCTGGAGCGCTGGTTTGGACAGCCCGCCAGCGAAACTGGGGTGAGCCTGCTGCGGCACCTGCTGGTAACGGGAAGGAATAGCCGGTGCTGCGGGCTCCACGGGTTTCTGGGACAGCAGCTGGCGGAGGGCACTGTCGGGGGCTCCGTCCATCACTGCCGACTGGGTGTGCAGCACCTGGGCCATATTGTTGACCTGGATTCGCAGGTTCTGGTTGGCAAACACCTGGGTGAAGGAGTCTAGCTTGTGCAGGACACCGCTGGTGAGTTTCTGGGTCCGGATCTCGCTGGCCTGGGAGTAGGTATATTGGTAGCCATCGGTGGGCTCGGCCTGGGCCGGTGTCCCCCACATCATGTTGGAGTTGGTCAGGCCACCACGGAGCTGGACATGGTTCCCAGGCCCTGGGTGACTTCCCCACCCTCCCTGCCTCGAGGCATCTACTTGGCCAAGGTTTTTGGAACCAATAGGCAAGCCTAGACCATCCCGAGTATCTTGAGGGAAGTGGGGGGAGATGGGTGATGCCTGAGCGGCATCCATTCCAGCCCCTGCGACTGTATTCCCATAGTTGTGGTTCAGGCCGCCGTGGATGCCAAGTGGTGGCTGTTGGTAGAAAAGGTTCTCACCGCTGTGGGCCACGTGGTTGGTCTTATATAGTTGCTGGTCCCCCATAGCGCCTGCCTTGGTCGTGAACGTCCAGCCACAAAACCATAAAAAAAGGTCAATGACACAAACCCAAAAGGACTGAGACCCTGAGAAGCTGAGAGAAGGCGTCCACACTATTCCACGGCTGACATGTCTGTGAATGTGGCTGCAGCCAGATGTTCCTGTTGGCCGGTACCACTCATGGGCAGAGTGGGGGGGTTTACATCCTCACCCGGGCTGAGGTATGGTCCAGACACCACTGTGGCACAGAGATGATGCTCACACCTGCAAGACAGAATGCGAAGCACAGGACAGGATTTACTTGGAGATTCTGTGTGAGCAATTATTTCTTCCACGACCAGGTAGAGAATGAAATACAAAACAGAAGACTTGATTAGAAATAACCTGGTTCATACACTTCACACCCTTTACACGATGGTGAAGATCTGGACCCTCATGTGAGATGTGAACTCTCTTCCTTTCAAGCCATTGCTCAATGGCTCATATGTTTATTGATCTGTTAATTCATTGTTTTGCTCACTGATTAATTCATCCATTCTTCTGGGACTCAGCTACTGAAAGCCCAGCACTATCCAAGGACCTGGGGATATGAAGATGCTTAAGATATTTCACTGATGAACTTCTCTGCTCAACAAACACGTACTGGACACCTTCTAAGTGTAAGGCACAGTGCCAGGAAATGATTAGGACATGTGCCAGCTCTTGAGGTGCTGATGGTTAGAAAAGGTGATGATAGATCACATGAATAAGTATGATACATGGAGGAAAGAGATGCATGTAACAAAAAGGTAAAAATAACAGATATAGGAAGGGGGCGCCTGGGTGGCTCAGTTAGTTAAGCATACAAGTTCAGCTCAGGTGATGATCTCACAGTTCATAAGTTCAAGCCCCGTGTTGGGCTCTGTGCTGACAGCTCGGAGCCTGGAGCCTGTTTCAGATTCTGTGTCTCCCTCTCTCTCTGCCCCTACTCCACTCACTTGCATGTGCATGTGCTCTCAAAAATAAATAAACATTTTAAAAGATTAAAAAAAATAACGATATGGGAACTCATAGACCAGAAAGTTTATTCTGGGTAAGAACAGAATTGGATAAAGTTCCAAGGAGGAGCATCACACATGTTGGTCTGCCCGTTAACACAGTTACCCGCTTTCTGAGGTCCTTGCTCAGGAAACATCTATGCACAGTGTGGACCTGGCACAAAAAAACCACAGCAGGACAAGTCTTAGGAACATGAACTAGGAAATTTGGAGACACTGGTCTAGTCTGGTTTGAGTCTCACAGGATCTACAGGGACTTCTCTTTTTCTTTTTTAAAAAATATTTATTTATTTTTGGGACAGTGCAAGGAGGGGAGGGACAGAGACAGGGACAGAATCTGAAACAGGCTCCAGGCTCTAGGCTGTCAGCACAGAGCCTGACGTGGGGCTTGAACTCAGGAATGGCGAGATCATGACCTGAGTTGAAGTCGGACTCTGACTGAGCCCCCTAGGAGCCCCCCATCCCAAATCTTAACTGGGTTTATTATTGCCCCAGTAAATACCCGCTATCTACCACACAAAAAGACACCTGGAAAGCTAAGAAAAAAACAACTCTAAAATGAGCATTGAATCATTTATTGCAAGCTGGATAGTTTCCAATTCTTTCGTTGCTGTTGTTAGGAGGGCCTAATAGAAGTAATTAAAATCTAATTGTTTGCGATAGATCACTAGGTGATTTCCGGTACAGAACTCAGAAGCAGATCAGGAGCTGAGGGATCTCGCTTTAGAACGAGACGTCCATTTCTGTCCGTTCATGTGAATGAGGGTTTTCAGTGCTTACATCTACTTGGATGAAAAATAGAAATGTAATCAGGCTGGCCCCTGTCTCCCATCTCATACAATATATAATATTCTTACATGGATATAAAAGCAAACTGGAGAAATAACACAGTGCCAGCCATATTTCATTTCTGGACCGAGTGATCGCTATACGAGTGTGTCCCCTCTGACAGCTCAAGTTGTATGCTGGCCTGCTCCACACACGCATGATTGTTTAGGTCACTAAAAAAAATTATTAAAAAAATTTTTAATGTTTTTTATTTATTTTTGAGAGACAGAGAGAGACAGTGTGAGCAGGGGAGGGTCAAAGAGAGAGACACAGAATCTGAAGCAGGCTCCAGGCTCTGAGCTAGCTGTCAGCACAGAGCCTGACGTGGGGCCCGAACCCACGAACTGTGAGATCATGACCTGAGCTGAAGCCAGACGCTTAGCCGACTGAGCCACCCAGGCAACCCTAAAAAATTATTTTAAAGAGTCATCCAGCATCACTATTTTCAGTATCATTTTAGTTATATTTATTAGTTATTTATCTGAGTTAGCAATACATTTATGGTGTTTTGATCATTTGTGTCCTATTAGTAATTGTTAGCAATAACTCAAACCAGAAGAAAATTTTAATACGTAGCGCTTGACAATTTCAGGAAATTAAAAAAAGTTTTAATTTCATATAAAATTGTTACAGAGAAATATGATAGGAAAACAAATGAGAGAGTTTTAAGCATAAAAGTATATTAAATATATTCCATTAGGATAAAATGCCACAGGGGAAGTAAAATAAAATTTCAAGAAGAAATCTTCCTTCAAGAAGGAACATTATTAGTGAAGAACACGTTCATGCATTTGTAAACTGGATGATGGTGGGTAGCAAATTCTTACGATGTTAGGATTCCACTGGATAAATATAAAAGAGTGACGGGGTAGTTTTACTTAAAAATATCAATGTTTACGAAATTACTGGAAATCGCATCTTATGCAAATATATGATGAAAAGATGTAGATGGAAACTTGAAATATGTGAGGGGGTTCTTTATATGTATCACATCCTTTTTTAAAAAATTTACTTATTTATTAATTTACATCCGTTAGTTAGCGTACAGTGCAGGAACGATTTCATGCGTAGAATCCAGTGACTCATCCCCCATGTATAACACCCAGTGCTCACCCCAACTAGGGCCCTACCTAATGCCCCTTTCCATTTAGCCCATCCCCCCCACACACAACCCCTCCAGCATTCCTCAGTTTGTTCTCTGTATTTAAGAGTCTCTTATGTTTTTTCCCCCTCCTTGTTTTTATATTATTTTTGTTTCCCTTCCCTTATGTTCATCTGTTTTGTATCTTAAATTCCTCCTATGAGTGAAGTCATATGATATTTGTCTTTCTCTAACTGGTTACTTTTACTTAGCCTAATAATAGCCTCCAGCTCCATCCACACATTTGCAAATGGCTACCACATCCTTTTAGGAGGGATTTTAAGCAGAAGAGTTGGAAGACCATGTCAGGTTCCCCCTCTAACCAGGAGCTAGACTGAGTTGGTCTCTGTCCCTTTCTGAATGATGAGAGATGGATAAATTTAGAGTGAGGGATTTGGTTTGGTTTGGTTGAATGAAGGGTGGATGAAGGGACGCAGTGGGAGGAAACCATGGTTGGCCAAAGATGGCTGGAGTGGATCCTGAATGTGGTCGGGAATGGCCGCCGAAGGCTCCCAAGGAGGGGCACAAGGATACTGGGCCTGATGGTGTTGAGCTTCCTCTGAGGCAGGAAGACCAGCTCCCCTCATTCAAAATGTGATCCGTATCCCCTCAAAACTTGTGAGAAATTGAGAATCTCAGGCTTCAGCCCACATCTACTGAATCAGGATCTGTGTTGTATCAAGTCTGAGGAGACATCCTCCTTTTCTCAAACAAGCTCTCTCCCTTGACATCTTCACTCACCACTAGGCCTTGATGACTCCCAATGGCCACCCCCAGCCCTGCTGCCTATCCCAAATTCTACTTCCATGTTCGAATGCCAAGTCAACATCATGTTCCCCCAAATGGATGCTCTTCCAAACTCTTGTCCTTGACTCCTCCCTCTCCCTTAACCAATCACCATCATGACCTATCAGGTTACCTAGTACTCTCTTAACTGTATCCATTTTTCTCGGGTTCCACTACCATCATCTTAATCCAAGACACCTCATCTGTCTTCCAGACTATCCCAACAGGCTTCCTGCTGGTCTCTCTGCTTTCAGGCTTGCCCATGCTCCAGAAAGCAGCAGCAGAATGAACTTTTCAAACATAACTCTGATCCCATCACTGTTCAGAATCCTTTGATGGCATCCTAGAGCTCTTAGGTTAAAAAATCAAAATCACGAACAAAGCCGATCAAGCTCTGCAGTGTCCCAGTCTGGTGGTGTATCTCTCTTCTCTTTGTTCTTTACCCCTTTCCCATCCCACCACTCCAAGCCATTCTGGTCTTCTCTCAGTTTCTTGAAGCTGCCATGCTGCCTCCCACCACAGGGTCTTTGCATATGCTGGTGTGCCCCATCCCCAATTTGGAGAGCTGTTCTTCTCCCCATACTCTTCATCAAATCACATCCTGAGCATCCTTCAGATCGCAGCTCAGACTGTATTTCCTAAGGAAGTCTACCCTGATCCAACCACAAGTCAGTATCAGGGTCATTGCTTACACATTTTCGTAAAACCACATTTCTTTCTTTCAAACCACTCTTCTCAGCCTGTGATTATACTTCCTCTAGTGCCATTATTTGATTAATGGATCTGTCTTTATTAGAGTAGGACCCATGTCGATTTTTGCCTGTGATTCCATACCCCAAACCTACCATAATGCCCAGCATATTGTAGGCTGTCCAATAAGGAGTTGTTGAAGGAGAGGTAATATTTGTTGAATGAATGAATGAATAAAAACAAGTAAGACAACAATGATCAAGTGTCCCAATGAATTGGTGTTGGCAGAAAAAGACACTCAGTGCAGGCTGACTGAGTGTTAAGTTCTTATGGAGGACAGTAAGATTCACTAGATCTTGATGAACAAATAAGGTTTATGCAGAGACAAGAGGACCAGAAAGGGACTCTGACCGAAGGAATGGTGTGCACAAAAGCATGAAGTCAGGCGCAGGTGCCCATATCAGGAACTCACCAATGATCAGACTGAATTTGTAAGGTAGGGATAAACTATGGGGGCTTTCAAATGACCTTTAGCAGTGTTATCGTGTGGGCATTAGGCCTGGTGATAACAGAATGCCCTGCCTAGCTTAAACCTCACCACTAAACCTTCCTCAAAAGGCTTTCTTTGCACCACGTTACCTCCCACAGGAAGAATTACTTATCAAAACTCACCAGATTCTGACCATGACCTGATTTCATGTCCCTCCACCGTGCCCCTGTGGGTAGAAGCTAGGTAATTTTACTTCTGTTGCTTTGTGTTCTGAGCAACAGGATTCTATTCCTTAATTCCCTTGTATTTTCAGAACTGGAAGTGTAGTTTATTTACAAGTATAGAACCTTACAAAGTTAGAGGTGGTACCTGAGTTGACAGCATAAGCATCGCATGGGAATCTGTTATAAATGCTAATTCTTGGCCCCCACCCAGACCAGTGATTCAGAAACTTGGTGAGGGGGCAGCAGTTTGTGTTTTGATGGGCCTTCCTGTTGAGTCTGATGCCCTCTCAAGTTGAAGACCACTGTAAAGGTCATCTAGTCTCCCCCCATCAAAGATGAAGAAGTTGAGGCCCACAGAGTAACTACTACCGGGCCCAGAACAGTGTCTGGTTCACAGCGGCAGGCATTTAAGGATCATACATGGAATGGCAGAGAGAAGAAAATGACTTTCTTAAGAAAACATAAGGAGGTAATAGCAAAACTATGTACTATTTATTTTACATTAAATTTATATATATTTTATTTATTTTTTTAAATGTTTATTTTTGAGAGAGAGAGAGAAGGAGAGACAAAGAACACGAGCAGGGGAGGGGTAGAGAGAGAGGGAGACAGAGGATCCGAAGTGGGCTCTGTGCCAACAGCAGAGTCTGAGGTGGGGCTTGAACTCGTGAATCGCAAGATCATGATCTGAGCTGAAGTCGGATGTTTAACCAACTGAGCCAGCCAGGTGCCCCAGATTTATATATAATTTATTTTAAATAGGAACTACATTTAAGGGGTTCAAAATTCAAAAGCTGTAATAGTATACAAGAGAGTGAAAACTACCCCAAATAAATAAATACTTGAAAATAAAGTGAAAAGTTAGAGCAAAATTAAAACAATTTTTTAATGTTTTTTAATTACTTATTTTTGAGAGAGAGAGAAAGAGAGAATGAGTGAGCATGAGCAGGGGAGGGTCAGAGAGAGAGGGAGACACAGAATCCCAAGACAAGTTTCAGGCTCTCAGCGGTCAGCACAGAACCCAACACGGGGCTCAAACCCATGACTATGAAATCATGACCTGAGCCGAAGTCGGACACTTAACTGACTGAGCCACCCAGGCGCCCCAGAGCAAAAATTTTAAAAAGGGTTTCCATGGAAAGCCTTCCTCCTATCCTTGTCCCCAGATACCCAGCACCCCCCGTCCTCTTGAGACAATCACTCAGATTCCTGTGTATTCTAGAAACATTTTATGCTCACACAAGAATGCTTGTACGCACTCCCGCCTCCATTCCATGCCTTCTGCAAAGACGGTAGCATGCTACAGTTCAGCATCTTGTCAAAAGGTATTTTAAATATACCATTTACGACCTAGAAACTGCTCTTCTTGGTGGATTAGTCAATCTCCTAGAATTGTCATGATACCAACTCAGGATTCAGGTCTTAATGATTTTTCTAATAATGTCACTGCTTTGCTCATTATGTAAAGCACTTCCTATTGGATAACTTGCCCCAGGAGCTTTTTCATTCACAAGCCAATTAAACACAACTACTACTTTCACATTTCTTTGATCAGTTCCTTCCTTAGAGCCAGGCTCCAGGATTCCAGAGTGGAATCAACACATAAATGCTTGCTCAGAACCTGTTCTGCCCACTCCGTTTCCCTAGAGGCATCACAGCCACACGCCCCACATCCACGCCCATCTGCCCACTGGCTGTCCAGTCATTTCCAAGGCAGGGAGAGCTTCCTACACATCTTGTGTCCGAGTGACTGGGACACAGCAGATGCTCAATCAACACTCGGTGAACTGAAACGCTGAGCCAAGCAAATGAGACGTAGCGCACTTCACCCCTGACATGGACCCAGGGACAGAACCCGTTATTTTCTGTTTCAGGCTGAGTGCTCTTGGAAAGCACTAGATTCATGAAATGCTGTGGATAATAAGGCTCTCTGCAGACTTTTCAGCACAGGGGTTTTTCAGCTCTGGGCCACCTAGTAAATATTTTCAGGTCTGTGGGCCATACGATGTGTCATAACTTTGGAGCTGCAGTGTGAAAGCAGCCACAAAACCATATATACATGAGTGGGCGTGGCTGTGTCCTAATACAACTTTATTGATGGACACGAAAATTGGCATCTGACAGAATTTTCACGTATCAGGAAATATTACTGTTTTTCTTCTGATTTTTCTTCAACCGTGTAAAAAATGGAAACAGCCTTAGCTCACAGTTGGTACAAGGCTAGGTTTTGGCCCCAGCTGAAGTTTCTGACCCCTATTCTAGTGCATCAAAGTTCCCCCCATCCCACTCCCTCTGCACTCTCAGGGCCCCAGGAGACAGAGCACAATCTGCAAGGAGGATATGTGTCCAAAAGGACTACCCTCTGAACCAGAAAGAGAGAGAGGGAGGAAGTTGACTTTGGCCAAGGACGCAGCGGGACTTGTTTGCTTATAATTTAGCAAGGGTAACACCCTGCTCCTGCCAGACCACCCCCGCTCACTGGAGGAAGAAAAACCAAAAAGATCTTCCTTCTTCCGACACTGGGTCATCATTCAGAGACTGTATACACAATCCCCCAAATGACTTGGCTTGGGTTTTAGACCAGCCCTTCCCCTCAGGTCCATCAAAGGAGCTTGATTTGGATTCTCTTCTATCCAGCTCTCTCCCCAGCTCCCCCAAGGAGGCAGAGGCCAAGGGCAGTTCTCCAAGACGTGGGCCCATGGTTCATGGTCTCTGTTATGGCAATGTTGTTGTTCTGAATACTTTCTGATTAGGCTTCTAAATAAAGCTGGTGAGTATTTTACAATCCTGTAACCCAATTACCACGGATGAGTTCTGCCAACGATGGCAATTAGCGCCGAGACGGCCCCCCTTCTCAGAATGAGTGGCCTGCTCTTGTTCCTTGCCCTGGGTCCCTGCTCTCTCTCCCCTGTGGGAGGACTTCCAAGACTTCCTTTGGGCCCCAAGGGACACTAATTTCCTCCCTCTTTCAGATTCACCCTGTAGCATCAATGGTCACTCTAAGCCCAGGAACCGGGAAGAAACCTGTCTCACAGCCGGGGAACCTGCAAAATGGAGTTTGGATTTCACTTCCTGTGGACAGCTCTCCATCAGGAAATGGTGACTGGAGATATTTCACTTTCTGGTGTGTGGGTTCCTGGTCCTCACTGTCACCGCTGTCTCCTTTGGGCTAGCAGCAGTTCTCAACCAGGGAATTAACACTGTCTTCTCTTGGTGGTGACTGCCACAGGCCCCTTCTCTCCATCCCCAGCTGGCATGAAGGGTGTGGATGCTGAGGATGTGGGGAGGTAAGGGACCACAGGAATCCTGGATGGCTTCCTAGAGGAGGCAGCTAGGGTCAGAGCATGCCTTGTTGATATATTCCTGTATATGGTTTTTCAAACCACCCTCCTCTACAAATGGCAAGGCCTGGGTAGGGATATTAGAAATATGGGCATTGACTCTATGATATGGTACACTTAAGAATCTTATTTTTATTTTTTTAAGTAATCTCTACTCCCGGTGTAGGGCTCGAACTCACAACCCCAAGATCAAGAGTTGTGTGGTCTACTGCCTGAGCCAGCCAAGATTTCCATGATAATGGTGCAGTAAGACAGAGGGACAATGGAGGAGCAAACAGGACATGTGGGCTCTGGCCCACTGACCCTCTGTGTGAAAGTGGGCAAGCCATTTGCCCTTTCTGGACCATGACCATGTTTTTATATATCCAGAACTATGGCTAAGCCTAAACAAGATATGTAAAATCCCTGCCTGACCTTTTGTCAACTTGTAGAAGCTGAAGTTAACTGTTTGACATCTAATTATTAGTATTCCAGGTGTGGAGCAGACAAAGGTTCAGGGGCAAACGCATGCAGCTTGGATACCACTGCATGGTGTCTATCTTCTCTGGGAAGAGAAGTTAGGGAGGAGGAGGCAGCTGATGTGAACTGACGTGGCTCAGCCCTTCCTGACTCCCAGCACCGCCGGACACGACTGCTCTGGGAGACCAGAGCAAGGCTTGCTCATTCGTACCCAGTGAGATCCACGTTCTTCACATCAGTGCTGATAGAGTCAGTTACATCCCATGGAGAAGGACACAGGGAGGCAGCGTAGGAAACTTATGACCCCAAACTTAGGGCACCTTAGGTATTTTTTAAATTTTTAAAAATGTTTATTTTTTAGAGAGAGAAAGAGTCAGAGTGCCAGCGGGGGAGGGGCAGCGAGAGAGGGAGACACAGAATCTGAAACAGGCCCCAGGCTCTAGGCATCAGCACAGAGCCCAATGTGGGGCTCGAACTCATGAATCGTGAGATCATGACCTAAGCTGAAGTCAGATGCTTAACTGACTGAGCCACCCAGATGGCCCCAGGCACCTTAGGTCTTAAGGAAGAGACATAATAGGCTCTAGGTGGTATATGTCACGAATGAGGTCCACACCGGTTGCCTGATCCTCTAGGAAGGCTCCTCAATTACACCTGGCCCCTCCTGGTGACAGGGAGATTGACAGCAGAGAGAAGACGGGCAGGAGAATCACCTGAGCAGTGCACCCATGAGTGGCTGGGTGACCCAAACACCGGCTACTCCATAATTACCAGTTTCTCCTAAGGAGTTGTGAGAATCTTAGAATCAACCAGAAACCATGCTGAAGACCTACCTATGCCAGGAGACTCTAGAGGCCTACAACTGAGTGAACTGGGGACTTCATGGCCACTGCCCACCCTTTTTTTCTTTCACACAATCTCACACCAAGGACCTCCTGCGCCAGGATTCTGCTAAGCAGAGATAAAACCCTGAAAACTTGCACCTTTCAGCTCACAGTCTGGGGGAATGGGGCAGGGGCGGTGCTTCCTAAAGACTCTAAGGAATTTCACAAGAAGGAGGCAAAGGAGGACCTCGAAGCGGGCAAGGGGCAAGGTCATTCCCGCCAGGGCCCATGAGGCACAGGGCAGACCCTTAACGTTGGGAACTGGGGTGGGTATCTCTGTTCAGGTGTCTAACTGGAGGGGTTGGGCCTGGGGGCCCAGGGAGGACCCACCACTCCTGCCCCCGAGGACCTAGGGCCTGAGTTTTGTGAATCAACACTTGGGACTGCAGCCAAGGAAAGGCTCCTCATCCCTGAAGCTGTCCAGGGCAGGGCAGGGCAGGGCAGGGCTGGGAGAATGGGAGTTTCTGACGAAGCCCTAGGGAGTACCGGGGATGAAGACGGACTAGAAGATTTGGTAAGTGGATCTGACTCCTTTACCTTGCCTCCGGCTCAGAGTGAATTATTATTTTTATTTTTTAAAATGGTTATTTTTGACAGAGGGAAAGACAAAGCACGAATGGGGGAGGGGCAGAGAGAGAAGGAGACACAGAATCTGAAGCAGGATCCAGGCTCTGGGCTGTCAGCACAGAGCCTGATGTGGGGCTCAATCCCATGAACTATGAGATGGTAACCTGAGCCAAAGTCAATGCTTAACTGACTGAGCCACCCATGTGTTCCATTTTTTTTTAAGTTTGTTTATTTTGAGAAAGAGAGAAAGCATGAGTGGGAGAGTGGTGGAGAGAGGAAGAGAGAACTCCAAGCAGGCTCTGCACTGTCAGCACAGAGTCCCATGAACGGCTCGAACCCACAAACCATGAAATCATGACCTGAGTTGAAGTCGGACACTCGACCGATTGAGCCGCCTAGGCGCCAGCCCCTCAGAGTGAATTATACGTCTAAGAAAACACAAGTCAAGCACCTGAGGCTTCCATTCCTACTACTCAAGTCCCATACCCAGCATCCTGGGCTGGACTGCTAAGTGAGCCTCAAGCAGGTCAGTGGGTGAACTGGCTTCCTCTGCGGGGGACGATGAGGACAGGAGCCAGCACCTGGGACAGCAGCAATCTGCAGACTCTCCCGCCTTAGGACTCTGGGAGGCTTCCTGGTCAGGGGTTCAATCCCCAACTGGAACAGCTGGTTTGGCTTTGGTCTTCAGTCTTCAAAGACATCAGACTATAAAAACCAAACGACCCTGGTCACCCCAGGTCTTAAAGATGGGGTCGATGTCTTGGGGAACACACACCACCTCTTTGTGGAAAACGGCTTACAGCTCACTGGGAAACCAAGTAAATGATGCTCCCCTGTATGTAAAATAATTGTGCCTCAGTGTTCTTTGTGCTTGGGGTGTCTTGTTCTCTCTTGGCCCTCCTGCCTGCATTTCAGACAGGAGGGTGGCTGAGTTACTACGATGTCAGTGCCAAGTTCGGGCATTCTGTCAACAGCACGGGCAACACAGCCCCACCCTGGGGCAATGCCACGGCTGCTAGGCTCTTCACTTGGAAGATGAGGGGCAAAGTCAAACATCCCCATGGCCCTTTCAGGCTCAGAGTTCTATGACTTTGAGGGGGGGTGATTCTGGGACTCAAGAAACACGCCAGAGGGACCTCTGTATCAGAGGCCTTCCCAGAGGCACTTCCTGAGTGGCTCCATCCTCCAGGACCCTGTGGATTGCATTTGGGCCCGCCGTCATGGCGCACACCCCCACCTTTCCAGCTCGGAGGGCAGCCGGAGTCCCGTCTTGCTCAGATCTGGGCCCCAGCCTGTGCCTCACGCCTGACACCATGTAGGTGTTTGCTCAGTGAAGCCAGACAGAGGGCCTGAGAGCCCACCTCAAACTTCCTGTCACCCTGTAGCCCCCTGACCAAGGTTTGACTCAGTGGCTTTGCTGCCCCAAGATGCCTCCTTTGTTCTTGCAGGGCTGAGGGAGGTGGACCTTCTCAATCAGATGAGAAGGGCTCCTTGTCCCGGGGCCCTTAGGAAACTGCTGAGTGCAGGGAAGCAAACAGTGAACAGACCATGGGGGTGGATATCGTGCGAGACTCAGGCCGATGGAGCTGCGGACACGAGTTTTGGCAGGAGGGCCTTCGTTCCAAATCACAGCATGCCCCGGTTCAGAAAAACTGTGTGATCTAGGGGGGTCTGGGTGGCTCAGTCAGCTAGGCACCTGACTCTTGGTTTCGGCTCAATCATGATCTCATGGTTCATGAGTTCGGGCCCTGAGTCTGGCTCTGCACTGGCAGCCCAGAGCCTGCTTGAGATTTGCTCTCTCTGCCCCTCGCCCTCCCGCACTGTCTCCGTCTCTCTCAAAACAATACACAAAACAAAATTAAAAAAAAAGAAAAACGCTATACTTTAATTTATAGATGCTTCTAAGAATTCAAATATTATAAAGCTGGACGTGATCATTCCCAACAACCCCCTACCCGAGATTCCCACTGTTGAGTTTCATGTGTGGATGGTGGGAAAGCCAGAAAGGTTGGTTTCCATCTACCCAAACGGCTACTGAGAGGCCTCAGGAAATCAAGGGGGTATCCTACCTTTTCTGGATTTGCTTCCCCTTCTGGTAATTCTTTACATCCCTGGGAAGCCCCAAAACCTGTCTGGACTTGCCCAAGTCCGATATCCAGTTGGTCATTGGCCCCCATTATCTGGCTGTCTCAAATTCTTGCCCCAACAACTTCCCTTTGCTGCTCTAAGACCAGGGGGCAGCAGTGATGCACCCACCAGGGGCCCCCGAGGCTGAAATCAGAGGGCGGATATAGAGCCCCTAGCGCCGGGGGGCCTCGAGGAGACTGAGAACCAAACCCTAGAGGGAGGGTTTACAGGTCCAGACATGCATCCTTCTGCTTGCTGCAAATATTACTCCATCAGGGAGTCACCTGGGATATTCTACTTTCCAACCAATGCTAGAATTTAAGTTCTAAAGGTGCAGAATTGTGTCTTAATACCTCTCTTTTTATGTCTCTCCCTCCCTTCTCCACTGTGCCATGACGAGCGTCAGGCCCAAAGCGGATCTACTCAGAGTTTACGGAATGCAGCAAACAAGTCTGTCAAACATGAGCGCTGTGTGTCTGGCTAAGGATGAGGAGATGAAGGAGACAATCCTTTTCTCAGGAAGCTGATGAGGCACAGAGTTAAGCCTAGGATGCTCGTGTAAGACTGTCCCCCAACAGTGCCCAGGAGTCCTCCAGCAGCCCCATGTGGAGAAGGACTTCGGGGAGGAGCTGTTGGTAGGGCAGCAGGGCGGACGCCCAGCGTCATGCTGATGAGCTGGACTAACGCTGCTGAGCAGATGGGAAGGAAGAACGATAAAGATAAAGAAGAATGAGAAAGAAAGATAATGGTGGCTAACATGCATGTGATGCCGACCTCGGGCAAGCACGGTGCCGAGTCCTTTACACATCCCGCACACAACCCCCTGGGTGGGAACCTGCACCCATCAAACTTCGCTACCTTACCCATCTCCCACTGACACCCTGTGATGGCATTCTCAGATGTGCCCCCTTACGAATCTTTCCGAGACTCTCTTTAGGATACACACCCAGGAATTCAGAATTCTTCTAGTACGCTAGTTATAGACAACAAATAACACATCCGAACGACCTAGATACAAGCATATACACTGCGGCACTGTAGTGAGTAACCAGACTGAAAACATCACAAATGCCAATCACTAAGGGATTGATTGAAGAGAACTGAGGAATAACCATACGACGGAATACTAGGCAGCTGCTAAGAAGAACAGGGAAACTCTCTGAACTGATATGGAAAGTTCTTCAAAGTTAAAATAGAATATACATAGAGGGGTACCTGGGTGGCTCAGTTGGTTAAGCGTCTGACTTCAGCTCAAGTCACAATCTTGTGGTTTGTGAGTTCAAGCTCTGAATCAGGCTCTTAGAGCCTGGAGCCGGCTTCAGATTCTGTGTCTCCCTTTCTCTCTCTGTCCCTTTCCCGCTCGCACTCCGTCTCTTTCTCAAAAATAAGTAAACATTAAGATTTTTTTAAAGAATATACACATATATGTAAATAGCTGATCCTCATTATAAGCAGTAATACGTTCTGTGAAGTCACCATGAACACCTAATGAGTAAACAGTAGACCACTGCTTTCAGTTTCCTGTGAGCCTCTGATCACAACCTCGCTGTATGGGTTTCTGTTCAAAGGCACCTTGTTAAATATATATGTTACTGATTCATAAACAATGAACTCACAGCCAGCAGCGCTTTCAGTCTTATTTCAATAAAGCTCGTCTAACAAGTATTTTCCCCATAAGTCACGCCAACCTTCTCGCCCTTCGGAGCATGGACAGTGCACCAGCACCACACCTGGGGGCCATTTTAAACAGTGAAATCCACAGGAAGCACAAAAATGTGAAAAACACGGCACGGCATAAACTGGGAAAAGGACACCCGTTAACGGCACAGGAGCTGAAACAGGAGGGCAGTGCACTGGCTGGTCAACCTCAGCTGTGAATGCGGGTCGGACAAAGCCAACGTTCCGCTGCTCAGTGCACATCTGCCAGTGACGTCTAAAGTCCGTTGAGTACGGATTTGGTGGGTTGCAAATACATTTGAGGGAGTAGGAGACGTTGCAAATACGGAATCCGTAAATAATGACTGACTTCTATTCACCGTTGGTTGTTGTGCATCAAGAACATCTGGAAGGATCCAAGAACCCCTAAGAGGTGACTTTGGGGAGGGGAGGGGGAGGGCTGTCTCTGAGCTGAATGGGAAGAGAGTGGGAAGGAGACTTGGTTTTATAACTTTTTATATTTCTCTCAATTATGGAACCATGGGAAGCTATTACCTCTTCAAAAATAAACAGGCGTAATAAAACACTGAAAAACCTGCCTGTACACTTAAAAGCACTACATTCATGCCTTAAAATTTTATGTGAACTTCAAATGCAAGTATCTCACTAATCTTTTGAGGCGGGGTCCAGGCCTCTGTGCATGGATCTGTGGCCAAGAGCTCTGCATTTGTCTTTTCTGCCTAAATCACCCCTGGGATGCATGTATAACCTGTCATTTTCTACTCTGGTGTCTGTAAAAAGGAGCTGAAAAGGGAGGATGCCAGTCAGCGAGCCACGGCGCCGACTCTTCTAACAGACACGTGTGCTCTCCCCACCTAGTGCGGGCCTCCAGCAGTTAGCACACACACACCTGGGCAGGGGTTTCTTTGTGTGGCTTGCTTTTTAGAAATTCTCCCTAAAGCATTTACTTTCCTTTGCACAGAAACTGCATTTCTGTTTCGTTTTGGCCTTCAGAGGTCATCAGCTCACATCACGTTTCATTTACATAGTACAACTGTTGGAAGCAGGTGCCTCTGTAGCTCCCACCACACCTGTGAGGGAGGCAGCTGCGTGGGTGGTCTGGAGGGGGGCGGGGACAAGGGCAGGTGCCAATCATTTGGTGAAGGTGGTTGCGGAGTGCATCACCTGTGTGCGAACGTGCCTTGTGACCCACAAAAATGAAGAATGTCATGGAACCACACCTTTGTGCATTATTCTTTGTGTATTTTACATGTCAGTTATGTCCACGGGTCAGACAGACTCTCTGGGGGTGGAGGGCTGGTCCCCGTGGTGCTCAGAGGGCTGAGGTAGGCCGCCGGGAAACATTTTCTGAAGCCAGAGGTCTTTTTCAAAGGCCTTCAAGGTAGGGATTTCTGACAAGAGAGGACACGTAGCCATCACATTTTAAGGGAGGAAAGGCAAATCTGTAAGATCCCCTGAAGTCCCTTACTAACCTCCAGAGAAGCTATTTGGGATATAAATCCTCAGTGTGAGCCCCCGCACTGCTCCTGGCAGATGAGAATCCCCCTAAGGTGGAGAAGCGGCACCCTCCGCTGGCAACAGGGGGAAAGGGCCAAAGTCCCTGACCTGAACCCAAAAGGCCTTTGTCTCAGCAGATGACCGGGACTCTGCTTTGCAGAGAAAATGGAGGTTGTAGGCATTCACTCCCTCTGCTTCCTAGGCCCCAAATGAACTTTCACTCCTCTACCCTTGCCCCAACTCTTTTCACTCGTCTTCAGTTCCAGAAGGGCCAGAATCAGAAACCTGGGACCCCCAAGAGCCCAATAGCCCCTTACTTCCAATAGGTTATCCATTCCGGTTGGCCTCTCTTCCGTGGCCTTGCCTGACTGTCTTCTCCTGTCATTCCCCTCTGCCGAGTCTACAATATCATCTCTTTGTGGCTGCGCTCGCTTCTGCCAGCCCGCTCCCCCCGCCCCCCCCCCAGCCCTGTCCAAACCACCCCTCTGCCCGAAACCTCCAGTGCTTCCCTTGTCAACAGAAGATGGGGCCCAATACCTCAGCCTGGCACATGGGGCCCTCACACATTGGCCTCACCCACCTGTGCAATGATTTACCCAGCCATTCACCCATCTATATCCTGAGGACCAGACCTGTGGAGCTACCCCGAGTTTCCAGAATACTGGTGCCTCTGCCTGAAATCACTTTCTCTCATCCTCCATCTTCTCAGACTACGAGTTCCTACTCAGACTTAGCATCTTTTATGAAACCTTTCCTGCCTCTCAGCCATCACTGTAACAACATATTCATTGAGCGCCCACTATATACTATATATTAGGGGTGGTGGTGGCTAGCACAGCTTGGTGTCAGCTCTGTGGCAGCGTCAGACACAGACAGATGTAATTCTGTGACTGTGATGGATAGCTTTAATAACGGGCTGTGACCTCAGCAGAAAGGTCTGGGAAGGACCTTCTGAGGAAGTCATGGTGAGGCTGCAATCTGAAGGATGAGAAGGGTATGGAAATGATGTCAAATGCCATACAGTCAAGAGCAGTATGGGCAAAGGTCCTGTGGCAGGTGGAAACATGGTAGACAAAAGGAACAATGACAACAAAAGGGTCAGAGTGGCTGAAATGCAGGATCAGGGAGTGAGGTGACAAAACTGGAAGGGAGACAAGGGCCAGACCCCCAAGGTTCTTGAGTGCCACGAGTTTTATCTTTATCCTAAAAGTAATGGGGAGCCATTCAAGTTATTTTGAGCAGAGTGTGTCTGTATGTGTGTGTCTTCCAAGCATGTGTGACTGACCAGATTTCCATCTTGAAAAGACTGTGGTGTAGACCAGAAGTCAACAGAGTTTTTCAAAGTAAAGGGCGAGATAGAAGATATTCTTGGTGGTGTAGCCAGATGGCAGAACAAAGGCTATGACGTAGACACCTATATAATGGGAAAGGTACATTTCTACAAATTTTTCAAGGAAGCTAAAAATAGAATAATAATTGAGTACTTTTTTTTGGTAATACATATCTGCTAATGGGGAGAGTGGAAATATGTTTTGAAGGGATGACATTTTGCTTAATTAGGGTTCAAAGTCAGTGTTCCCATATCATCAAGTATTCATATGTACAAATCATTCGAGCTCATGGGCTATACAAAATCGGGCAGCAGCAGATTTGGCCCACCGACCATAGTTTGCAGATCTGTGAAGCAGGTGGGGACTGGAGGTGGGTCAGTGGGGTACAGGGGGGACTCAGTTTCATGGTCCAGGCCAGGCGGCTCGGATGTGAGCAGTGATGGAGGGGTATTTTGGGGTGAACCTGACAGAACTTAGTGATGGATGGGTATGGGGTGCAGGAGGGGGAGGTGTTAGGATGATCCCCAGATGTCGGGTTCGCCCCTACGAAGACAGGGAGTCCTGTGAGAGTTCAGTTTTCTTTTTGCGGGATCTACACCAGGAGCTGACACTGAGGCAGCTGGACCGAAGGCCCCCAGGCTGAGAGGTCTGTGAGGTCCCTGATGCCCCCGCGGGGGCTCGGGGACGAATGCCTGGGGGGTGAGCAGGGATAGGCCCAGGACGCTGTGAGTCATTACACCACTCGGTACGCTGTTCCCAACTGGGTGATTGCCTGCGCCATCAGACTATGACCACTGTCCCTCTCTCTCTTTTTTTTTAGTTTATTTATTTATTTATTTATTTTGAGAGACAGAGCAAGTAGAAGAGGAACAAGAAGAGAGGATCCCAAGAAGGCTCCACACTATCAGCACAGAGTGAGGCTTGAACTCAACACCCCCCTCAATTCACAAAGGAATCCTTCCCTGAAGAGGAGACCATGTCCCATGGCTAACCTTCCCAAGGGCTGCTTTTGATAATGGTCACGGGACCCTCCCCAGTCATGTGAAATCATCCAAGTGTGTGAGCACGCACACACATTTACACACAAATCTCCTCCCCACCAACCCTTGCCACATGCTTTGTGGTGATAGTGTATTAATAACACACCCATCAACTGTCAGTTCAACATGTCTAAATATTATGTTCCATCACCCAGAACATCATTTTTCTAAATTAAAAAAAAAATGAAGTGGCAATTCTGTTCACAGCAAGGAGGGTAGAAAGGAAAAAAAGCTACAGGTTAAAGAAAATCAAATTTTCTCTGTTCCTCGTTTTGTCCTCCATCCCCCCACCCCCAGCTCCAAATAAAAGAATAAGAAACTCATGGTTCCATTTCTTTGATGGCTCTGGCATGAGGTCAATGCTGAGTTACAGAGTGACCTGACCTGTCGACCATGGGGTGCACTTGCAGACATCTGGAGGGTTCAGAGCGAATGGGTCCCCTGGTCCACAGCCACAGATAATCTGGGCACCAATGTGGAGTCTCTGACAGGGACATCGGGAAGTTCACAGGAGGGTGTGCATTTTGGAAAGCAGTGTGCAAAGCACAGACATATACTTTTTTGTTCTGTCCCCACAACAAACCTGTGAGGTTAGAAGTGTTTTCCCTACTTAAAAGATGAGGGAATTAACAGGGGATAATCTGCCCAAGGTCACACAATCAGTGACAAAGGTCTGAGCCTCCAACTGTCTGCTGCCCAATGATGAGGCTTCCTGTGATATTCTGCAGCGTCTCTGGTTCCCCACCACCGATCAGATGAGCATGAAGTTACTTCCCTCGTTGGAGCCTTCCAGCTTTCTCGTTGACTTTGCAAGAGTTGAGGAACGCCAGTTATACCATAGTACAGACATGCCCTGGGAATCTGGCCATCAGCACTTAGCAACCTTCAACCCTCCAGCACACGGCCATGAACTTGGAAGCCCTGGAAAAGAGCTGATGCACTTTATACCACAAGAACTTCCTATGTTGAGTCTGAAAGGGCTAAGCTCCAGCCATCTGGAATTTTTTTTACTCATCAGGAACTTCTCCCTGGAGAGACACAAAATGGCAGACTTTCCTCCCAGAAATACTACTATGTTGTTCTGGAGGTAGAAGGAGTTCAAATCCTAACCTCCTACCAGCAAAGTAAGAACCCAGACACGGCAGGCGGAACTTTTCTTTTTAAAATTATTATTTTGGGGGGATGGGGAAGGGGAGCTCAGTTTTGACATCTGTAACAGAGGAATAACAATACCTACCATTCCAGTTTTCCTGTGAAGATGAAACCAAGAGAATGTACAGGACTCGCGAGGACTCACGGAGCCTCACCACCTGGGGTGGGGTTCCTGTTGTTTTGTTTTGACTTGGGTAAGGGCCCAATGACTCAGTCATGATCGAATTGGTTTGGTTATTCGTTTCCTGGGCAACCTTGAGCCCTCCCTTTGTTTCGGTTAGCAGGCTGGTGCTCAGGGGCAGAAGCTGCCAGAAGTGGACGCCATAAGGAGGAGAGAAACACCGTAAAACCTGCCCGCTGTAAAATCCTCAGCAGTCTGGGGCCCTCTGGTGCAGGGACTAAATAACCACACTTAGCCCGCTGCCCACTGCATCAGGGCACATTCACCACCCGCATTCCTGATGCTGATCCGGAGACACCACGGAACGCCTCACCGTGCATTTAGCACATTATTCACGAGGCAGAGAAATAAACCATGACTTGCTCATTGTTGAGGGAAGCTGGTAACGAAGGTGCCTTCCTTTCTGGGGTCTAGCCCTCAAGCAGTTCAAGGCCCCAGGAGAGGAAAAGAGAAGTAATTATTTAGTGGCCGCCTAAAGTGTAACAATATCTGTGGGTGTCATTAAGGAAGAAAGGGTGCACTCCAGTGACCCATGAAGAGTCATTTCATTCCCTCCGCGATACCTGATAAGGAGATAGTCTACTTCCTTTCCTGTTTCAAGAGGGCCCCCAGCTCTCAGATTCCTGGAAATTGGCAGTAACTCTGTCCCGCTCAGTGGTGTCCTTACTTTTAGTCACAGCCTCAGGGCGGGCCTCAACAACGGTCCCTTTAAGGAAGTTGGGACACACCGTGTGGCCGGGCTGTCCCAGAGAAGCAGGCCTGGGGTGGCTTTGGTGGCCCACATCAGCACCTGACCCGGTGGGAAAATGAAAGCTTCCCCCAGCAGAAGCACCTAACTCTCTCAGAGCTCATGCCAAGGCAGGTGTGAGCGAAGGAAAAATGAGGCCAACCCAGGCCTCAGTGTGTTGAGAGCATTCTCACATCCATTATTTTTCTGTGAGGCAGGCCCCGCAGGAGGCCGCATTCCCATTCTGAGCTACGCTGTGGAGCAAGAGATTTCCAAAGGATCCCCCATCCAGAATGAGAAAACCCGAGGCCAAAGGGCCTCCGAGAGACCACAAAACCACTGCCACTAAAATGAGACTAGGGCGTCCACGTGACTTGAACATTCTCCAAAAACACTAACAAGAAGGCATCACGAAAGTGCAAAAAAAACCCCAAATTCCTATTTATTTCTATTCCATCGATAAAAGCGTCCCAGCCTTCTCTCAATAGCTTCCATTTTGTCTGCCTTCTTTCCCTGCCTCCCTCCACTCTTGGTCTTCTGAACCTAACCCAAGTCTCCCCTCGCCGTTTGATTATATGCACATAGATGATCTCCCTCTTCATGGGACACTCACAGGAAATTTAAACATTCTCAGACAGCGTTCTTGTAAGCCCACTTCCCCTGCCCTCCACCCCCAGCCCCCACTCGGTTGCTGCGTGTTCAGGAAATGCAAACCCAATATAAAGATAACCCGGACCAAACAGAAAAGGAGACTGGCCTGTGACCTTGTTGGGCAAATAACTTCCCCTCCCGGCATCTCAGACTCAGCTTCCGCAGAACAAGGAGGTCGGACCTGATGGGCTGCAAGGAGGTCCCTCCAGCTCCTACCTGCGAAGGCTCAGCTGGTTGAGCCTCGCTAGCGCCTGCCTGGTCCCGGGACACCCGGCCGTCCTGAGTCAGGACACTGAGGCAGTGGGGTTTTCTACCACTCACACCTGACCCCTAAGCATCTTCGTCTACAGTGGGGGAAAGCGTGATGGGACACCTGATTTCAGGCTCAGTTCTGCCATCCTTAGGAACACAGAAGAGTGTGAGTGGGGACCGGGCAGACGGAAGCTCCAGCTATCAGGTTTTAATCAAAAGAAAACAAAAACCAGAATGTATATGACTAGTATAATAAAGATTTAAAAAATATTTTTAGAGGGAAGCTCACCCAACAGTGTGAGGGAACTGTCAATCTCCAGAGCGGCACTCAAAGACTCAGTTTAAAACATCTATCCACTGGGGGCGCCTGGGTGGCTCAGGTGGTTAAGCGTCTGACTTCCGGCTCAGGTCATGATCTCGCACTCTGTCAGTTGGAGCCCTGCATAGGGCTCTGTGCTGACAGCTCAGAGCCTGGAGCCTGCTTTGGATACTGTGTCTCCCCGTCTCTCTGCCCCTCCCATGCCCTGTCTCTGTTTCTCAATAATAAATAAATGTTTTTAAAAAATTGGGAAAAAAAACCCCACAAACAAAAAAACACACATCTATCCATCGGCTTTTAGTGCCTCTGCCATCATAGGAGTGCTTTGCCTGGGGCCCCTCTGGTCTCTGTATGCATAATAATCCTGCCTCCCCAAACTCCTAGATAGCCCCAGACATAATGTGTTCAACTTCCTGGTTCTGGAAAAGGGCCTCCATGACTACACCTAGAATAAACCCCATGTCTCCCTACGCGGGGCTGACAAAGAGAACTTGGGCTGCGTTGTCACCCAGTGAAGACTATTTCATCTACCAGTTGAGCTCTCCCTGGGCAAAGACGGTTGGATGGTATAAGTAATCAATCTTGGCTGATGGCTCTGAGTAACTCGAATGGAGGAGGGACAGGAAGCATGAGTCATCACGGGGAGAGAGCTGTTAATAGACTTTGAGGTTTGCAGGCAGGGGTGGGGTTGGGCCCGGCCCCTCTGCTGGGTGGAGAACGCGCAGGACATCACGTTGGGAGCCGTGGAGAACAAAGAAGCCCCTCTCTAACCGTAGCCACATCGACACCCAGGCTCCCAGAACCCGCATCCTTCTAGATACTTGAGCAACACTTGGAAAAGGAAGACAAGTGGTTGACTCCACGTAAATCTCTGACGCTTAGAGACCGCATTTTTAAAGAAAGTTGCCAGTCACTGTTTTACAACAGTGAGCTGATGACTTGGAGTCAGCTGAAGGGAAGCATTTGTTAGTGAGACAGACGCCAAATGCTAATCCACTTGAGACCACCACGTTCACTGGCCATGAGTGGCCCAACACACTTGGGAAACCTGGTGGAACACAGCCAAACGCTGACTGCAGGACTTCTCAGGGTTTTCGGCATGCTAGTGGACAGGGCTCTCCAAGAGGAGCCAGCCAGAAGCACCGCAAGGAGTCTCGCTGGCTCATGAAAACACCCACCTCTATACGTCAGTTCACACCATTTCCGCACCCAGCTGCCTCGCTCTACCCGCCCCATCCGGCCAGCTCCAGCCTTCCTTGGCCATTCAACAGGGTACAGTGCTGTCCCCCCTTGGTAACCAATTCTGTAAACCTAACACTTAATCTCATGAAGACGGTTTATCCTTTATGTCTGTTTTTGGTCATAAAGTCTTTTCAAATTAATAGACTTTATTTTTTAGAGCAGTTTTAGGTCCCACCAACTCTATGCATTTTTTGTTTGTTTTATGCCACTTACCTATTGTATAAAGCCTACAGTCACTTGGAATAGCAGGCGTTGAAAAAAGTTGTTGTCTGAGATATCAAATCAGGAAGTGATATAAATCTGAGATGAATATAGAGGCACTTAAGGGAGTGTGTGAAATAGAGAGTCACGGCAGCTATAAGAATGAAAGTAAAATGGACAGTGAGGGCCAGCACTCTCTCACCTGCCCGGACAGGTGTCCCATAGATTGGCTGTGTCATCCCTTGATCTGGGGAGTCCACAAGGGAACAGTCCCCAGTGAGTGCTGTCATGAGGCCCTAGTCCCCTCACAGTCCCACGACAGAGGGCATGGTTTGGAGAGGGGACCGAGATACTCAAGCATCTCATTTCTGGAACCTTTGATTTATATCCTCCGCCAACACTGGCCAGACTGGTGTATGCTCTCTTTTCCCTCAAACTGTCTTTAAAAAGTACCCCAGTTTGGAAAACATAATGGTGAAGCTGGGACTCCTACATGGCCCCCAGATTTCTGCCTCCATTTTCATCATGTTTCATCAACCAGCTTTTGTCAACTTAAAAGCATCATTGAATGAAAGCTAAGGTCTTGAAAGGGTCTGTCTCAGTCATAGTAATAGTGACTCCCATAGACCGAGTGCTGAGATGCTCCAAGCTGTCATGAGCTCTACATGTACTGTCATATTTAGCTCAGTCTATTGTCCCCATGTTACAGATGAAGAAACTGAAGCTCAGAGACCTCGAGCTGGTAAGTGGCAGAGCAAGGTTCAAATCAGCTCTTTCTCCCTGCCCCCAAAGTTCAAAAAGCCTAACCACTGGGCTCTGTGGCCTCTCCTCCAAAGAACAGCACACACCAAGAGACAGAAAACCCAACAGCAGAAAAGGTGGGGGCGGGGGAAGAGAAGGGAGGAGAGTGGGAAGGAGAGAGAGGAAGTTGGGACTCGGAGGAGATGCACGTGGGGTCTGGCACTGGGGCCAGGACGGGTGGGAGTGAAGCAGGAAAGTTGCTGGTGACCACTGGAGAAACAGGCCACAAAATATGCAGAAGCCATTTCCTCTCTCAAGGAAGATAAACAATAGATTCGTAAACAAATTTTACAAAGCTCTCCAGCTATTTAAAGCATTCTGGTAGGGACTCTGTATCCCTTGTGAACATAAAGTTCATCTGCCCAAAATAGTCAACAGTTACCTTGGAGAGGGGGAAGGTGGGAAAAGGGGACAGGAGAGGACATACTTCACAACGCATCCCTACTAGCCCTGTGACTGCAGCCAGTTGCATTCTGTCTCTGAGCCTTAGTTCACTCTTCTGTGAACAAGGGCTAGTAGCTGCTGCCCCTCAGCTATGGTGGAGAAGAGAGAAGATATTCTTCCTGGCAATACGGCAGACCAAACTCCCTTCTTGACCTTCCCCGTCAAAACAACAGACATGCTGGATAAAATGTAAAATCTAAGAATTGTATACACATCACTGAGCTCGTGCTAATGGAAGGATTCTTCAAATACCAAAAAACCCAAAGCAGCAACCTTGGAAGTGGGGGCCGGAGCAAAGCTGGCTCTTGCCCTGAGGGCTCCTGTTGAACCCTAGAGATTCTGTGTTTGCCAGGAGAGCTGCTTAGGGCTCAGGAGCCAGAAGAAAAAACCTAGCTCTGCCATAAAGTTGGGACTCCAGAAGGCGCCACTCTCAATGAATAAGAAATAAATGTACAACACAGAAGGCAACTGCCAGGAAACCTGACCTTGGGATGGTCAAAGTGGAGACAGATCTCTCCTGGAAATCTGTAACCATAAGCTGGACAACACTCAGGCTTGGAGTCTGAATTCATGCTTCTTAGGTAGCTAGAGAAGTCTTCAGCAGAAAATTAATTTAAAGTGATTTTTGGATGTTGGTGCCCTGCAAGCAATTAGCAGAAACTAATACAAATTCTTTTAGGAAAAGTCTATGTCTATGAATGCCTCAAATAAGTTTTCAAGTTGCAAGGAAAACGAGCAGCACACAGGAAACAAGGGATCATGAATACTAGCCAGCAGACACAACAGACAGCAGAACTAGACCCGCAAGGATTTCAGTCTGCAATTACCAGACACAAAATGTTACAACTTCCACTAGCTACTTGAATATATTAGCGAAATAAAAAAAGAAGTTTGTAAATATGAGCAGGAAATAAGAGACTAGAAAAAACAATCAACAAGCAGATTTGGAAAATAATGAGCCAGATAAATAGAAGAATCAAAAAGAAAATGGATGGAATCAGTTGGCAGATTAAACAGCCTTTGAATCACAGAATACAGGAGATGAATGGAAGGCAGATTTGAAGAAATTATTCAGAGTTCAGCTCAGAGAAAAAGAGAGGTTAAGAGAAACAGAGAGCACGGGCTCCTGTATGGCTCAAGTCAGCTGAGCATCTGACTTTGGCTCAGGTCATGATCTCATGGTTTGTGAGTCCAACATCAGGCTCTGTGCTGACAGCTCAGAGCCTGGAACCTGCTTCAGATTCTGGGTCTTGCTATCTCTCTGCCCCTCCCTGAATCATGCTCTATCTGTCTGTCTGTCTCTCAAAAATAAATGTTAAAAAAAATTTTTTTTAAAGATACAGAGAGCAGAGTGAGAAGGTCTAACATAAGTCTAACAGGAGTTCAGAAGAAGATATTAGAGAGAATGGAAAAGAGGCAATATTCAAATAAATGAAAGGTGAGAAGCTTCCAGGACTGCTGAAAGACACCCATCTTTAGCTCTAGGAACCCTAATGGAACCCAAGCAGAATAAAGACAGAAAGGCCTCCACCTAGTTACCTGGTAATGGAAGCTGCAGAACACCAAAAACAAACAAACAAACAAACAAGCAAACAAACAAAAACATAAAAAACAAAAAACCAAAAGCCAAAAAACCCAAACAAATAAAACAATGCTTGTAACACAGCCAGAGAGAAATGCCAGGTTACTTGTAAAGGAACAGCAATTACACTGAAGGCCGACACTCTCAACAGCAGTCTCAAAGCCAGAAGCAGTGAAATAATGGCCTCAATGACCTAAGAGAATCTATTAAGTAAAGCTATCTCTCAAAATGGAGAGCAAAATAAAGACACTTTCAAGCCAACAAAAGCCAAAAACCAAATCAAGTCAGAAAAATCTTTGAGAATTTACAACCCACAGGGTCTCACTAAAGGCTGATGCTAAAGGATTTATTTCAAGCAAGCAGAAGGAAAATGATCTCAGATTCGTGAAATAAGGGTAAGAAAAGATAATGATAAGTATGTAGATACATCTGTATAAACACTATGTAAAACTGATGTCTGACTGGCAGGGGGGAAAGCCAGGATAGAATGAAAACACAGCATAATAATTACATAGGGGCACCTTGGTGGCTCAGTTGGTTGAGCACCCAGCTTCAGCGCAGGTCTTGATTTCACAGTTCATGGGTTTGAGTCCTGCATTGGGCTCTACACTGACAGCTCAGAGTCTGGAGCCTGCTTCAGGTTCTGTGTGTGTCTCTCTCTCTGCCCCTCCCCAGCCCACACTCTGTCTCTCTCTCTCCCCAAAATAAATAATCATTAAAAATTTTAAAAATAATCATGTATAAATTGGGAGAGGCTTTGAACTAGAATTGAATAGGTCGCCGGTTTTGCATTATTGGGAAGGAAGGTAAAGACCCTGATTAATTTTAGCCTTCGGTAAGTCCACCAGTTACAATAGCAACAAAACTACTGAAGGAACGGAGAGTGTATAACTTCCAAATAAGAAGATGGAAAATGGAATGAAGGAGAAAAACACCTCAATCTAGAAGAAAGAGCAGAAAAAGCTGCAAGTGTATAAAGGTGGTACAAATGCACCTCAATTCACCAATAATATACACTGATCCTAAATAGCACTCCCTTAAAACTTATATAAAACAAAAATTTTGGCACTACAAGGAGAAATGGACAAATCCTGTGCGAGATTTTTAAGACATTACTCTCGATAATCGATAGATTAACTGGACAAAAGTAGACAGGACGTATTATAGGGGACTTGAACAGTATAATGGATTAATTTATTTTGATGATCCTATACAGAAAATTATACTCACTAATTAGAGAACACACATTTTTTCAAGCACTCCTGGAACATTTAAGGAAAAAGATGAAAAGAAATAAAATATAAAAAAGGAGCACACAGATGGGGTTCCATGCTTATTTCAAACTCTCTCCAAGGACCCAAACTCGATTTTGTCTTGATGTACCTCAAGTCTAGCACAGTGACTGTCCCAAAGGAGGCTCTTTATTTTTTAATTTTTAATTTTATTTATTATTATTTTTCAATTCACAACCAAGTTAGTTAGCATGGAGTGCTGTAACGATTTCAGGAGTAGATTCCAGGGATTCATCCTCTACGGAGAACACCCACTGCTCATCCCAACAAGTGTCTTCCTTAACGCCTCCTGACCAGTTAGCCCATCGCCCCTTCCAGAAGCTCAGTTTGTTCTCTGCATTTGTCTCTTATGTCTTGTCCCTTCCTTGTTTTTACATTATTTTTGCTTCCCTGCCCCCAAAAGAGGCTCTTTAAATGGAGTGAAGAAAGAATGGTGAACGAAGGATTCTCTGCTGAGGAAAGCACAGGTTGGCCAACTGGGAGGGCCCCCGCGGAAGCCCTTTCCAACACGGGGAGGGGCAACAGGACAAGGTGAGTGGGGCCAGTCTCCAGGGAGAAGGGCGGATACAAACAGAGAGAGCAAAGTCATGACAGCCTTCTTCAAATGTGAAGAGACAGTCACGTGGCAGAGGTTTTGAAAGTCCAGTCCCTATGGTTCCAAATGGCAGAGCAGAGCAGAGCACACAGCAATTCCAGAGAATTTGTCCCCAACTCGGAGGAATGTTCTAACAATTTACTACTCAACACTGGTTAGGAACTGACCTGGCTGATCTTCTTCTTTTTTTTTTTTAATATAGTTTATTGTCAAGCTGGTTTCCATACAACACCCAGTGCTCATCCCAAGTGCCCTCCTCCATGTCCATCACCTGTTTTCCCCTCCCCCCCCACCACTATCAGCCTTCAGTTTGTTCTCAGTATTTAAGACTCTCTTATGGTTTGCCTCCCTCCCTCTCCTTAGATATTTTTCCCCCTTCCCCTTCCCCATGGTCCTCTGTGAAGTTTTTCCTGTTCCACGTATGAGTGAAAACATATGGGGTCTGTCCTTCTCCGCCTGACTTATTTCACTTAGCACGACACCCTCGAGGTCCATTCACTTTGCTACAAATGGCCATATTTCATTCTTTCTCATTGCCATGTAGTACTCCATTGTATAGATAAACCACATCTTCTTGATCCATTCAGCAGTTGATGGACATTTAGGCTCTTTCCATGATTTGGCTATTGTTGACAGTGCTGCTATGAACATTGGGGTACATGTGCTCCTATGCATCAGCACTCCTGTATCCCTTGGGTAAATCCCTAGCAGTGCTATTGCTGGGTCATAAGGGAGTTCTATGGATAGTTTTTTGAGGAACCTCCACACTATTTTCCAGAGTGGCTGTACCAGTTTACGTTCCCACCAACAGTGTAGGAGGGTGCCCGTCTCTCCACACCCTCACCAGCATCTATAGTCTCCTGATTTGTTCATTTTATTGGCTGATCTTTTAAGATCCCTTACGATCTTACATGGGACAGGAGGCTGTCTGGGATGTCCAGCCCACAGACTGACTGTCTTTCTAATGCCTTTCTTCCCAGAGATTTCCTCATCCAAATTTCCCTGGATATACGATCCCTAAAAGATCTGCCAAAGATCTCAGATGCAGGAGGTGGTGGAGGCATAATGAGAACTGTAGGCCCCAAATCCTCAATTCAGTGTCCTTTCTGCTCCACCAATGGCCTCTCCGTGAACTGCAACGAGCATGCTTTGCCCTGCTGGGCTGACTGGCACTGTCCATGCCTACCCATGTGCCAGTAAACCCCATTCTCCCAGCACAAGGTGTAAGATCACAAGAGCACAGAGACTTAGAATGACAATGCCTGAACCTTCCAGAAGGGAAGCAAGCTCACCTTGACCTCCGCAGCAGATGGCTGAGTTGGGGGCTTGGCTCTGGGGGCTTCTCCTGCGGCAGGCCAGTCATGCTGCTCTCATGCTGCTGGGCAGGTGGGAAGAGGAGGCCTGGTTCTGTGGGGAAAAGATCAGGAAAGATCACTCCTTCATCGTTCGCTCCTAGCTCTCCATCACCAGCCTGCAGGGGATACTGTCCAAAAGCCCAGGGACTTCCCGACGCTGGCCTCACTCTCATGTCAGTAGGGAGCAGGTAGGCATGGATGAGACAAATATTTCCCAGGCCCTATAATGTGCCAGGCAGGGATCTGAGGAACTAGGCTACAAAGAAGAATTAGATGCACTCACTGTTCTCAAAAAACAGGCTAGCAAGAGAGAGACGGAGAGAGACAGAGACGTGCACATTTCATTACAATATAATTTGGTAAGTGCTGCGATTTCCCCAAATTCATTCAACAGCGTACCTGTCCCACAGGAGAGCAGAGGCGGCTTGCACGTGCTGCGCACAAGACTCCCCCAAATGCTTGTCAGGAAGGATGAGCTGTCTTTGTTTCTGTTTTAATTTCCAACCCACCGCCAATGCCAACACTTTTATAAAAGGTAATAAAAACAAACTGGTAGAAAAATGATGCGGAATAAAATGCTCCTCCAAAGCACCACCCCTCAAATTATTCGATTCGGCCGATGGCCCCGTCCAATCACTACAGAAATTCCTAAGTGCTTGCTTGGGGCGCCTGGGTGGCTCAGTTGGCCAAGCATCTGGCTTCGGCTCAGGTCATGATCTTACGGTTCGTAGGTTCGAGCCCCATGTCGGGCTCTGTGCTGACAGCTAGCTCAGAGCCTGGAGCCTGCATCGGATTCTGTTTCCCTCTTTCTCTGACCCTCCCCTGCTTGCGCTGTCTCTCAAAAATAAATGAAAAACATTAAAAAAAAACTAAGTGCTTGCTTGCCATCTCTGTACTGGTCTTGTGGCCGGGGAAGCCACCTGCAGCAAGTGTCGTTCCAGAGACCACAGCTGAAAAGCACCGCCAGCCACAGTACACGTTTGTGACATGGAGTCAGGCTTTCCCAAGAAGTCTGGCTGGTCTCTGGGTTCAGACAGAGTGGCTCGCTGTACGGTTGATGTCAAATTCATCAGATCAGAGAGTCTCTCTCCAGGCCAGAGGGCCACAGCAGAGACTTTCAGGAAAAGCGTCGGGGACAGAGAGAGTGGAACTTGCCGGATTCTGGTCACAGAGCACGGGGCTCATGGTCAAAAGTTGTGTGCCCTGCAAGGACGCCAAGCCTCAACTTCCCAACCCTACCTATGGCCACCCCAGCCGAAGCCACGACCCTGAATGGGAAGGACAAAGTGCTATCGATTACAATGGACCGGGACATTTCAGACAATAAGTCAGTTCCGAGATGTCAAGGGGGCTGCTGGGGTTCCTTCCTACTATTTAATGCCATAAAAATGATTTTTCTTAAAAGTTGAGAAATCCTTTGTCTGTAACAGCCAGCTCCCCCCAAAAACCTTTAAATGCCTATTGCCTTAATACTTGAGGGAGAGATTACAAGTCATTTTCACCCATTTGAATGTTTAAGAGAAAATGTTCGTTCCTCTACACTTTCAGCTTTTAAGTAGTTCTTATTTTAAACTTTAGAAGATAAGTCTAACAGAAGAAAAACTTCTCTTCTCAAGGTCTTTTTTTTTTTAATGCAAACACTCATATAGCCTCGCTCCCGCCTTCAAATGCTAAATCATCTGCAATTTGGGAGTCCGTCGCTCATGAAATTCCAGCGATAAGCCATCATAAACCATCCTATAGCAACAGAATGCTTTTGAAGCCAAGCCTGTGATGTTACAAAGATTGTATATCATTATCTCTGTGTGGTGGTGAAGGGAAGGTTGTGAGAATAACTGTTTATGTACAAATAAGTCAGTATGGGAACTGGCAATTGGAGAGGCAGACATGAGCCAGAAGCGAGCCTGTGGCATGGGGTGGGGAGCAGGGATGGACTTCACTCAGTTTCCATGAGTAACTTCCCTGATGTGGCCAGAGTCCCTGGAGCAGGCTGTCTCACAGGCAAGAGCTAAGCTCAGACGACCAGAAAGTCCAATGGTCATCTATGTCCAGGGGCTGAGCTAGCCTCCCCTTCTCAAGATGGGTTCTCCTACAGAGAGGCCCAAGACAGACATGTAAGCAGGTAATTACGACCTCCCTACCCTGTTTAAAGAGCATATTGGGGCGCCTGGGTGGCTCAGTCGGTTAAGTGTCCGACTTTGGCTCAGGTCATGATCTCACAATTCGTGGGTTCAAGCCCCGCATCAGGCTTTGTGCTGACAGCGAGCTCAGAGCCTGGAGCCTGTTTTCACATTCTATGTCTCCCTCTCTCTCTGACCCTCCCCTGCTCATGCTGTTTCTCTCTGTCTCAAAAATAAATTAAAAAATTAAAAAAAAAAAAGAGCATATTGGCGGGAGCTAAGGGAGAGAAAGTGAGGTTAACTAGCTCAACCCATCTCTCCAACCATTCATTCATCCATCCAACGGTGACTGAGTGACTAGCATGTCCCAGGCAAGTGCAAGGCACTAGGCAGAGAATAGTTGAGACCAAAGTGGTCCCCGCCTTCATGGAGCTTCTAGTCTAGTGGGAGAAACATTTTATCAGCAAATTAGAAATAACTGGAATCGTGATATGCTCTAAAGAAGTATGGCCTCTGCTATAAGAACACGTGACAGGGACAGACCTAGCATGGAAAAGGGTCACTGGCATCAGTCTTTAATCTGAGGCCTAAGAAGATATTAATGAAGCCAAACAGGGAGGGCAGGAGGGAAAAGAGAGAGAGAAAAGGTGTTGCCAGCACAATAAACAGCCTGGGCAAAGGTCCTGTGGTGGGAAGGAGTATATGGCATGTTTTAGCTAAGAAAGGAGGCTTGTAATAAGGATCCCCCCGGCTCTCGGCCTCACACCATGCTTCAATCACTGTGGTAGTCAAGGCAAGAATTCAAGATGTGCAGGTTTTTCAAAAGTGTCTGAAAAGGGGCGCCTGGGTAGCTCAGTTGGTTAAGCGTCCAGCTCCTGATTTCGGCTCTGGTCATGATTTCACGGATCATGAGTTCAAGCCCCACGTCAGGCTCTATGCTGACAGTATGGAGCCTACTTGGGATTCTCTTTCTCTCTCTGCCCCTCCTCTGCTTGCTGAGTTCACTTTCTCTCAGAAATAAAAATAAATAAACTTTTTTTAAAATGTGCCAAAAAAGTTATGTACAGCAAGCCAGGAGTATAATAAGGTGCACTGAGATAATACATAAGGTACAACTCTCTCTCCTCCTAAGCTGGCATGAGGCGTCCAAAATAGGGGCCACCTTGCTCTCTCCCTACAATTTTTGACCAAGTTGTTGTTACCTATTTTCTTTTCAGCCTTGGGTGACTTGGCTAAATCCAATTTTGGCCAGTAGTAAAAATTAGTTGGTCAGTGCTGATAAGACAGACACTGTGTGGGCGTGGGGGATATGGACACGCATTCCATTATTAAGATTATTGCTACAGAAACATCCTGAAGGGGGAGGGGTTGTACTTTAAGGAAATTTATACAATTTCATGCATGGACCAGAAGCTTTGGGGCCAAGCAGACTTGGGTTCAAATCTGACCCTGTCTCTTCATGGCCATTTGGCCTTATCCTTCCATTTTTAAAAAACATCTTAAATATTTATTTTGCAGAGTGAGAGTGTGTGAGCAGGAGAGGGATACAGAAGGAGGGAGACACAGAATCTGAAGCAGGATCCAGGCTCTGAGCTGTCAGCACAGAGCCCGACACGGGGCTTGAACTCACAAACCATGAGATCATGACCTGAGCTGAAGTCGGACACCTAACTGAGCCACCCAGGCACCCCTGGCCTTGTTCTTCTAGAATTGCCTCCTTGCAGGGGTCTCAAGAGGATCAACAATTTCAGTCAGCACACAGTCACAGACCCTGCATAAGGGGTGGCATTACCATACTACACCCTCGTGAGTGGGAAGCAGGGGCCGCCATTCCCCTCCCTCAGTGGGACAATCCTCAGTAGTCCACAAAATGGTCTCCCAGCCACTAGTGGGGCCATAGGGCAGCTTTGCAAGGACACATGGGCCACCCATCAGTAGCCGGCTGCCCAACGACTCCCTGTTTCTTGGTGTGTGCCCTCAATGGTCCCCAGCCACCTCACTGCGAGTCCCCACTCCGCACCAAGGCTAACCGTCACTGAGTCACACCTCATCCGCCCCAGGCTCAGCTGCACCAGAGGAACCCAGATGGCCTTCCAGGGATTTATGGGTGGCTCCAGCCAGGAGCTCTGGGCTCCCACCATGAACAGCTGGAGTTCCTTGAGACAAACATTTGAGTCCCCTGATGGCTGAGGGGATGGGACCCCTACCACATCCTGAAGACCTACCAGGACTAGGCAGGGTGCTGGGACTTCCCAGCGATTGCCCTTGATATTTACAAGCATTCTGCAGAGTCACTGTGGGTATCACCACTTAACAAGTGGGAAACTGAGGCCTGCCGGCTTGCCTAAGACCACAGAACTTGAGCGGTGGAGCCAGAACATGAAGCTGGAAAGCCCTTCCTCTTTACTCCATTACCACACCACCTATGGGGACAGAACTCTTACCATCTCTCTCTCGTACGACCAAGGAGGGCACAGCCCTGGAAGGCTGCATGCCTTTCCGAGGATCTGCAGCCAGCCAGCCACCAGGCAAGGCCAGACTCTTCCCCCGGCCCCACACTGCTGCTTGGGCCTCTGTTTCCCTTCTGCACACCCATGGTGATAAACACCCCCTTACACACTGTTGTTAGAGTTGGGGGGGGAACACATATTTAAAGATCTGGGGGGAAGGGAAAAATTAACAGATGAAAACAAATACTTTAAATGGGTACTGAGAGGCTCAAGCCAAAGAGGGGGAGTCCTCCTCAGCCACAAAGCCGTCGAAAAGAAAAGCTCACATCCCCCTGGACCTGGTCGGGGAAGGTTTCGCTGGGGGAGCAGAGGGGACAGAGGATATACAAGAGCGAGCTTCTGAAATGGGAAGCAGGACAAAACGAAGTATGAAGAATTCCCTCTGCGCCACCCACAACAAACTAGAAATTGGCACAGACTTTAAAAAGAAGGGAAAGGGGAGGGGGAGGAGAAGGAAAAGGAGGAGGAGGAGGATTCAGTCTGCGGCTTTAATTTAAGAACAGCTAAGAAACAGTACAGAGAGTAATCGATGCAATGAGAAATCTCAGACCCCACCATTCCGTCAAATGAACGCTATGCAGGGACAGTGGTGGCATGGAAGATCTAATTTTCAAATGAGACAGATTCCCCCAACAGCCAGAGGAGGCCCAGAAGCTGTAGGAGAAATTCTCATTCTCCTTCCAAACATCTCTTCTTTTGGTGCCCCACTGCCACTCCCAATGAAGCCAAGAAAAGAAGAGCTGCCCGGCAGGAGGGGGTCATGCCTAGACCATTGTGAGACAGGTGGCCCGTGTGATCCAGCCTTCAAGCATCTGGTTCTTCCAGAATACAGAAGCTGGGCCATTCACATCAGTATCGGGGTACCTCAAGCACTAATAATGTATCAGATGGGCTCACTGTAGACCAACAGTGAAGAGCAGGCCACTATCCACTCTCCAACCTCCTTGCTCACAGCTCCAGCCAGCTTGTCTTTAGGGCTTTACACACGTGAGCTCTTTTCTACCCCAGGGCCTTTGCACATACCGATCTCTCTAAGATGCTCTTTTCTGAGCTCCCCATTCATTGACATCTAGTCAAGCTTTCAGGTAATAGCTTCAGTGAGACTTCTCTGACTCCCTAAAAACCTAAGGTGTACAGCCACACTCATCACAATTGCAATTAGTTAATTGTGTGATTCCCAAGTTGACTTTCCCCAGTCAGACTGTAAGCCCTTCTGTGGCATGAGCAATGTCTTTTCACCACTGTGTCCCATGGGCTAGCACTCAGCCGTTTTCAATCCTCATCACACATCAAAATCATCTGGGGAGCTTTAGAAACCACGGATGCCTGGGTTCTACCACAAACCTATTAAACAATAGTGTTTAAAGCTTGCCAAGTGGTTGTAATATGTGGCCAAGGCTGAGAACCGCTACTTAAGGAGGTCATGGGTGCTGGGCTTACATCCCAGAGCAGTCTTGCAGTGGCCCAGAGAGTTACAGTAGGACCCTGCTCCCTTTGCTTGTGTATACAATGTAGCATTTAAATGTTGTTTTCCAATCCAGAGATTAAATTTGAGGAAATTCCGAAAGAGGGAAACAAAATCCCCATTGTTAGAGAGGAATACTATTCCTTTCATGAAGTGCTCTCCATGCGGTCCCCTCCCCAACACACCTCTGTCCTCTCTCACCCTGCTTTATCACCTTTATCCTCAGAGCCGCAGGATTAACCTGATGTGTTCCTGAAATACACTTAAATATTGGGAATGAAATCCCCTAGCTCTACAGCGCAAAAGTCTGCAAAGTTTCACACGAAATTCTATGAAAACAGGAGAGTTCAAAGCCACTTTGTAGCAGGACAGGCTCGCTGAATCAGGCTCGCTGCCCACTGGTGATCAGTGTGCACACAAAAGTGCCCTCATCTCTCCCACTGTGCTCTTCGGCATGGTGGCCGCTGGCCACAAGTGGCTATCTCCATTTATATTAATTAAAATGAAATGAACTTAAAAACCCAATTATTCAGTCTTACTAGCCACATTTTAAGTACTCGGTAGCCTCGTGTGGCTCGTGGCTACCATATTGAATGGCACAGAACAGAGCGTTTCCATCACTGCTAAGAGTTTTGTGTGACAGAATTCTTCTCGAGCCCAGTATCCCTACCTTGGCACTAGAGACATTTGGGGTAGGATAATTCTTTGTTGTGGGGGAGGGGGAAGCTTCCAGCATATGGTAGAGCAGTGGTTCTCAACCTCAGCTGATTCTGCCCTTCGAGGAACACCTGGCCATGTCCAGAGACGGCTTTTGGTTGTCAGAGCTTGGGGAGTGTGGTGGGGGGTTTCTACTAGCATCTAATGGGCAGAGGCTGGGGTGCTACCACGTGTCCTGTGCACAAGGCAGTCCCCACAACAAGAATGACTTGTTCTCAGAGGTCAGTAGTGCTGAGGTAAGGAACTCTGCTCTGGAGTACTCAAGAAACACAGCCGTTCTCAGTTAAGCTGGTGGCAGGAGAGACTCACAAGACCAAAGCACCCCTAACCCTGTCCTTTGCCAAATTCAGAACACTGAGAACAACTGTCTAAACAAACAGGTGTCTATATTTGTCAAGAATGCAGAATAAGAAGTCCTGGTTTCCAGAATAATCTATTAATTCATTTTTATTTTCATTTATTTTTTATTTTAGAGAGAGAGGTGGGGGGTGAGGGGGCAGAGAGAGAGAGAGGGAGAGAGAATCCCAAGCAGGTTCCATGCTGAGCAAGGGGCTTGATCCCACAACCCTGGGATCATGGCCTGAGCAGAAATCAAGAGTTGGATGCTCAACTGACTGAGCCAACCAGGGGCCCCTCTATGAACTCATTTTTAAAATGAAGTTCCTGAACTTGGAATCCTAAGGACTGGGAGAGGCAGATATTCATTTCTGGCACTGTTGTTTGGAATGTGTGATAAATTCCATAGGAAACCACACTCTGCCTGTTAGTCGGGTGTAGATGTGCATTTATTCATTTGTGCATCTATTTATTTAGAAGTATTTATTGAGCACCTACTATGTGTCAGGTACTCTTCTAGTGTTGGAACCAGAGGAGTAAATACAAGAAACCAGGTCTCTGCCTGTGTGGAGCTGACTTTCTACTAAAGAAGGCCACGGGCACACAAGGAAACAAATACACCAGCAGAGGTAGGGTGATAATAACAATGCCAGGAAGGAAAAGAAGCCAGGATAAGAAGATAGAGCTGTGAGGGACATGGAGACTGCAGTCACCTCTCTGAAGAGTGAACAGGGAAGGTGACCCAAAGAAGTGACGTCTAGGCAGAGACCTGAATAAACCGAGGTTGAACAAAGCAATTTGAGGAGGCAAGAAAGTTCCAGGCAGCAGGAAGAGAGGGTGATGGGTCCTTTGGTGGTACGAGCTTGGGGGAGGGGGAGGAGGTTGGTAGAGAGGTCAGTGAGGCAGGCAGGGAGGCGCCAGGTGGGAGGGACAGGAAGCCACTGGATGACTCGAGCAGAGGAGAGATGGGGCTTGGTTAACATTTCACACAGAGAACGAACTATAGGACAAGAGTGGAAGAGGACAGACCAGTTATGAGGCTGCTACAGTCTTCCAAGCAAGAGATGACAATAACATCATTAATTAACCAATCAACAAAATCACTAATACCAATTATAGCTCTCTACTTGGCCAATGCTATTACTATTTTGTCTCAGATACATCAGAGGCAGATCAAGCATCATGTCCAAGCTACCTCTATGGGAAAATGCATTCTGAGTTCCAATTGGTCAACTTGGGTTTTAAGATGGGGACTGTGTGATCTGAGAAAAGACAACAGGCAAGGGAGTTGAGGGTTGGGAAGATTTGCAGGAGGAAGAAGTGAGTATTCTCCAATCGCCCCCTTTCTCCACAGCCATCAGAGAAGATGAGTCTGAGAGGGGCCTTCCCACCATAATTCTTCCAAGGGTTGTAGGGCAGCCAGGGGCTGAGACCCATTCTCCCGCGGGTAGCGGCAGGAGGGGAAAGGCTGGTGCTCTTGGAAGGATGGCACCGGAGCTGTGAATGAAGGGTGGCGCGGAGTCTCTTCCAAAAGCAGGAAAGCCTCTACTTCTGGGGTGTCTGAGGTTTCAGAGCAACACAGGGTCAGGGAAACAGCCGTGGAGTCAGCAGACTTAGGGCAGAAGAATCCAGCTGTGCCTCTTAGTGACTGCACAACACCGGCTGTGCCACCCGAGCTCCCTGGCCCCCTGGAAAAATGGAAACAAGACCCTGCCCCCCAGAGTGGTTACGAGGGGTCAGGTCAGATGCCGCTGGTTCTGAGAGGTACAACTTCCAGGCCACGTGCCCGAGCCGGGGCACATGTGTCTTCTGGACCAGATGCAGAAGCCACTCTCTTCCACAGGTGTGTCCAGATAATTCAGCTTTACCCTTGGAACGGGGCTTCTCCTGCATTAATTTATCTACCTGTCACCCATTCCCTGGGTCATAGTGCTGGACGTGTCATCTGGAAGAAACAGAGAGTAAGACACAGGCTCTGTCTCCAGGAACACAGGACCAGCAGGGCAGCAGGAGACACGAACACAGGTTCTTCTAACCCTCCTTTTCCCTTGGTGCGTGGTGGCCACTGCTCAGATAGCTTTCACACCTTTAGACCAGACCCACTGGCCTCCTGGGGCCTGCAAGCCTCATCCGTCTGCTGGAGGCTAGCGGCGTCCACCCTGAGGGGACACTCCAGGTGCTCCCCTCCAGACGGGCAAGCAGAGGCCTGACCGTTTCTCCTGGAGTGGAAAAAGATAGTGAGAAAAAGGAAAGGCTGGCTGGGTAGACAGGGAAGCAGCAGAAAAAGCGTTTGCCTTCAGCCCCTACTTCCTCCCTCCAGTGGACACGGCTCCAAGAAAACAGAGGAAGAAAAGACCAGGGTAGGTGCGGGCCACTCCTGACCCCCAGATGGCCCAGGGCTCCGTCTCCTTGAGCGCTTCCCAAGGAACATCTTCGAGAGAAGGCCCCAGCTCTGAGTCATCTGAAGCAGAGAGGAGACCTTGTAAAAATAACTCCAAGTATGAGGAACCTGTATTCACATTATTCATGAAACAAAGAACAAAAAAGCAGGGCAGGAAGCAGAGGAGGAAAGTGTCGCTCACATCAGTTTTCTTCACATGACAAGCAGCCAGGAGCTCACTCGCTGAGCCCCATCTCTCTCTCTCACACACTCTCTCTCTCCCCTCCTCTCTTAGAGCGATTACATAAGCTGGAGAGAGGGTCTCCTTGCAACCTTTTGACTCTCCTACCCAGCCCCCTTCAACTGCTACTCCCAAATCTAAGCCTTCCCGGTAACCCCTGACAGGATCCAGAGGGGCTCAGGCTGTGGCTTCTCCTGGTCGTCTCCTCTGACGCAGGGGTTCTCCTGAAGCCCCAAAGCCTCTGCCAAGGGCCGGGGGTGGGCTATTGGCACCGGGACTGAGAATGCTTTAGTAAACATACACTAAATGAAAAGGAAAACTCATAATCTCATCACTTTGTGAGACTCTTCCTTTTTTGCTAAACTTTTAAGAAACTATGGTTGAGATCACATTGTATATATAATTTTGCATCCTGTTTCTAATATCAGCCTTTTGTCATGTTATTAAAAGCTCTTTGTAAATATTAGCTTGAGCTATTGGATAATAATTCATTGAACATTATGGTTATGTTATGAGAAGCAGGAGCCTATATCCTCCATGGACTTATTTCACCTCAAGCGGATACTTTTAAGTGACCCCCAGAGCACAGAATGCAGCAAGAATCACCAATCTCTGAGCACCTACTACTCTGTGCCTGGGACTCTGCCTCCTGCCATGTCAGTTGGCTGGGAAGGTTAGGTGTGGAGCCGCCCAAGACCCTACTGTCACGTTGCAAGACTGATTCCCTTTCACCACACTCGGAACGTCCACGCCTCACTTGTTTGAGGGCCACATCCCATTCCATTCTTCTCCCAGGAACCAGGGCCTCACCCTCATTCAGTGGAGAGGACGCTCCAGGTCTGGGAAGCAGAAGAAATGGGGACAACTGAAAAGCTCCGACTGGTCATCAGGCATCAGAGTCGGCCAACTGCAGCCTGCAGGCTGGCCAGCCACCTATTTATAAAATGGCTTTAGTGGAACACAGCCACACTCATCATTTACATCTTGTCTATGGCTGCCTTCAGCCACAGTAAGCAGAGCAGCTGTGTCAGAGACCATATGGCCCACAAGCCTGAAATATTCCGGATTTGGCTCTGTAAGACCAAGCTTGCTGACCTCTGCGTTTAGAGGCCAAACATCCTCCAAAATCCATTCTCCCGCTACTTAGCTGAGTGTCGTCAGTCAGAAGCAGCTGCCCAGCCCGGGACCCCATCTGCCTGGCTCCTCCTGCAGCAAGATGGGACCTGTGACTAGTTCTCATCAATGGAACGCAGCCAAGGGACGGATGTCGTCTGGGGGCCATGCTGGTTAAGAGGTGGGTGAGCTTTGACCACCTTCTTTTTTCCCTTCCACCTGAATCCAGGGGCCTCCTGGGCCTGCAGTAGTGTTTTCCTCCTTTCTTCATTATTATTCCCCAGAAAAGAGCCTTTGTGGACACTTTTCCCCTAAGGGCCTTCCTCCATGGAAATGTAATAGCACAGATACCCAATATGTCTGTTTAGGTACCACGTATATTTGTGATATCTATGCATGGGAATATATGATTTTTTTTTGTCCCTGGGAACTAATTTTTGAGTGTGATATTGCTCTCCCTGGGAATGTATCCTCTAAAATATAGCAGAATCACAAGACAGAGATACCTCGGTCCCTGAAGAACTGTGTGGAGGAATGCCAGGCAAACCAGAACACTTGCATTTAACTGTTATAAGGGCAAGAAATAAATAACTGATCGTGTTAAACTCCTGAAAATTGGAAGACGAGCATGGCAACTAACATAGCCTTCGCAATGTCAATACAATGATCTTTTGTGATCATTTTTTAAAAAAGGATGTATTGGTTAGCTATGTAATATTATCAACAGGGAACCTCTCCTAAATCCCAAAGAAGTAAATTTAGGATTAAAAGCCTCGATTTAGGGGTACCTGGTAGGGTCCGACTTCAGCTCAGGTCATGATCTTGTAGTTCAAGGGTTGGAGCCCCACATCAGGCTCTGTGCTGACAGCTCAGAGGCTGAAGCCTGATTTGGATTCTGTGTGTGTCTCTCTCTCTGTCCCTATCCCACTGGTGCTCTGTGTCTGTCTCAAATAAACATTTTTTTTTTAAAAAGCCCCTACTTAGATGGGGGAGAGTTTAGCCTGTTAGCTCTAGAAGTGATATAATCAAAAATTTAAAACAGATTCAAGAAAAGTGGAGATTCCATCTCTATCAGGTGGAAGGGGGACCACACGTTAACTACACTCACTTAGATCCTTTCCATCTGGATACTGTGAGGATGAGAGTGAAAGAAAAAGTTTTTAAGAAGATATCATTTCAAATAATGAAGGGAACAGGTAAGGGTTACTGGGAAAGAGACTGTAACAACTCTGTAGAAAATAAACAGACTATGGAAGATTAGAAACTGATGATGCAGGCACGGGAAGCCTGAGCCTGGAGTGGGTGTGGATGTTATGGGAATCTACCAGCCTGGCAGAATGACCAAGAGGCTGATGACTCAGGGCAATGGAGGGCCGGAATCAAGATGTAAGGCAGAACCGGGGGGGATTACACAAAATCTGAAGTCAGAGGAGTTGAATCCTCCATGGACGGCTCATGGGGCAGTCAAGTATCTACTCTCCAAGCAAAAAAATGACATTTTCTTCTTTGAAGACATTGAATGGACCCACAGAAAAGATATGAGATCGAGAAAGCAGTAGAACTACACCTAGTAAAACGGTATAAGGAAATTTCAGAGGACAGCTGTGTAGCAGACCTCAAGAGCAACCAGGTCAAACTTGAGGAGAACAGAGAGGCTCTGGGAGGAAGGGAAGATATGTAAAATACCCAACTAGAGAGTTTGGGAGGGGAAAAAATGACAATATAATAACAAAAAATGGTTTTGGGTTTTTTTTAATTATTTATTTTTGAGAGACAGAGAGAGACAGCACAAGCAGGGGAGGGGCAGAGAGAGAAGGAGACACAGAATCCGAAGCAGGCTCCAGGCTCTGAGCTGTCAGCACAGAGCCCAACACGGGGCTCGAACCCACGAACTATGAGATCATGACCTGAGCTGAAGCCGGATGCTTAACCGACTCAGCCACCCAGGCGCCCCAAAAAATGGTTTCAAAAAAGGAAGCTAATGAGATACTCTTGGGGAAATAAGCTGTTAAAAAAAATAGACTCCTAATATATTATCACTTGGCTCCAAAGAAGATAAGAGATCAGGCATCAGGGTCACACACTTAAATGCCTTCACGGTGAGGCAAGTAAGTCAATGATCAGAGCAGGCTGGGTGTTCGAGCACATGTAGACACTGAATGAGTGCTGGGCGCTGTGCAAACTGGGCTTCCATTCAGGAAGTGAGACCATATGTGCCAGAGCTTCCAACTTTTAAAACAATACCCCAAACTCTAACACTTTTATGAAACCTCTATTTTAAAATGTTGGCTTAAATTAAAAAAAAAATCACCAGGCAAATCAAACAAGTATGTCCAAGGGTGGAATGTCCATACATAATTCATCATTTACATAGTCACAGTGTAACAGATCCTGCCTGCTGATGATTCAGGATTTAGGCTCAACCTCCAGAGAAAGCATAGAAGATTTAACAGCAATTACAAAATAAAAAGTGTAAATGTTATCAACTTTAATGTAAAGGTAAAAATAAAGATGAGAGAAAGTGAAAAATGGAAGGTAGCTGGGGTAGGAATACCAACATCTTCATCTCACTGAGCAGAGAATAAAGAAACATTGTTGTTAATGAACTAGAAATGTGATAGCAAGAATCTCACTTATAAGGCTAACCAAACAGAGGAACTATAAATAACAATACAACTATGTTGTGAGGATGTGGGGAGGGAGGTAGAGGTGGTATGAGGCAGCTAAATCATCACCTATCACAACAGGATGTAAGCTGATAATTTCTAAAATAGCACCTCATTTTCAAATATGGAGGTAAGTGCCAGAAGGAAGTAATTGAAAGAGTTAAAAGTGATCACCCCAAGGCAGTGGGACTGGGTTAGGGAGAGAAGGGGACCGGAGATTGTTATTATGAATTCTTCTGAATGTGCGCCCCCTAGCCCCTGCTCCCAGCCCCAGGGAAAAAAAAGTTTTTGAAAAAAAATGAAACAGATCAACTCATGGGGTTGACTATTGAGATAGCTATGTAGGCCTGCAAGCACACTCTGAGTAAAGTAGTGTAGATAGCACTCAGAAGGATTCAATGTAAATCATTTAATGAATGGGCAAGTTACAGAGTTATGGGGATGGGAACCAACCATATACGGTGCAGCGCTCAGAGACTAACCCCAGCAAGAAGCCCTTACCAACCCTAAGTTTGAAAGGCAAGGGGAGAAAATGGTGTTCCTGGAGCCCACTGAGGCTAGAGCTCTGGGAGAGGGGCTGAAGCTATAAAAAGCAGCCATTGCCAGAAATCAGATAAAGCAGAGAAGGAGCAAGAGGATTAATACCCTAACCTTTCTTCCTGTTCTTGAATCTCCTGGTGGCTCCTCCTGTTAGTTAAACTTAAATTCAACCCAGAAGATAAAGTAGTAGAGCAGGCCAGTGGATACAGTCCACAGAGGACAACCACCCCAGACACAGCAGGGCAGAGAATGGATCTGGAAGGTGGTGAGCAAAGAGAGAACAACCACATACATTCTCACACTCTCCATTATTACCTGGGAGTAAGAGAACACATTAGATACCCAGAGCAGAGCTAAGGGTGCGCCAGGAAGAGGTGATAAAGGATGTATCTTTTCCCCCCAGTTTTCATTAGTAAATATAGATGGATGACTTCCATTGATAGCCCCTGCATTTAGTCAAAGAGGAGAACCAAGATAAGAATCCATCAACATGAAACAAGAAGGCAGACCTACATAGAAAGGTAATGATATAATGCGGTCTGATGAATGTCCAGTGAAACGTGCAACCATACTTCTCTAACCCCCAAACCAGGAAGCAGCGCACCTCCCTAGGCTTTCCTAAACAGGAGAGGCTTGATCAGCCTTTGAAGGGTAAGTGAAATTAGGCAAACAGGAGAAGGCAGCATTTGAGACGTGTTTGAGGGAAGTGAGTTCGTCTGCTCAGTCACAGGAGGAATGAGAAACAAGCTGATCATCAGGCTGGGACAATGTAACAGAGGACCGGCATATCAGACTCAGGAGCTAAAACTCTGCATCTGGGACACGACATGCCAAAGTCTGCAGATCAAGTGACATGCCTGAAGCTGTAGAGAAATCACATGGGTGGAACGTTAACCAATGTCAATGACAGAGAAGGTGGGGACATGAAGGACCTGCTCCTAGTAGATGTTTAATATTTGTGGAAAGATGAGACGCCAAGAGCTACGAAGGAGAGGATGCACGTAAGTGAGCACTTAGCTTGTCATTTAAGCCTCACCTATAAGGTCATAACCTCTATTAAATTTTTTGTGAGCAAACCTTGCCTTTTCTCAGTAGTGGGAATAGTAAGCCCCAACTACCTGAGCTTGGAACACTTCTCTGAACTCATGTTTCCTGCTATTATTGTATGAAATCTCTTGAAGGCAAGAATGGTGACTATTCGCCTTTATGTTCCCAGATACTAGCTCAGGGCCTGGCCCATAATGAGTGCTCAAAAATGAGTGCCCCTAGATGGACGCACAGATGGATGAATGGATGGATGGTTGATGGATGGATGGATGGATGGTGGGTGGATGGATGGTTGATGGATGGTGGGTGGATGGATGGTGGGTGGATGGATGGATGGATGGGGTGACGAGCCTGCATCAGGATAGTAACAATGCAAATAAATGAAACAGAAGAATCAACAGCATGTGGATCTTCTCAGGATATGCAGACCTGATGCCTGTCTCTTCTGGAAAGTGGGAGATTATAACTTAATTGCTTTATGATTCTGCAAATATTCACCAGCTTGTGAGGGCATGTTTGGTTATTAACAGATTGTGCAAAAATTGGACACAGGAAACAAACCACGAATGACAGAAAGGTGGGTGGGGCCCAGGGCAAGAACCAGAGACCAAAACGCCCTCTTACATACCATTTCGGAGGATGAGGTCAGACACGTTGGCTCACTTTACTTTGAAGTTTTGGTTGTTTCATTTTTTATAGTTCATGTCAAGAGGACGAGAAGGAGCAAGAAGGCAATTTCCAGAGAACTGTTTCTCTACCACACACCAACGTCTCATCTATTACCATAGTCTTGTTTTTAACTAATGGTCTTGGCAAAAACCATAGAAAGCAAAACTGTGCCTTTACATCAGGTTCCAGAACAACACCAGCTGTTGAAATTAAACAGCCAGACTGATAGCCCAACGATGAATAAGAACGACTTCCTCCAAAAAGTGCCATCACCAGGCAAGGGCCTTTCGAGTCCGTGGACAATGCAACTCAATAGTTCCAATCAGGTGGAACTGCTCCCCTAGCTAGAATTCTAGCTAGAATCTTTGGGACAGTTAAGAACCCTGTGGAGATACTATAAAATGCCTACAAATAAGGGAAGGGGGTGGAATCTGATAAAAAAAAAAAGAAAACAATTGAGTACCACCAGGACAGAGATGAGCAGTGGCTAATTCTCTACCGTTCCTACAGTCAGGTATCAAAGTGAGGATGCCCAATGATGTCCTGCATCTCTCTTTCCCTATGTGTGTCCCCAAATAAGTTCAACAACAAAATCAAGAACCGACAGCAGTAGCTGGGTCTTTATTCACATTTTACAGAGAGGAAATCTGTGTAAGAATTTGCCCCAGGATCTCAGAGAGGAGTCACGGACCCAGCCTGATCTGGAACACCGGTCTCCTGTTGACTTCACTGTAAGGACAGAGACCTGACTCTTCTATCTCCAAATCCTAGCACAGGGCTAGTCCCAGTCCGTAATGAGTACTCAAAAAACATTTACTGAATAGATGACTCCTGGTGCCAAACTACTACATTAGCCTTTCTCGGACTTGATTTCTTTGTCTGTAAAATGGGAATAGCAATATTCTCATAGGATTAATGTGAGAATCAGAAACATTCACACATATATAGCTTTTACAACACTGCCTCGCATGCAGTTGGTACTCCTTAATGTTAACTGTTACTATTATTGTTGATGATACACCTCGAGGAAGAAGAGTAAGGTAACATGAGCGAGAATGACATAAGTGGGGCTGGGGTGGCGGCGTACCTTAGCTAGGGTTGTGGGGAGGGACGTCCTCTAGGACGTGACACTGGAGTGAAACCTAAGTGATGGAAAGGAGTCAGCCCTGCTGGAAGGGGTGGGGGGGGAGGGCAGGGAGGCAGGGGATATAGGGGGGCAAAGACTTGGAGATGGGAGTGAGCCTGGTGTGTCTGAGGGGCAGAAGGAAGTACCGGTTTTGTAATGGTCACAGTCCATTTTATTATGGTTTTTACATCTCATTCCTATTCCTAATTTTTAGGAGGAAATGTGGAATCACCCATCTGAATAGCCACCCCATCAAAGGCAAAGTCATAAAGGCCATTCCGAAGGTCTGAGCAAGGTATCTTGAGTAGGTCTGAAGGTCCCACTTTGCTGAAAGTTTTTTAAAAAAAATCCCTTCAGTACTGTTCACACATTTCTAAAACAGATCTTAATTCTAGCCCATGAACCACTGGCTGGGGAAGCCAAGGCTCCAAGCCACCTCGGCCCTGGAAGTTCCCAGCTTCTGTTCAGCAACAGCTGCTGAGAGCAATTTGCCAGCACCCTCCCCCGTCGGCCTCCTCTCTGAGCCTCGCTTACCAGGAGCAAATCTGGTAAATGTGGAGGAAAGAGGCAAGTCAATACGGTAAACACTGAGGAGAAACACAAATTGCAAGGTACAGCCACCGCACGCTGAAACAGCAAGGTCCCGTTTTATTTGAGGCTATCCTATGCTGTTATCACAAGCAGCCTGAGCTGAACCAACTCCTGTGAGCCCTTTAAAGCCATGGTCCCCCTGGTCTCATCCTGACTTTGTTTTAGGCTTAGAGCAGATTGGGACAGGAACGGCCCCTCCTCTTAACCACACAAGCCCTAGTGAGCAAGGCTGAGGCCAGCTGTTGGCAGGAGAGATCTGGAGCTGTGCTGGCCTGAATCATGTCCATACCCCTCATGACACTGGCCCTTTGCCTTTGGATCTCCCCAGTGTGAGGTGGGTTCTGGAACATTCCAGCCAGTGACTCACCAGGGAAAGAATGCTGAGTCCCAGGCAGGGGCTGCCTCTTCCCCAGGACCAGCCTCCCACCCCTATGGGTAGCGAAGCAGTCCCAGGAGAACTTTCAGTCTTGACCTTGCCCTCCCTCTGAAGGAACTGAGGACCACACCTGGACCTCAACCGCATTAACATCTGCAGCCAGTCCACTGCTCAGGCCCCAGCAATCAAAGTAAAGGAAACCCAGGCTAGCTCAAATGTCAGGTAATCCAGGAAGCGCACCCAAAAGGTGACAGACTGATTCATTTTACTGTTCCAAATTTATGAGTTGTATGTGTAAATAAACAAAAAAGGGTAAATAAGATGAAATGTCAACAAAATAAACAATTTTCCATATGTCAGTGCACATCCTTACATAGAAGGAGAGCATAAAAATCAGTAAGAAAATGATAAACCACACAAAGAAAGAAGTGGGTTTGAGGCCATCCATGAAAGAAGAAATAACAAAAGGCAAAAATACATGAAAAATTGTAAACCTCAGGAGAAATCAATAGAGTGCAGACTGAAAGAACCTATCAAATTGGGAAGTATCTTTAAATGCTAGTGCAGTGTTGACAAGAATGTGGCGGAAAGAAGCATGCTCACACATGATGGTGAATTGGCCAGTATCTATCAAAGCTTTAATGTACATGTGGTCTGAGCCAGAAATCTATCCTGTAGAATGTTCACATTACATATACACAGAAATATATGTCACGTGATCTCCAGCATTGACAACAATGTGGAGAAGTGGGCACATTCACTACTGCTGGTGGGAATGAAAATCAGTATCCTATTTATGAAGAGACATATAGAAACAGGTGCCAGAAACATCTTAAAGTTTTACATGTCCTTTGATCCAAAAATTCTACTTACAGAAATCCACCCTTAGGAAATCATTGTGAATATCCCTAAACATTTAGTACATGGATGTTCATGTGCTGTTTTTTTTTTTTAAGTAAACGGTTTATTACCAAGTTGGTTTCCATATAACACCCAGTGCTCTTCCCCACAAGTGCCCTCCTCCATGACCATCATCCCCCTTCCCCTGCCCCCTCCCTCTTCAGCCCTCAGTTTGTTTTCAGTATTCAAGAGTTTCTCATGATTTGCCTCACCCCTTCTCCCTAACTCTTCCCCGCACCGTTCCCTTTCCCATGGTCCCCTGTTAGGTTTCTCCTTTCAGACCTAGGACATGTGCTGTTTTTAATGGGGGCTCAAAACATAAATGGGCAAAACACAAGACCAGACAAACAGAAGCTACGGTCAGAGAATGGAATACTACGAAGTTGTTAAATTATACCACAGGCCTTCTGGTTTAAAAATGGAAGACTGGAGTGCCTGGGTGGTTCAATTAAGCATCCGACTTTGGCTCGGGTCATGATTTCACAGTTGGTGGGTTTGAGCCCCACATGGAGCTGTCAGTGCGGAGCCTGCTTAGGATCGTCTGTCCCCCTCTCTCTCTGCCTCTCTCCTGCTCTCTCTCAAAAATATATAAATAAACATTAAAAATTAAAAAAAATAAAATAAAAATGGAAGACTGAAAACAAACGTGTTTATCCATTACCTTTTCTAGACTCCATCAAAATGACAGTAAAGGAACTCTTAATTAAACAAACTTAACAACATGGAAAAGAACAGGAAAGAGGCAATTAGCAACAAATTATAGGAAGACAACAAGTGGGCAGCATGCAGCACTGAAAAAGCAGGGCAGGGCGCCTGGGTGACTCAGTTAAGCGCCCAATTTTGGCTTAGGTCATGATCTCACAGTTTGTGGGTTTGAGTCCCATGTCATGTTCTGTGCTGACAGCTCAGAGCCTGGAGCCTGCCTCGGATTCTATGTCTTCCCCTCCTCCGCAACCCCCTCCCCCTGCCTCTCTCTCTCTGCCCCTCCCCTGCTCACTCTCTTTGTCTCAAAAATAAATAAACATTAAAAATGTTTAAAAAATGAAAAAGCAGGGCAGAACGCTCCCAGAGCAGGATGTGGACCAGAAGGGCGTGCCTGCTCTGCAGACTCCAGAGTCAGGGGGGCGCGGATGCAGGCGGGGGAAGGGTAGGGAGAAATGAGGCTGGATGGGCACTAAGGGCAAACCAGAGAACAGGTGCACACACCCACCAATTCTCATCACTCCCTCCTGCCCACCTGCACGTACCTTGCCTGGAGGTTCCTTCCCCAGGTTAACTAAAGGACAAGCAGGTCTTCTCAAGGAGTGGTCAGGTCCCCAGTGGGTCACCTCCAAAAGCTCCCCCAGCTGCAAATCACTAAGTCAGAGAGGGCAAAGGTGCAGGCACAGGAGAATGGAGGGCCACTGAGTGCTGAAGATCTCCGAGCAAGAGGAAGGAAGGGATTCAGGTCCCGGAGCAGGGTCGGATCTCCTCAGGGGGCACCCGCTGGGCACCAGCTGCCGCTATTCCTCCCACTCCTGACATTCTGGGCCACTCCGAGCCTGGGTACGGACACACTAGTAATGCTGCCAGAGGCACGTGCTCCCCAGCCCGCACAGGCCACACGGACGGCCCCTTCTGTCTCCAGCCTCCCTTCTTCCCTGGAACTCTGCCAAAGAGCTAGGAATGGAGAATCTGTTTCTGAAAAATCCTGAAAAATATGTGTCATTGGCCATTCTTTTTCCTGAAAAGTCAGGAAATATTCTAAACCAGGTGTGACATTCTTCAGAAGAGGGCCAGAAGAGGGACGGGGTGAGGTGTTGTGTGTGGGGCTGAGCCCAAGGAAGTCGGGTCCAGCCTGACTTTTCCTTGGATCTCTAGAGAGAGAGAGAGAGCAGCGGCTCGGAACAGTGTCCATTACAGATTCCCTCAGATGGTCCAGCCTCCCGCAGAGGTGAAGCTCACAGCAAAGCTACCATACCTACCTCCTTGGGCTGAAGGCAATACTGAAACGGAAGAACTCACATGGAGGGGGCTGGGGGCAGAAGCATCTCTCCTAGTCTTTTAGTTTTAGGTAAGCAAGAGTCTCAACTCCCCAATGGGTGGAACAGTCCCATCTAAATGCAAGGAGACAACTCTTGTTCCTTTTCTAGGCCTCCTCCTCTCTGTGAACCTGACCTCTGGGAATGTGCCCAGGGGCTCTCACACTTATTTAGGATCTGAAGAAGGCTCTTCCCCTGGTTTCTTCAAGACAGCATTTATCTTTCTCTCAGTGTTTATTCTTTCCAAGAATTCCAGCATCTGTGTTCTGGCCATGAAGACCAAGGTTGAGGGGTACCTGGGTGGCTTAGTTGGTTAAGCTGCGTCCAATTTTGGCTCAGATCATGATCTCATAGTTCGTGGGTTCGAGCCCCGCATCAGGCTCTGTGCTGACAGCTAGCTCAGAGCCTGGAGCCTGCTTCAGTTTCTGCATCTCCCTCTCTCTCTGACCCTCCCCTGCTCACGTTCTCTCTCTCTCTCTCTCTCTCTCTCTCAAAAATAAATAAAAGCATTAAAAAAAAAGACGGAGGTTGAGAAGGAAATAGGTTCTAGTTGGGTAAGATGATGGTCTCCCCTAAGGGACATGCATTTGGTTCAGTAATGACAAGCCTTTCTGCTAAGCTGACAGTCAAGGGCAGGAAACTGGCTTGCTTTTATGGATCTGGTCTTCTGTCATGTTTTCAACAAACATATAGACATATAGGGAGCACACCTATTATGTTTCAGACTGTTGGATGAGGGAAAAAAAGGAAAGAAAAAAAATCCCTGTTCCCAAGGAGATCCTAGTAAGTGATGAGGTTGTAGTTAATACAGAGGTCTGGCCAGCAGAATGGATCGACTTCCCATAGCCCACACACTCATCAGTTACCAGCTTGCTCCTTAATGACAACCAATCGTGTGCTGGCTGGTGTTAACTCAGATGGTTCCTGATTAAGCTTATTTCACCTCCTGCTTTTATCTTTCTTGGACTGGAAATAAACTGGGGAGCTAGGTTCAGGCCACATTTTGGGGAGCTCATGACTGTAGTCAATGCTTAAGGCGCTGCTTGCATGAGGAAGTTACCATCCTCCTTGTGAGAAGAAGCGGACCAGGCATCTGAGGGGATGTTTTCTGAAGGTTTTGCAATGTGGTTCCGTCAGGCACCTGACTCCCTCGGTCACTTAAGCTCCCTCCCCACAGGTGCTCACTTGCCCGACAGGTCGGCCGCCACATCAAAGCCAGCAGCTTCCCTCCATCCTGGTGCGGCTGGGAAAAGGGTTCTTCTCGCCAGAGATGAACTGACCTGGGCCCCTGAGCAAGGATGCAGAGCTCCCACCACCATTAGGTAAAGGGACCTACCCCCCAATTCCAACTAGCACGAGAATAACCACAAGGTCCCAAAGGGGCCCTGGTTACTGGCTTCGTCCTCCATGCAAGAAAAGTACAGGAGCCTCCAAGGGCCACATGGGCCCCTCTAGTGCTTACTTAATGTGAAGAGGAAATTGCCCCAGACACCCACCAACGGATGCAGAGGCGCTGAGGCCCAGGACAGTGACAAATCCCAACGGCCACATCCAACCACGTCTCAGCCATAGAGAAATGGAAAATTCCAAGGATACAGCAAAGATAGGTTTTTTCTTTCAGGGTGACAATCCTAGGTGGGTTTTCAGCTGGGGCCAGTAAAAAAATAAACCAAACACTTATACAGACGCATGCAGCTCAAAGGTGTGCATGTATGTGTACGTGTGTACACGTGCGTGCGTGTGTGTGTGTACATTGGAAAGTGTCCCAAGCCAAGAAGCTCTGTAGGGATAAATGTGGAAATCTAAAAATACAACAAAGAACATTTCGGGAAGGCAAGCGGAGCCCAGCGATCTGAAGGTAGTTGAGCCGCGGGGGTTACAGCAGGCTAAAGACAGGAAGCCCAGGAGATCTGCCTGCAAAGCTGTCGTCGTGCTCACTCCCTTCCACGGTAGCTGGCAGCTAGGCCTCCCTGGCGAATTCCACCATCGCTACCCTCTTTCAGATTGTAAAGCAACTCGAGCCCCGGCTCTAACATTCTCACCAATTCTATTACCTGACGGTATCCTACAGGCCGATCTCATGTAACAAATCTTATTACAAGAAAGAATTGCTTGGATGGGCCGAGTCATGGTGATGCTTTGATTTGGTTAGAAAAGAATCTCTCTGGGGGTTAATCCTGCGCAGCAAATCCTCTATCTGGGCCCGACCACGTAGAGCGGTCACTCTGCTGCAACAGCAGGTTCTGAGCTGACCACAGCACAGACCAGAGAGAGGGGACGGGAGGGGACCACCACAGCTTTGCTTAGGGTCTCAACTCCCAAAGGGGCAAAGGGAATTGAACGCTGAAATGCCTCTCGGGTAAGGGCCACCACATGCCACAGGCCTGGTGGCACTGGAACCAAAGAGGTGAAATGATGGCGAAGTGGGGTGGGGTGCAGACAGTCCCCTGAGACTCCAAAGCGGTGAGTAATCGATCACAGCCCCACGCGTACCAGAGCCGCACGCGGTCCGGGACAGGAATGGGCACTGGGGCCCCGGTCTGATGGAATGCGCTGGCTCACTCAGCTTCATCATGGGCTAGATGCTTCCTTCCCTAGAGTCCTAACATTCATAGTGAGGTGGAGGTGACACATTGTGTCAGGACTGACCTTGCTGGATTGTTTATTAGGCTATGTGGCACACGGGCCACAGAAATGCGCACAACTCCCATGACTTCTGCAGAGCCAAACCAAGCACGTATGGGGTCAGCTGGGGGTGGGGGTGGGGTGGGATTAACATCAGAGAGGCCAGAACAGGGCAGGGAAGCGAGGGGACACCCCTGGAACCCCTGGAACTCTCGGTTCACCTGGCAGTGGGAACCAGAACCCAGGAGTCCTGCTCCCAGGGGCAGGGGGCCAGCACCAGCTACTCCTTGATTCCATAAGCAGCTGGAGAGGGGGCATCCCTCTGCTGACAAGTCAGGGGTCCCAGAAACCGCAACAACTCTCAATAGCGCTTCTAGTGAGCTCCTAGATGCTTATATGTGTTAGCCCATTTAACCTCCACAACGATACTGTCTGTCACGTACATCCTGTTTTGTCCATTTTACAGATGGGAAAACTAAGGCACTAAAAAGTCCACATAAGCAGATCTGAACCCAGACAATGTGGACCTAGAGTCCGTCTGTGTTCAGCAGGGAACGCGAGGGCCTGGGCTTCCCCGGTTCTGGATGAAAGAGTCCCTATGAATGAGTTCAGGGCATGTGGTTTACTGAACGCCAGTGAGGTGCTACGTCGAGGCACTTTCCTGTGCATTAATGCTGGGATCCTCTCTCTTCCACCCCCTTCCTCAACTTCCCTGCCAACCTGGTCACCGCCTGCTCCAACTCCAATGCAACCATCACTTTCTCAGGAAGACTCTGGCCCCCCCAACTAGGAAAGGCTCACATGACTCCCGCTACCTGGTCTTCATATCGCTTTCCAGAGCTTGTCTATTACCTTCATAAATACACTTTTCTCCCTGGCTAGAGTCTAAGCCAGCACCATCCCCCAAGACTTTGTGCAACAGCAGAAATATTCTATATCTGTGCTGTCCAAATTGGCAGTCAGAGCCACATGTGGCTACTGAGCTCTTAAAATCTCTAATGTGACTGAGGGACTGTGTTGAAGAATTCATTTAATTTTAATTCATTTAAGTCTAAATATCCACATGTTTCCAGTGGCTGCTATATTCAACAGTGCAGGCCTAACCTCCACGAGGGCCGATTTTTGCATTGCAATATCCCCAGAGTTAGGAAACAGTAACGTTCATATGAATGAACAAGGAATGAACCAATGAATGAATGCAGAAACACAGGAGAGGGTAGCTAAAGAGGAAGAAAGAAGCAGGATCCAAGGGGACACTGCATTCTTGCCTCCCATTCTCTCTGTGCCGTCCCACTAACCTGACCACCACGCTCTATCCCCGGGTCTCTTTGAGAGGATCTTCAGAGCCCTGCTCACCTTCCACAGCCTCTGAGGTCCAGGAGAATGTGGAGCCATAATGCCCATTTCTATCCCTCCCCACCCTTGCCAGGAAATACGTGTTCCACAAGCTGCCTTATTCTACCTGCTGGGGATGCACTGGGGTCAACAAGCTATCATTTGCAAGAAGTTGATCCCAAAGGAGGAATCATCCCTCCTTCCCCATCTCCTGTGCCTTTTGGGGTTCACATCACACCTGTGCAAATGACTCCCATCAGGCCCTCATCCCCAAAACCTGCCAGAGAAGCGTGACCTAAGGAAACAGTGGCTTGTGTGGCTCAGGGCAAATTCACAGCACCCCAGACCACTGGTCAGCAGCCAGGAGTCAGATTCCGGTTCTGTCACGAAGTGTCATGCAGCTTGGTGAAGCCACACTGCCTGTCTCAGCAGATGATGCTCCCTGTCCATGCAGGTCATATTTATTAAGCCCTTTCTGCAGGTAGGCTGTGTGTACGGTGCTGGTCGTAGTTCCTGCTCAGTGGAGCACAGGCCCTAGCAAATGCCAAGAAAAGGAAAATATGCCATGGTTTGGTTTCTTTAAGGAGGTCAGCTGGGGGCAATGGGGTCTTGGGAGCACCAGAGTGTGTACCTGGAAAGGGGGGAGAAGTAAGGGAGGTAGAAGGATGCCAGAGAAATTTAACCACTGATGCATCCTTTAGGCATCCTGAGCTGCTAAGTGGAGAGTGAGCACCAACGAGTCTTAGACGGGCCCTGTTCTCCCCACTTTCTATACACGTGCTGCCCAAGGCCCAGCAGAGAGGGAGCTGGCCAGAGAAGCACAGTGAGCAGATGGTCGAGAGTCCTGAGGGCAATGGAGCCAGAACTGTCACGTCTGTGACCTTCTGCAACATTCGAAGCATTTCTTCCCATGTAGACGTCTCTTGGAAAAGCTGGATCCAAGCTCTAATTCTCCTGCTCCTCACTGAGATGCAGGAGAAACTCTGCAGCAGGTTGGGAGCCCCAGAAGTTTGTCTCTGAATCTAGGAACAATCTGATCCACTCTTGCTTATGGAGTCCCCGCTTGTCAATCAATGGGCGTGGTCCCCATCCTCAAAGCCAGCCTCGTCTGCTGGGAGAGGCCAGACCGTCGATACAAGACATATGTGATGGAGTGTGCAGAGGAAAGGGAGACAGGTGTCCTAATGGGGATGGAGAATGGCTCCAAGGAGACACACCTCTGAGCTGCACCTTGAAGGACATACAGAACTCTCACAGGTGGGAGGAGGGAAAAGCATAAGCAGAAAGGACAGCACAAGCAAAAGGATGGAGATGGACAAGTACTAGATCAATGGTTCTCAATCTGGCTGCATATTAAAATCTTTCCTGAAGCTTTTAAAAGGGACTGAGGCCCAAACCCTGCCACCCAGAGATACTCATGTAACTGATCTAGGGTGGGGTCCCAGCACTGGTATTTATGAGCAACTCCCCAGAGTTGACGGCTGACATCTCTGCTACCTGGACTGGCTGTGCCACCACCTTAGGAGCTTATTAGAAATACAGAGTCTTGAGGTACCCGGGGGGCTCAGTCAGTTGAGCATCAGACTCCTGATCCTGGCTCAGGTCTTGATCTCAGTGTCATGAATTCAAGCTCCATATTGGGCTCCACACTGGGCATGGAGCCTACTTAAAAAAAAAAAATAGAAATACAGAATCTCAGGGCCCATGCCAGACCTCCTGAGTCAGAATCTGCATTGTCACAAGATCCCTGGTGATCTGTGTACACCTTAAACTCTGAGAAGACCTGATCTAGAGTACTAGAGGAAGGGCGAAGAGATGCATTGAAATCAGCAGGCTTATATCTTTTTGTTCAAAGGCATCTGGCTCACTGCTATGGGGAAGTGGCTGTACCCAAAATGATACCCAAATGACCCAAAGCAGCAAGAGCCACGTATCAGAGTTGCCCTCCACTGAGCACTGTGTGGAAAGGAGGGTTACCGTATGGCACAGACACAAGAAAGAGGAAACTAAGAAGTTGGGGGGCAGGGGAACCTGGGTTCTGACAAGACCAGGATTCTGTGAGGCACTGAGACGAAAAAGTGACCTGGGCCACAGAAATGTGGATTCAGAGTGCATGTGTGCATATATGTGTGTATACACATGCACACACGGAGGCATGAAATTCAAAATGTTGCTAAAGATGTTATCAGACTTTGAGCTGCTACCAGAAGCCAAGTGTCCTAAATTAAATGCATCATTCATTAAATGGAATTTTCAAAAGAAATTAACAAGCGCCCAGCTATTAACTTCTGAAAAGCAGCCATCTTGCTTCTGAGTATTATGGGCTAGAAAATGGCGCCCTTTTGACTCCTCCCTTCCTATGCCCCCTTCTCACCCAGCAGGATTTAAGATGGCTTTCCCGGAATCTTGTCTTCAATGTCACACACAGACTTTGGAATCGATCAGCCACATTGCTGGGACGGGACCTAAAAGAGGTCCTCCCATATCATTCAAAGCCAATGGGTTTGTTTGTTTGTTTGTTTGTTTGCTTTGGTGATGATTCAACACGCCTCTGTTTTTACTTATTTTTCACAACTGGTCTATGCCCAACAGTTGGCTGGATAACCCCTCATGCCCACCTCTACTACGAAGGCTAGAAAAACTAAATAATCCTTCAGCAGCTTCCCTTGCAGCTAGGAGTGACCACATCATTCTCGCAGAACCAACAAGACAAGAAACACAGGGACAGAAAGCCAAAACACCATGGAGGGCAAGGGAGAGAGACTGAAAGACCTCCTACCCTTGATGTCCCCACCGACAGCCAGATACACAACAGATAACTGCTGCTTCCATCCTCACTTCTTGTTTTATGAGAAAATGCGTTACTGCTATTTATGGCCAAAAGCATGCCAGTGGTCCCTGCTGTCCTCAGCTCCCATCCCTCTATCAGCTTCACCTCCATATCTACCTACTATTTCCATCTAGTTTTTACACCACTCCAGACTCTGGACTGCTCCATTTTCCTTATTATTTTCCGAGTCATGACCTCCTCCCCCAACTCCTAGAACACAGCAGGGTCAAAAGCACAAGCCAACTTTTGAAACACCAAGCTTGAATGTCCAATCCTTGATCCCCACACAGTAGCCTCTTCTTATGTCTGGAAACTTTAGCAGAGGTAGACATTTTTATCCAATGGGGTAAGAACAATGAATAAATTCCATTATGATGTTTCTTCACATCTCTGGGTTATCGCTATGCGCCAATAAAGGTATAAGGATATTTCTCAGGTGTATTTATATTTTAACAAATCTTGAATTTCATAGCAGGTAACAAGACTTGGCTAACTCATCCAGGCTGATATAATCAAAGACAGAAGGCCTTGAATAAGTAACTACTCCTGAGAACAGATGTGTAAACAGAAACACAAATTATGAGCTAGTCTAGTTCTCCTCTTGACCTAGACTGATGTAATCCACACACTACCTGGCTGGCCCCGAGTGTCCCTCCAGCACTTAATTGGATATATAATCAGGAAAAACACACTCTAATCTTGATTAAGTTTAAGATTCTTTCTTTCAGTTGATTACTTACTATATATGTTCAATGAACATGTTTTCTGCAACTATTAACATGCCTTGGCCTCCTTCAGGTTGTGAAATGCTTAAAGGCAGGAACTGTGTCCAAATGGCACTTCGTCCTTCCACACGGCACCCACCCCAGGGCCAAGTCTGATCCCATCCCCAAAACAACAGTAACCAAGTCAAAATTAGAAATAACATGGCAGTTGCCAGTCACAACCAAACAGCCATTTCTTACCTGTACATGCTACAGAAATTAGTCACGTTTTCAGGGCTCCCTCATTTCAAGAATGATTCACAATTTTTTGTGAGTCAGACACACCACCCCATTCCTGCTCTAGCTCATAAGAAGTGTGGAGTGAAAGCATCAAGGGATGGATAATTGCCCCAAGATTACCCTGGGGGGCAGGGAGGCAGACCCTGGGAGGGACAAGAGGCTCACCATCGAGAAGGTCAAGCAATCTCACTGCGACGCTCAATTTCCCCAAACAGGAATACCTCTCTCATGTTCAACATCTATTCATCAGCACAGGCTGATCTAGCTCTTCTTTTACAAGTGCTATTCCCCCCCCCCCTCTTTCTTGGCTTTGTTTCTTCTTCACACCCCACACACAAAGCTTCAAGAGGGTCACCTTTCCCCCACCATGTACATGAGCAAAAAGGAAAACTCTCTTATCAGATCACATTAAATTAACATTCTGAAAATTCTCCTGAAATGATCGATTTCTTTCTGGAACTTTCTCTAACCAGAACCTCACTCCTCTGTAACATGTCCAGCTGCCTGGTCTTTTAGAGCTAATCTTTACGCACTAAGCACTCGACCATGGATGCTGGGAAACTGTTCAGAATCCACTCCTCCAAGACGCTGCCAGTTCTAAGAGGCCGAGAGCCCGTCAGTGGTGACTGGCTTCCAAGCAGTCCCCTGAGTGCAGTGGTAAGCGCAGCCTTGTGGCTCCCCCTCACATCCTTCCAGATCTGGGTGTGGGACTTTCATGACCCCAAATCTTTTACCAGCAGAGCAGGCCCTGGAAAGAACAAGGGGCTTTATAGACGGAAAGCTCTGAGTCTGAACCTAGCTTGGTGTGATCCCAGGCATACCACTTCACATCTACAAGCCTCTGTTTTCTCACTCGTAAATTAACACCTGCCCTATAGGATTGTTTCAAGGATTAAAAATAGTGTAGAAAGTTTCCGGCCCAGAGGGGATGCTCCGTCTGGTCAATTACCGATAATCATCCTGATCACCATAGTGAGAACACTCCAAAAATGCACTCATGCGCTTATGGAATACTGTACTCATAGGCACTGCCTGGTGTGTGTACGCATCCACTCGGGGTCTTCATTCTGTCCCATGTCCATGGGTCTGCCTTAGAGTCTAAGGCCCCAGGGGTGGGCAGGGGTGAGGGCAGGGCAAGGTTTAGACAATATACAGAGGAATGCACATCCCCTTTGGAGATGAGGCACCTGCTATTTTTGTGGGAGATCTGGCTTTGTATCAAAATTTAGTGGGTTAGCTAAACTGAGCAATGCCAAAGCCTGGCTCTAACCCTGGCATGGCTCCCTTTTCCAGAACCATGGAGCCCACGCCCCTTCCCAAGGTCAGCTGCTTCATTTAGAAAATGATCACCAGTCCTAAACAGTGAGTTACCTATGGGCACCACCAGGAGAAAAACAAAAATCTGTTGTTCAGTCCATCTTGGATGCAATGGGGATAGGAGTTTCAACTTTATTTGTGGGAAGGACAGCATTCAAAATGTTCAATATCAGATCATATGCTGACATCCCCCCCTCCCGCAACCCCAGGCTTTGGTAATTATTAGTGAAGCCATCTGCTCAGCCTAATGAAATGTGCAATCTCCTGTACATATAATTAGTGAAATCATTTTAATTAATTAAACAAATTAATTAATTGCAAGGATACTGCAACCACTTCCTAGGAACTGCATCCAACTCATTTATTCTGCACGTGTCTACTGAGCTCCTACTGAGGGCAGAGTCCCACACTCATGCTCAGAGGAGATAAAGATGCACCAGGAGTAGAAACAGAAGCCCAATTACATGGTTGCTGAAGACTAGCCCTTCTGCTTCAGGTGACCAACTCATCCTGGTTTGAGAGCTCAAAGTCAAGGCCCCGAGAATCTTCCGACCCCAATCTAAAGTAAACCAGGATGGTTTTGCCCTGGGTCAAGGTTCACCACTAGCTAATCTCCACTGGAAAGAAGAATACTGGGTATCCTGCAAGCTGGCCTCCCGTCATGAGAGACACTGCTGATCAATCAAGGAGCCAGACTTGGCCAGCCCCAAATCCTTCGCCACTATTTTTTTCAAATGTTTATTTATTTTTTGAGAGAGAGGGAGAGAGAGACAGAGTGCAAGCAGGGAAGGAGCAGAGAGAAAGGGAGACACAGAATCAGAAGCAGGCTGCAGGCTCTGAGCTGTGAGCACAGAGCCCCAAGCAGGGCTTGAACTCATGAACCACGAGATCATGACCTAAGCTGAAGGTGGACACTCAACCAACTGAGCCACCCAGGTGTCCCCTGGGAGCCACTATTAATAGTCCTGAATAAGAAGCCCAGAAAATTACATTTATTTTCCATCAATTCCCTAGAATCATAGAAACTCTAGGCTAGGAAAGGTCTTCGAAGTCTAGTCTCATCACTCATCCAGAGCTTAAATCCCCACTATAGTATCCTCCACTAGTAGCCAGCCAGCCTCTCCTTACATGCCTCTAATGACAAGGAACTCACTATCCTTTAAAGTAACCCTTTCTATCTTCGAAAGCTTTGGCTGTTAAACTCCTTCCTTTATTATTGAAACATCTCTATTATCAGTCTCTTTTTGTGGAGGGACCACATCATGGTGCTCCAAATAAAAAAACCCGGCTATAAATTCCTTCCTAGTCTTCTCTTTTCCAGGTCCAGTTTCTCCATCTGTTACTCACATGACTTGGTTTAGCGCTGGGAGTGCTGTCCCAATGCTCTAAGGCCCCCTTGAACCCGTCCTGTGGTAGAGTGCCCCCCACACCTGTTACCGCGCCCCTGGCGGATTCTCCACTCTGTTACAACATCTGGCAGCGCCAGCACGCACTGACTCCTACCAGCTCCCTGACGCCGCTTCTGAACGTGCTACTGTTGAGCCACAATTCCATCCCATCTGCCACAGGACCTCCCAGGAGCTTACACTCCATCTGGAGTCCGGGGGTATGAGAAACCCCACCAGACGGTAAGAAAATATCCGATAAATGACCAACTGCCAATTTCCCTGTGAGAAACAATTTGCTCTGAAGCTTTGCTTAAAAAGTGATTTCTTAAGAATCTGGACAGCCTGTCACCACTGAAACCATATTTAAAATAATGGAGGGACTCTCAGGCCGGCCCACAAAAGCCTTCTGAACTCACAAGGTACCTGCAGCCTAAAACTAATAGTGCTAGTTTGCCTACACGTAGCCACCATTTATATTATGGTTTCCATGGTAACACAAGCTTGGCATTCCATTTCAGAGAACCAGATAGGAGGTACACCCAGAGCTACATTACTCTGGGTTGTCTATGTGGGGGTGGGGGTGCTGACCTTGGAGAAAAAATGACTCTAGACACTAGTCCACTATGTTAACTCACAGGTCCTTCAAAGTGGTATTGTCCTGAAGGCAACCTGGGGGCCCGTTAGGGCGAGGTGAGGTGCACGACTGCCACTGACCTTCTGGAAGGAGGCAAGTGATAACAGTTATGGAGCTGGGTTGTGTTGGTGTGGACACTGTTCTTCAATGAACTACCACAGACACAAGGACAGGGGTGTTTCTCAAAGTCAGAAAATTAAACCTAGAAAAGTCACAAGTTGTCATGTTCCTGAGTCTTGAAGAGGGATCCTTCCAAGTTGGTATGTGTGGTGACCAGGGGGGAGAAGGCGGGAAAGAGGTGTTGACACCAAACCAGCTACAGCGAAGATGCTGAACAGGGCTGCCAAGCCTCAGCTCTTCCCCCCTGGAAGCTCCGTCTCCTTCCTTCTTCCCTCTTCTACCACTCTTACCCATCCCCACCCCTGGACTCGGGGCTGCTTCTCTTCCGAGGAGGGTACGGAGCCATCAGGAAGGCAGTGAATGGGCTCTGTGGCCATGGATCCTGTGCATCCGCCTAAAGCAGAAGTAGCTGTGTCCACCCGGAGGAAGGCAGGTGTTGGCATGGCGGAGCTCAGCCGAGAGCCTGAGGCCTGGGATTTGAGACCTCACGCCACCAGCCCCAGCACCCCGAACGTGCTCACCAGGGCCACCAACCTCCCCTGGGCCTCAGCTTCC
>NC_043706.1:39199929-39303703 GCF_006229205.1 Suricata suricatta
TCACTTAAGCAGCTGACTCTTGATTTTGGCTCGGGTTATGATCTCATGGTTTGTGGGAATGATAACTGCATCAGGCTCTGTGCTGATAGCGCAGAGCCTGCTTGGGATTCTTTCTCTCCCTGTCTCTCTGTTCTTCCCTGCTTGCACATAGGGGTGTGCGCTCGCGCTCTCTCTCTCTCTCTCTCTCTCTCTCTCTCTCAAAATAAACATTAAAAAAAAAAGAAGTAAAGGGGCGCTTGGGTGGCACAGTCGGTTAAGTGTCCAACTCTTTTTTTTTCTTTTTAATGTTTATTTTTGAAAGAGAGAGAGAGAGAGAGAGAGAGAGAGAGAGAGAGAAAACGCACACTCAAGTGGGAGAGGAGCAGAAAGAGAGAGGGAGACACAGAATCCGAAGCAGGTTCCAGGATCTGAGCTGTCAGCACAGAGCCCAACCTACTAACCACAAGATCATGACCAGAGCTGAAGTCGGTTGCTTAATCAACTGAGCCACCCAGGAGCTCCAAGTGTCCAACTCTTGATCTCAGCTCAAGTCGTGATCTCACAGTTTATGGGTTCAAGCCCCATATCAGGCTCGGTGCTGATGGCACAGAGCCTGCCTGGGATTCTGTTTCTCTTTCTCTCTGCCCCTTCCCTGCTTGTGTGGACTCTAAATAAATAAATAAGCTTTAAAAAAATTTTTTTAAAAAGAGAAGTCAAGACACTTTAACTTCCTACTAAATGTTTTACCAAGACCACACATCATTCCTATAAACTTTTAAAGCTATGTGCATCTGAAAACAAATACACCATACACACACACACACACACACACACACACACACCCCACAGAGAACGCAGTCGGTTACAGCAGACCCAAGCAAGAGGTTCGCACTGGCAAAGTTCTAAATATCCCCCCTCCTGGTGGGGGGTCAGAGCTGTGTTTTCACTCATGGATCAGCAATGCTGAGGCAAATAACACAAGCAGGTCTACAGGGTCTGGGACAGCACAGCACCTCCTTCTGAACTCCTCCGAAAAGGGAATGACTCAAAAAAGGAAACTCTATAAAAATCAAAACCCACTCGACTGCCTCTGTAAAGCAGTCTCGGAATTATTTAATCCTATGTGATTATTTTAAAATTACAGTCGAATGTTCCAGAAAATGTGAGGCAAAACCTAATACATAAAGCAAAGTGCTTCGCGACTAAAAATTCACTCCACATTAGAGAAGCCTCATTCTCCTGTGGCAGTGTTAAAGAGGAAGTCGGGGTAACTGAATTCCACCCAAGACGCAGGGCCTGGCTCAGAGGGTCTGGATTCCCGCCCTCCTGCTCCACGCTGCCGACATACTCTGCATACAGGCGCTCACGGAGAACCACCAACCTGCTGACTGACACGTCCCTCTGTCACCCACAAATCACCGAGGTCTCGTCAACATGCTACGTACTGAGTGAGGCCCAGCTGTGGGCCCAGCACAAGGCCAAGTGCCATGAGGTGTTAGGAAAGGAAGCAAGATAAGACAGCCGCCTTTAAGGAAGAACTAACACTCGAGAAACGCGGAAGAAAACAATCAGGCTCACTGAATGGAGGAGCACTTACTACATGTGCACTAAGAATTCTGAGAACAAAGAGGTTAACTTGGGGAAGGAAGCTTCAGAGAAGACAGCAGGCTACAGCCAGCCTTGCTGAGAGCCCTATGTCACAGTGCGTCCAGAAGACGGAGCTGAGGGCTGGGGCCGGGACGAGAGAGGCGGGCCTCGGTGTGAACGCACGCTGCTCGGGCACAGCTACGCCAGCGCTGCCACTTCCCCTGCCCTACCTTCCAGGCACAGCATGGTGCTGAGCCCACGAGTACCACATGCAGGCAGAGAGCCTCCCCCAGAGAGGGTGGACTCTTCCTGAACGCAGATGAGTTTCAACTCTAAGTGACAGAAGCTTTCACATCTTGGTTGATTTGGGGAGCCGAGCAGGGCCAGAGAGGATGAGACGGCAGCCCCTGGGAGGACATCTAGCTCCAAGAACTCTGGTCAGCCCACCATGATTCAGAACCTTGGGTTGGAAGGGCCTCTAACAGGAGAAATGTAAACCGCGCTCAGGGCTTCGCCGGAAAGAGCTAGGGAAGAGGTAGTAGAGAAGGCAGAAAGAAGAAGAAATAGGCCAAATCAAGGACCTTGCAAAGGGAAAAGGAATAGGGAAAGAGCTGGCCCAGGCAGGGCAGGAAGCCAAGTAGCATCTAAAGCCACCAACTGTCCTGGTGTGCCAGGGACCGAAGGGTGTCCCGGGACTCAGGACTTCCAGTACTAAAACTGGGGTGAGCTGGTCCAACCAGTGCTCTCAATACCACTCAGGGATGCTCTGGGGGTGCTGACCCGTTGGTGCTCACCACCCCCTCCTTCATGGCTCTGTCGCCGCTCATTAGCACACAGCAGAGCAATGGGAAGGATGAAAACGTCAACACAGGGAGGTGACCACGTGCCCCTCCTGGCTTGTGACCTCCCATCTCAACCACGGAGATTTCTGAAGGGGCTCAGGTGCAGGTAGAAGAGAAAATTCTTTCTTGTTGAAATAAAAGCTAGAATTACAGCCATCACCCTTTGGTGGACCACCTCTCAGGCACTGGGCTTACCGTACACAGCACTGCACCGTTAGGGAAGTGCCTTATCTGTACGTGGAAATCAGAGGAAGGAGGAGTTGGCACGCCCAGATCTTGAAACCATCCCCATCCAGCCTCCATCACCCCCTTCCCTCTCAGCGCTGGTTTCTCCCCCAGGCAGGTCCCAAGAGACTACCTACCGATCCCTGCCTTCTGCCCACCCAGGAACTCCGCTCACTCAGCAAGAATTGATTGAGCATTTACTATGGGCAGACACCCTTAGGGATGATAAAGAACACAAAGAACAATAAGGTGTAGTCTCTGCCTTCCAAGAACTTATGGTTCGGTTTGGGGGGTGTTGGGGAGTGGAGTGGGAACATGGGGGTGGTATAGAGAAGGCGAGAATCACTTAATTAATGAACACATATTTACTTTGCCATTAATATGTGCCAAGAACTCTACTGGAGGAATAGAGATAATAATCAGACAACTGCAAAACCACTGTAAGTACAATGAGGGTGATATAGGAATGCTCAAAAGGGGCACCTACCCCAGTCACCGAACTAAATACGAAATGATCACCCACTTGACTTCAGCATGGAGATGAGGACTGTGGAGGATTAAACAAAATCCAAAAAACAAAAACAAAAAAACACAAAGAAAGCGGTATGACCAAGCACTGATTTCAAACTGTTAACCAAATGATCAAGGAGATCAAACCATACATATGAAACAATTCATGTATCACAGGACACAAGGTGAGGTGCTAACTGTGGAATGCAGACCCTCAGCACAAAGAGAAACAGCTGGAGAAAGTCCATAATGCTGCCCAGAGGAAGTAGAAGTAAAACCAGAGGTGAAGTATTGATGAGGGAGGATTTTCCAGCAGGGAGAAGCCAATAGGTACCTGCAATTTTTTTTCCTCAAAAGTGAAAAGCAAATGTATAGTTCCTACTAAAAATATTTCTGAATGACATACCTATTCACAGGTCTTTGGTCTGAGCAAATGAGGACTTTGCCAATGGTAACTTTCACAAATGTAAGTTACATTTAAATGAAAAGATAGGTATCAAGTCTAATTTCAGCTGAACTGAAACATACCTAATTTTGTAATTGCAGTTCCATGTGCATAGCTGTGTGCATGTGCGTACATGCACACGTCACACACACACACACACACACACACACACACACACACACTACCCTTGGCTCCTTTCTGTACATCTATCCTCAAGTCATCCAATCTCCATCCTTCTGTTAGAAGAATCCCATAATTCAGGGAAAGGAAAATGAATGACCAGGGACAATCTACAAATTAATGACTGAGAATCGACCATGTTGGTTTTTGCTATAATGATATTCACAAAGTATGAGCAGGAAGGTCACATTTGGTCTGATGGTACACTAGTCAGTCAATAACAAGTTAACAACTATTGACTGACTGTCTGTTTAATGAAGAACCCTGTGCTGCTGTTGGGAGAGTGAGAAGGAGGGGCTGGTAAGAGGGATCTATAGAAAGAAGGCATGATACAGTGGGGGGGAAAAAAAGGAAGATTCATTAGACACTGAGTCTGGTCCTTGCTGTATCATTCACAAGGCCTTGGGTAAGCTGATCCCATGGTGAACTTCACCTCTTTATCCATGAACATATCCCATCTACCTCTCAGGGTCATTTACACTTCAAAAAAGAGAATGTAGGCCACACTTCAAAGGAGAGAATGGAAGCCTACAGTGCTTGGAAAAGAAGAAGGATCTATATTAATGCATCATGGAGGTTTGGACGTACCTCCCCTACTTCACTACCCCCTTTACTTTTCCAACAGGCCCCTGAATCTCCCAAGGAGTCAATCTGCCCCATCCCCTCCCCATGATATTGATTTAGGGAAGCATGAGATCCAAATTAAGCCAACCAAGGGCAACCAGACTCAATTCCACGCCTTTGGTCGATCCACTAAGGTTTTTTTTCCCTCCCACTTGAAAACAAGGAAACAGGCTGACCCAGGAGCTGCAGGCTGCCATTCTGGGGCTTGAAAGGGAGAGCATGCCTGGGAAAGGAACCAACACTGAAGGAGAAACACTGGGTCTTGGGCACTTCATTTGAGCTCTGGATAAAGCCTCACCTAACGCCAGCATCTACTCTTAGACTGAAACAGTCTGGGTTGAGTTTCAGTTAATCTGTTACCTAACAAAATGAGAGAAAATATGGCCAATGCGATGTTAGAAACATCTCTAGTCCATCACCAAATCCCTGTGGCTCCAGCAACTACCCAGGGAGCTATGTCCTACCAAGTGTCCTCCTGAGCAGGGAAGACATTAAAGGGCTCACTCAAGAAACAAAAAGAAGAAAGGCAATCATAAGCAATAAGATACAAGTGACTACTGGACCTGCCTTTATTTGCTTCCCGTCTTCCAAAACCAGTGAGGGCAGAAGTGCTGGAAGGGGCAAATCTCTCAATGATAAGCTGAAGCATAAGCTGTCTCAGCTCTATTTCTGCAAGCTTCCTCCAGATGTTTACCTATTCTCTTTTATGGTAACCACTGAGGAGCCCTGAGGAACAATACCAGTATCCTACTGACTTATTTTATATCTCAAAAAATTACTCAGGGCCTGCAGTACTGAGCTCATGTTCAAATTAAGTTTGCTGGAAATCTAATTCGGGATGAGTAATTTAATTTGGCTACTACAATTAAAAGTGGTGCAGTATTTGTGTTTTAGAGGAAAACCATATTAGATTCATCTAATCTTATTAGTTGAATATCACATTTAGATCACATTATATCTGGACCAGATATATAGTGGATTGATTTCTTTCATAAATCACTCAGGAGACCAGAGGGACTCACCTTCTTCCCACTCCCCGCATACCCACCTGACACAGGTCAGAAGAGGGAGTGAATGTAAAGGAGGTACTGGGGAGAATGCCACAGCAATGCCCAGGGGTTCACGTCACCTACAGCAACCCCTCAGGTTCTGATGATGGGTAAACTGTGGGCTCATGTGGACCAGTGACTTGCTCAGGGTCACAGTCAATGGTAGAGCTGAGATGACAACTCAGCCCCCTGACTCCTTTGGGTCCCTGCCACTCACCACGTGTGTTTTAAATAAGATCTAACATGAAAAACAGCTAGAGGGGCTCTGAGACCCCACTGCGAGGCGCTTAGCTAAAATCATGGCGTCCTCGAATACCATCTATCAGCCTGTCTCTCTGCTGCTCCTCACCACCCTGGGAAGATAAAGAGGGCAATCTCACTATCTCCGTGGGTAAGAAACCAGAGCCCCAAATTCTTCTTCAGTCCATTTGTTTTTGATGATTACTTTAAACCCCCTCACTTCAAGATAACTAAAATTTCACATTGAGGACATTCAAACCATATGATGGATCAAAAAAAACCAGAATCTGCTTTGCTTTTTTAAAATGTTATTAATCTCAGAAGTACTGCTAACCAGGCAGATTCAGTGCATACGATACTACACATCAGGATTCCAACTGTAGAGCTTAATCTTAAAAAATTAGGTCACAAAGAAAAATCAAGGAAAGGAGAAACTAGATAAAAATATTTATAACATGACAAGTTAATACATACTGCATAAAAATATCTTATAAATGATTGAAAAGAAGATGGAACACTTCAAAATAAAAATGAAAAAGGATTCAAAGAGGCAATTCACACATACACACTCACACACACACTCTCACACACACACACGCAGATTACTGATGGCCTCATGAAAAAAAATGTTCAAACCCACTGTACGGAAAGCTTGCAAATTAAAACAGTGCAATACTGTTTTCAACAATCGAATTGGCAAAAACTGAAACCACTGTAATGCCCATGATAGACAAGAGTGCTCTGAAATAAGAATCCTCAGACGTTACTGATAAGAGTATAAATAAGTCCCCATTTCTGAAGGGCCATCTGGTAACATGTATTACCAGCCATAACACTGAGCAAGTTCACTCCCAAGAATTTTCCCTGAGGAAATAATCAGAGGAATACTTAAAGACTCATGCACAAAGACATGTATAATAGCAGCACTATTTAGAATACTAAAAATCTAGGAAAGCCTAACTGTACCATAATAGAAGAGCGTTAAATCAATTATGATATATCAAAACAGGGAATAATATGTAGACATTAAAACTCTTATTTTTGAAAGAGATTTAAAGGCACAAATGCTCACCAAATGGTGCTAAAATTAAAAAGTCTTAAAAGGATGATTCCATTTTGTAAAGAAAATATAAATCACTACATTATAATTTTTTTATGTTTATTTATTTTTGAGAGAGAGAAAGGGCGAGCAGGGAAGGAACTGAGGGAGAAGGAGACACAGAATCTGAACCAGGTTCCAGGCTCTGAGCTGTCAGCACAGAGCCCCATGGAGAGCTCAAACTCATGAACCATGAGATCATTACCTATGCTGACTGAGCCACCCAGGCACCCCTATCATATATGTTATAAATATAACAAATAGTGGCAGGTCCAGCTAAATGTCCAACAAACATTCACACTCTTTCTAGACTGTAGGGTTTTCATTGAAGCTGTTACCCAGGCAGGGACTACATTTCCCAGCATCCTTTCTACCTAGGGTATATCCATGTGACTATTCCCACCAGTGGAATATAGGCAGAAATGACATGAAGCACTTTCAAGCTGAGGTGGTTGGTAAGTGACATGCCTTCTCTATGCTCTCTTCTCCCAGCTGCCAACTAGATGCAGAGGACCCAAAGCCCCCGGGAATGGAAGAATCATATGACAGAAGGACCCTGGGCCACTGAATCTACTCACTAGAAGGCTGACCACCAATCAGAAACACCTATGTTGGACTAAGAAATAAACCTCTACTGCGTTAAATTATAATTTGGGGTCTTAACTGTTTCATCAACAAGTGTTAGTTTAATATATGCATATAGAAAGATAAATTACCAAATGTTATCTGATCCATTGTATGACAAATTATAGATAAAATTTTTTAATGTATTCTTTCTACCATAAACATCTGATTTAATAACCAATAAAGGTATTAAAATTTAAAAAAACCTTAAAGGACAATGCTACATAATGAAATCTCTCAATAAAATATTAATAAATGCGATTACAAAAAGAAAAATGTAGAAAATTGCAAACACTCAAAAGAAAAAATATATAGACTTAGAACTTTAAAAAATCTACTAAAATAATTCCAGACAAGTGACGCCTGGCTAGCTCAGTCGATAGAGCATCTGACTCTTGGTCTAAGGGTCATGAGTTCAAGCCCCATGTTGGGCATGAGCCTACTGGACTGTGATATAAAATATATTTTATTGTGGTTGGAAAAGATGAGAGACAAAAATTTCATTCTAGAGAAAGTCTAACTGGCAGCAAGCTCTTATACTGACAAGTACAGGTAATCAGTGTCCAGCCCATGCCTGCACCTTTAATTACAGCACTGGCAATAAAGCTTTATCTGTCCCTGTGGGGGGGGGGGAAGACCTAAAGTTAAATGACAAACAACAAACTGGGGAGAAAAATGGCAACTTATACATGAAATATTAATATCCTTTACTATGTAAAGAGCCTTTGTGAATCAGTAAGTGGGGCGATAAATACAAGAATTGGGGGGAAAGATATGACCACATAGGCATAAAATAAGAAATAGTGACATACACCTACAAAAATACTTCAACTCACTAGTAATTTTAAAAACACAAAAACACAAACACAAATTAAGATATTCTTTATCCTTCTATCAGACTGATGAACATTTAAAATATTGTCATTATAGCACCAAATGTTGCTGAGATTATGATGAAACAGGTAATCATATATGTTACAGGAGAGAGTTCAAAACAGTATCACACTTCCAACAAGCAGCTTGCCACAACAGAGAAAAAAGCCTTAAAAACGCTTTGACTTTCTAGATACTTGACAGGAGAAATAAGTACCCAGAATTGATTGAATGGGGGGGGGGGGCGGGAATGAAAGCAATTTAGATACTCATTTGCGAAGGACTGCTTTTAGATCAATAAATTATGGTATGTTGGTATTTTCACATATTAGAATCCACAGTCATAATAATATTAAATTATGATGAAGATCTAAAGGTACTAAGGCACAATAGTGCCCACAATATAAAAAAGCAGGATACAAAACTATATTGATAGTATACTTTCTTGTTTAAATGTGTGTATATAAAGGGGTGCATGGGTGGCTCAAGTCGGTTAGGCGTCTGACTTCGGCTCAGGTCATGATCTCATGGTTTGTGAGTTGGAGCTCTGCGTTGGGCTCTGTGCTGACAGCTCAGAGCCTGGAGCCTGCTTTGCATTCTGTGTCTCCCTCTCTCTCTGCCCCTTGCCCGCTCACACCTTGTCTCTCGCTCTCTCTCAAAAGTAAATAAACATTATTTTTTTTTTAAAAAATGTATATGTTTAAGAACATATTACAAATGCCTAAGGAAAGAGTATAGAAAGATTCTTATAAAAATGTTGGTAGTAGTTATCTCCACGGGGTGGGATTCTGGGTGATTTTCATTTTCTTCTTTATATTTTTCTGTATTTTATACATTTTCAGCATGAGCATGTATTACTATTATTTATGTTTTATTAGGAAAAACTCTAAGCATATATACAAATATAGTAAGAATATATGTACCCACTGCCACGGTTCAATTATCATATGCAGCTGACTTCATTTCATCTATACCCCACTAGGTTCCCTGCCCCTGGATTATTTTAACATAAACCCTGGATATATCATTGATCCATAAATACTCAAAAAACATTTGAGTATATTAAATATAAAGTATATTTTATATAAATATATATTTTTTATATTTAATATATTTAAACTCTCCACTGGACTGTTTTAAAGTATTTGATACTTTATTGTTCACAAACACTATAGCATGTATCTTTAAAATATAACCATAAATAACAATATCACACCTAAAAATTAACAATAATTTCTCAATATCCAATATCCAATCAGTGTCCCAGTTTTCCTAATGAATCTCATAGATGCATTTTCACAGTTGGTTTGTTTTAATCAGGATCCAAACAAGATTTACATTGGAGTTTGGTTGATATGTCCCTTGAGTTTTTTAAAATTTATTACATAGTGCTACCCTTCCTTTACCATGCCATTTTATTTATGAGCAATGTATGGGTCATATGTTCCAAGAACTTCCTGAATGCATCCTCCTGGTGTCTTATAACATGTTCCTCTATCCCCTGTATTTTCTTTCAACTGAGGATCAGTTCTAGTGTCTGCTCAGCTTCTGGTTCTATACATTTTTGTCAGAATATTTCAAATCATTGTATTATTTTTATAACCAGACAAAATAACAAGCTAAAAAATGTTTTTAAAGGAACCCAACAAAATGCCAACCTTTTCAACTAATCCCTTTCAGCAATTCAATAAACTCAGTATATAAAAGATGTTTTCAGGACACAGGCTAGGTCAAGGCTTTCTCACGCAAGAAAGATGCTCAGTGACTATTCATGGACATATTTATTTTTCTGTTTTCCTTTTACATTTTAAATCCATCTCCCTTTCTGCCTCATTGGTGAGGTCTACCACTCTCTGGACAATGGCAATCCCTTCACTGGAAGCTTCAGTCATCCTATAATTGCAGAAGTATTCTTCAATCGTCCTCTGTTAAAAAAAAATGTAGGGGCACCTGGGTGGCTCAGTCAGTTAAGCATCCAGCTTTGGCTCTGGTCATGATCTTGCAGTCTGTGGGTTTGAGCCCCGTGTCGGGCTCTGTGTTGACAGCTTGGAGCCTGGAGCCTGCTTCAGATTCTGTGTCTCCTCTTCCTCTGCCCCTCCTCACTCATGCTCTATCTCTTTCTCTCAAAATAAATAAACATTTAAAAAATGTTTTTAATGTAACAGATGCACAGACAGGATTACCTCAGAGATACTGTAGGTTCAGTTCCAGACCACTGCCATAAAGACATAGCAATAAAGTGCTTCAAGTGAATGTTTGGTTTCTCAGCGCATATAAAAGTTATGTTTATACTGTAGTGTAAGTAGTCCGTTAAGTGTTCAATAGCATTATGTCTAAAAAAACCAATGTACATAACTTAATTTGAAATATTTTATTGCTAAAAAATGCAAACCATCATCTGAGCTTTCAGAGAATCATAAACTTGCTGCTGGAGGAGGGTCCTCACACCATGTTGGTGGCTGCTGACGGACCAGGGTGGCGGTGCTGAGGGTGGGGTGGCTGTGGTAGTTTCTTAAAATAAGACAATAATGATGTTTGCTGCATCATTTAACCTTTCCTTTCACAAATGACTTCTCTGTAGCATGTGATACTGTGTGATAGCATTTTACCCACAACAGAACTTCTTTCCAGACTAAAGCCGGTCCTCTCACACCCTGTCGCTCCTTTATCAACTAACTTTATGTAATATTCTAAATCCTTTATCGTCATTTCAACAATCTTCACAGCATCTTCCCCAGGTATAGATTCTATTTCAAGAAACCACCTTCTTTGCTCATCCACAGGAAGCAACTCCTCATCTACTGAAGTTTGATCATGGGACTGTAGCCATTCAGTCCCAACTTCTGGCTCCAACAGCCACATCAAAGATCACTGATCACAGATCACCATTGCAACTATAAGCAAACAGCCATGAAAATGTTTGAAATATTGTGAGAATTACCAAAATGTGACACAGAGACACAAACTGAGCAAATGCTGTTGGAAAAAATGACCCCAACAGATCTGCTCAAGGCAGGGTTGCCACGAAACTCTGCAAAGTGCCATAAAACAAGGCAGCCTGTGAATGAAAATTTGGAAATGAGAGAAAAAGAAAGAACAAGTGACCCATAATGTCACTCCTATAACACAGTCACTGTTACCTATATACTTCCTGACCATATTTTTTTAGGGATGCATATTTTGTACATAATTGTAATCAGTGAATATGGGCTTTGATACTTCTTTGTTAAATTAACACTCAATATGTTAAAAATATTTGTAGCTTACATAAAGGTATAAAAAAAGAGCAATTATATATATGTGCGTGTGTATCTGTATCTATATCCATAGTTGAGCTTGAGAAACACTTTACCATCATCTAATGATCCCCAGGGGCTCCTCCTTCATTCTCTTCTCTCCTCCCACAACTAGCCTGAATTTTAGTCTATGCTCACTTGTTCTTATAGGGTTTGCCACGCGTATGTAGACATCTAAACTTTTTTTAAGTTTATTCATTTATTATTTCTGAGAGACAGAGAGAGAGAGAGAGAGAGAGAGAGAGCGCGAGAGAGCACAAGCTGGAGAAGGGCAAAGAGAAGGAGAAAGACACAGAATCCGAAGTAGGCTCCAGGCTCTGAGCTGTCAGCACAGAGCCCGACACGTGGCTCCAATTCATGAACCACCAGACCATGACCTGAGAAGCCAGATGCTTTGCCGACTGAGCCACCCAGGCACCCCATATATGTGGATGTCTAAACACTATATCATTAGTTCTGTATGTATCTGAACTTCATGTAATTGGGATCACACTGCAACTTGCTTTCCTGCTTAACAGCTGTGTTCCTGAGATCCTTCCCTGTTGTCACACACAGCTATGGTTCATTCCATTTAATTGCACAGCTATATAGCTGTATTCCATAGTCAAACACAATTTATATTGCCATTTCTATACATAAAATTATATTGTAACTATCATGTCACATTGCTACATGATCACCAAAATAACTGTTAATTATAGTAGAGTATTATGCTGATATAAGAACTATTTTACTTTATAGTTGCCCAGCAGTTGGACATTAATTGTGTGTGCTCGTGCCCGTGTGTGTGTGTGTGTGTGCGCGTGTGCATGCACATGCGTGTTGTGTATGGCTACTTTGTAAATAACACTTCAGGGAGCATCTTTGTCTAAACAGGTTATTAAATGTTGTGTATTATTTCCTTCATGGATGGACTGTGGGAAGATGGTCCACAGAAGTGATATTACTGTGGAAGATGGTTCACAGAAGTAGATCAAAATGTATGAATAAATAATATGGCTCTTTAATACACTGAATATCGCAATGCCTCCAGAATTGGGGATCACCATTAATAAGATATTCTTTAAGGGGCTCCTGGGTGGCTTAGTTGGTGGAGCGTCTGACTTCAGCTCAGGTCATGATCTGGTGGTTCATGAATTGGAGCCCCACATCGGACTCTGTGCTGACAGCTCAGAGCCTGGAACCCGCTTTGGATTGTGTGACTTCCTCTCTCTCTGTTTCTCCTCTGTCACACACTGTCTGTCTGTCTCTCTCAAAATAAACATTAAAAAAATTTTAATGTATTCATCAGATAATATGTTAAAATAGTATTTTGCTGTTTTGATCTACCAATCTCTTATTACAAAATTGAACATTTTTTATATATGTGTATGGTGTTGTATGTGGTTATCTATTCAAGTGTCCCACCAAGGTTTTAGGGTTTTTTTTTAATTAGTTTTAATTTGTTTGAGCATGTCACAAAATAAAGATACAAATTTTGTCATATTACTGCAAACTTTCCCTAATCTATTGTTACCCCACTGGTTTTTTGCATGAAGAAATATTTGATTTTTTTCATAGTTTGATGGACTGTCCTGTTCCTTTTTGAGTGTTTTTCTTTTGTTTCTAAGCAATATTCAATTCTATAGATTTCCCTATGCCTCTACATTTTGCACTTAATTGCTTAATCAATATGTAATTCATTTTGGTGAAATTAGAATGATTTTTTCCAAATTGCTAACTATGCATCAAAATTATTTATTGAATAATTCTTCCTTCCTCCCTGATCTGTGATGACTTCATGATTTATCGAATTCTTTATGTGAGGGTCTGTTTTTGAACTATCCTAGTTCACTTATCGATTTCTTTTTATGCCAATACCATGGTGTTTTAATTACTAAGTCTTCATAATACACTAATATCTAGTAGTGCTACATATTGTAATATCCAATAGATCTCCTGTCTCCTTGAGCCATTTTCCCAGAATTCCCCCTTGAGGGTCTCATCTACATATTCTTCCACATAGACTGATAACCATCTTGTGAAATTTTAAAAACCCTGATGGGGCTTTGAGAGGAATGGCATCAGACTGAGGAACTAATTTCAGAAATATCCAAATCTTCAATTGTAATCTCACCACCTAGAAGTAAGGGTTTAACTTAATCTCTTTAAGCTTCCTTGATCTACAACTAAGCAATCTGTAATGATAATTTTATCCTTTTCTTTATAATATTTATTCTCTAAAGTTAATGTTACCACTTTCAGAACTTTCTGCATTGGCTTTTTGTTTTGATCTCAGCCATATCCAATAATGCCTTTATTGTGGCCCCCGATACGTATAATGACAGTAGGCTGTAGGAACTCAATCTTCCTTATCATATGAAGGAATGATCATTTTATATACTTGTTTCTAAGGGGTTTGTAAAAATTAGAAGTTGAACTGATTGAATGTACTTCTGGAATTCATGAGATCATTGCGTATTTTTACTTAAATAATTTATGTGAAGCAAATGAAAAAAATATATATATGAAGCCATTCCTGCATTCCATAACCTACTTGGGGATGGTGGAACATTCGTATACTCTAGTGTCGAAATCTACTCGCTAGAATTTCATCTAAAAATTTTACATTCCTGAGAGAGACTGGTGGAGAACCTCCCTTTGGGGGCTTGCCAGATTTGTTATCAGGGTCATGTTTGCTTGAAAAAAGAATCTGGAAGTAGTCCATCTTTTTTCTAAATCCTGGAACAGTTTATGTAACACAGAAATTATCTGTTCCTTGAAAGTTTAAAAGAATTTTCAAAGGCCTTTTTATATTTTAAAATCTTCCACCTGGCACAGGTTTTTGAGTGAGTGTGTGTGTGTGTGTGTGTGTGTGTGTACACATGCCTGTGCCCATGTGGACATTACCATATTTATATTTTTATACAATTAAAGTAACACTGTAAGATATTGATCTCTAATGGAGCAGGGAACAGTTTCATTATAATTTACTGCCTTCCTTTCCCCCAGGAAAAGGGAGTAGATGCCCAAGAGGATAAAGTTCTAAGAAATAAGCCATTTCCCCAGGTTTTTGTTCTAAGAGCCTCCATTTTAGAGGCCCATAAGGGAGGCTATAGATGGCGGTCAGGGAATACTGAATGCTGAATCATCCACATTTCACTGAGGTTGAGCAAGTTTGGCATTCACAACTTTACCACTGAAATTTGGACCTAGGAAACCTAAGATCTGAAAAGAAAAGGAGATCATCAGTCTACCACAGGTCACCTTAAGTCTGTGGTAAAGGTCTTCCAATGTTGTAGTTCACCAAGCCACCAGTAGGACACTGTACCTCTTCCAGAGCAACCAAAGTTTGTAACTCTAAGGCTTTCTCTACTTACTGCAGGGCTCCTGGACCAATGACCCTGCAAGCATTTCACAGGAACCACAAATAAAGATTCAGAATTGTTAGGGACTGAAAGTTTGTGTCCTCCCCCAACCCAAATTCATAATGTTGAAACCGTAGCCCCCAATCTGATAGTATGAGGAGATGGGACCTTTGGGAATCAACTAGGTTAAGAAAAGTCAGAAGGCTGGAGCCCCAGGATGGGATTAGTGTCCTTAAAAAGAAGAAGAAACACCAGCGCTTTCTCTTTTTGCAAGGACATAAAGATGTCAAATGAACATACCAGCAAGATGGCGGCCGCCTACAAACCATCCTAAGAGGTCTCAGAATGAAACCTGCCTTGCCAACACCTTGATCTTTAGACTTCCCCGCCTTCAGAACTGTGAGAAACACATTTCTATTTTAAGCCACCCAGTCTGTGGTATTTTGTTATGGCAACCCGAGCTGACCAAAGCAAGAGGGCTGTGGTAATGTCTGTCCAAAAGAACACGGAGCTATAACTAGGCACGCTGAATAGCCTGCTGTGGAGAGAGATAGACCTGAGGAGAACCATGTAGTAAGGAGTCTGAATGAAGACAGGGGGTCTCCTAGAACACATGAGGACTGTGCCATAGGAGCATATGTGAGAATACAACCAGGACTCCAACGGTGACACTGTGCCCAAGAACGGAGATGTGAACAGGGCACTAACTGCCTATGTGGTGTGCTGTCGAACGTTCTGCTCTTTCTTGAGAAAGACGCATCTCAGTTCATGGCCTCATTCACAGAGGATCCCTGAAGTGTTAGAGGTCCAGGAAACGTTAGGATTAGGTCACCTTCGTCAGTCAATGTCATGAGTTTTAGAACAGCGCGGCAGGAAGGCACAAACCTCAAAACGCTCTTCGGTACTAGGATTCCTTAATTCCATTCAGGATTTCACACAAGCATGCTGGCCATTTTTTTCTCCCCCCTCAACAATGACAGAGAAGTGCTTTCACACCAGTCATGGCTTCACTCGGAAGCTTGATCCCTGGCTGGAAGGCAAAACATGTTTGTGGCAAAGCCAAGCAGGCATGTGAAGTGAAGCAGAATGAGGAATGTTTTATGACTGTTTGGGATGCCAGGGGTGGCTGGGTATATGTTGAGATTTTTTTTTTTAAGGACTCCAAAAGACATCTTAAAAAGTCATACTGTTTTGGCAGCTTCAAAATGCAATTGTTACAACAAGTCCTAACACCAGCGACTGCCTGATGCACACAGTGATTTCCTCACAAGCACCCTTTCCCTTCTGGAGCTTTTCAGACCAAATTAAGTTCTCTCTCTCTCATTTTCTCTCTCTCTCTCTGTTTATGTGTTCTTTCCCACACATAGAGGCATCCACCACAAAACTGAAGGCCAAGTCCAACTGAACAGATTTATCATTTTTAGGATTCAACTGTGGAAAAAGAAAAACTGTTGACCTTTTAGTCTGAATTATGCAGGTCTTGCAAGACTTTCTTTCTACTGGTAGAAAATTAAGCTAACAATTTTAAGTTAACAATAAGAGTGAACACTTCTTTCTTTATAAAATGAATTGGATTCATCAAGACTTGTGTTCAAGTGAATTTCTCCTGCTCCTTTAAGTCAAATAAAGACATGGCATAAGAGAATTCCTAGGCTCTAGAAGAATCTTTAAAAACTAGGATTTGCCCCTACACTTGCACATACAGTAAATAACTCCCTATCCCCCCAGTGCTTGTCACTCAGAGCGCAATGATGGATCCAACCACCTGGTGTAGTTCTTATAGGTTATGTCAGGCAAAAATACTCCTTTTTTTTTTAAATGAAGCTCTTTTATGAAATTCTATGCTAACACAGGTTAGGTTTTTAAAAACATCCTTCCACTAAGGATGGCAAAGTAAGATAAGAAAGAACTTGGTAGCTCTAGGCCAATCCCTTCCAATTTTTTTGATAGTTTCTTCATCCAAGTCCTCTACCTGTGAGAATGACTTGTCTGGACCAAGTAATTTAGGGCAATCATCTAGTTATTACTAGTTTCCCATCTAGTTACAATGGTGACCAGCCTCAGGGCCAGCAAACCTATAGAAAATTTAAGACTAACTTTAGTCAATATGCGGGGGCGAGAATATACTTTTTTTTTAGGTCTATAAACGTGTGGTCTATTAAGTTCCTGGTTGTTCTGGAAATTTTTCTTCTATCTGCAGGTCCCTCACTGTCCCTATGCACCCTGCAGTCTTAGGTTATCACCTCCTAGTTTTGCAACACAGGTGATAAAGCTTGAGGGTACTTCAGGGAGCACACGGTCAACCTATGCTCCCGCCACCACTAATCTGGGAATCCCTGAATCAAGACACTTGGCTCTGCTGAGATTCTGAGAGGTCAGCTTTATGGTACTAAAAGCTTCAGAGAGGGGCGCCTGGGTGGCTCAGTCAGGTAATCATCCGGCTTCGGCTCAGGTCATGATCTCACAGTCCGTGGGTTCGAGCCCCACATCAGGCTCTATGCTGACAGCTCAGAGCCTGGAGTCTGATTCAGACTCTGTGTCTCCCTCTCTCTGCCCCTCCCCCACTCTGTCTCTGTCTCTGTCTCTGAAAATAAGATAATAAAGACATAAAAAAATTTAAAAAGTCAGAGAACAATTCACAGCATTCTATCCACTAAAATTCAATGGAAATAAATGCCCAAGACTAACTTCTTGCCTCCACAGCATCTCACTTGACGCAGGTGATCCTCAAATCCATCCATTCAGAAAACTCCAAATGGCGCAGTTAGTTTGGGAAGCCAAAGCAGAAGAGGGTCACTTGCACCTTCCAAAGCCCCCAAACTGAGAACAAAGGCAAGAAAATCAGCTGAGACAGATCATGACAAGCCTTCAACTATTCTTTTTTAGATGCTTATTTATTTATTTTGAGAGAAAGACAGAGTGAGAGAGCAGAGGAGAGGCAAAAAGAGAGAGCAAGAACGTGAATCCCAAGCAGGTTCCGCACTGTCAGCACAGAGCCCAATATGGGGCTCTCATGAACCATGAGATCAAGACCTGGTCGGGAATCAAGAGTCAGACACTCAACCAACTGAGCCAACCAGGTGCCCTAGGCCTTCACCTACTTATAAAACTTTTCAACTAAGAATATAGGAATAAGTTACTATAAAATAAAAAGCCCCTCATTTCCAGGGATTATACCTACATTTAACTATATGCTATCCCAATTTTTTTAGATTTCCCCCAAAACGAATTCTAATATAAAAACCATTCCAGTGGAAAAAAATCCATAAACACTAAATTTTTTAATACCTTTATTTACCTCATCTCTAACTGAACTAATCAGTGACAAATAATATATTTGTAGTGAAGAGAGTTTATTTCCTAGATTAAATGCACACATAAACACATAAATGTGACAATATTCTGAGATAGATGAAGCAAATAAAGATAACATTTATTGGGCCAGCTACTGGGACACCGGGCATTTTTCTTGGATTCCCTCAGTTAATCCTTACAACAAACATATAAAGTAGGTGCTATTCTTGGTCCCATTTTATAGATAAGGTTTAAATGAGGAACCTCATTAATTTAAGTTAATCTCCACTAACCCAGAATTTGAGTTCAGTGTTACTCTGGCTATAAAAAGGTTGAATAAGCATATGAAAAATTAAACAGAACAGTAGAAGGCATGGTTAAGCTACTAGAGGTCCTTGTTTTGAGACATGCTAAAAAGCAGATGCTAACTAGAACCTGTTTGGGAATTGGGAAGATTCTGTCTGAAAGTATGCTATGGTAAAATACTTTAAAATGCAGACTTTCACTAGTTATAAACAGGTTTTCTCTCAGGTTACTTCCAACAATTGGTCTAAATTAGTGAAATTTCTATAGATGATACAGTATATATATGTCAGCTGCCCCTCTCCTGGTACCCTTCCCACCCCCACCCCGGCCACATTTGACTCCTCCTCTTCCTCTCTCTGCCAGCCCTGGTGCTTTAGGGAAAGCTGACACACTCCTCCAGGAGAGGGATAGACCAATCAGAAAAACCTCCCATCCCTGCCAATCAACAGAGGGCACTGGGACTGGCTGAGGAATAAGCACATGGCTCAATCTGGACCAATGAAATGCCCGGGTTGGTTTGCTGGGGATGGAATTTTGGGAAAGATACTTTCTCAGTCTTTCAAGAACTTTCTTTGCCAGAAGGGATGCTTCTTTCCTTCTGACCAGAGGGATGCAACTACGAGCCCAGGAACTTCTGCAGCCATTCTGCCTCCCTGAGAAAAGCCAGCCTGAAGACGAGCTGACATCATGGAAGAGTGACAGAGATGGAAAGAAACGATGGCTGACATCATGCTGAGCTGCTAGTTCACATTCACAATACAGTCCACCCCATCCTTAACTTTGCAAGTACATGAGCCGATTAATTAATTTCCCCTGCTGTGGGAGCACTTTTGAGTTGGGTTTTATGATAGTCACAACTCCAAAGAATCCCAACTGACACAGGAGGGAAAAAAATAGTACTAATTCGTACCTTTTACCTGCAAGTGCCTGGATTTTAATTTACACTGTTTCATAACTGTTTCAAGTGATTCTGTGTTAGTTTTCTCCTAAAAACGTCACAGGCTTTCCAGAAACACTTTCATGAATTCATGAATGGCCCTGGGCAAGTCACTTGACTTTCCTGGGTCTTTTCAATGGAAAAGAAAGTTGAATTAGAGGGCTTCCGTTGCTCCTCCCACCCCTCCCAGCCCAACAGATCCATGTGTAATAATGTAAATTCCACTCACTCCACCAAACAAAACCCCTCTTTGGTTAGAGTCATCCTCGGCAATACAATCCAAGCAACCTGCATCTCTTGTTTGGTCAGATATTTCTGACCTCTACATCCATTCTTCTCCGCTCAGCCCTGCTCCCCCAGAGGGTCGGACTCTACGGACAACATCACAGCATCAGTATGGCTCCCTGCCTTCTAGCTTCCCACTGAGTGTGCCTAGGCAGAGGCACCATCAGGGGACAGGAGAACTGACAAGTGAGTTCGGTGAGGAGATTCTTTCTCCTGGCTCTTTCCCAGCAGAGTTGCTGAAGGTTGACGGCACCCTTCTACCAGAGATAGCCCTTCCATGTAGCTTCTCTTTCCAGTTCTAATAACCAATCCTTCCCTCGTTCTTTCAGGACTAGGCATGGTAACAGCTCTCTGACGTGGCTAGCCCTGGGATGCTTCCGCATCCTGTGCTCGGTTCTCTTAACCCTGCCTACGCCACTATAAACAGTCCCTTCAGGAAGAGCTCTTAGATTACTCCATGTGAGTGAGCCATCTGTTTACTGGAACCCCAAGACACAATGGCTTAAAAATGAAATCAAAATCAAGCACAACAAAAGGGAAACAGAAGCAATCAACTCTGAGTTGCACATAGGAGAGATAAAAAGTGTGGTGCTTGCCAAGAAAGACAACCTTCACATACCAAGAGGACCAAATTAGACACCTGCCACCCTCCTTCTCCGCTGTGGCTGAGAATTTGTGGAAAATAGACATCTCGTTTAAACATACAAAAAATGTGTTTACACACAAATTTATTGACCCTTCAGACAACTTCTGTGTGGGACCTGGCAGAAAAAAAAAAAATCACAGCTATGCGCCCATTTTCTAGAGGGGCAAACTGAGCCTGAAAGAGAACGTAGGGCCAGAAATCTGCCTCTGACAGGCCCGGTGGGAGTTTTCAGAGCAGCCCTTCTGTACTCCAGTTCTCCAGAGACGTCTAGTCTCCTCTGAACGCATCCAGAACTACCCTCCATCAATGTCCTTGGCCTCTCCACTATTCACAACAACCCCAAAGTCAAGAGAGACAAGGCACAATGCCCTAAGCCCCCTTCCAAGTGAAGCTGAATTCCAGCGCATGAATCCACAACCACCAACCTTTCCCAGAGAGACTTTTTCCAGAATTCTGGGGTTATCCAGGCCCACAGCAGTCCTCCACCCCTTCTCAAGGCATTTTCCACACCACAGATGTCAAAGAAACACTTTTAGGATGCCTTCATCACAAAGCATTTCAGAGAAGCTATACCTGTTTCAGGATTAGGAGGCTTAATCTTTCAGGGTCGTCCTGCTTCCATGTCCTCCTCCTTCAGCATCCTCCAGAGTCGGGGCCTGTGGGAGTGACCCAAAAAGCACATTGAGGATATTTGCCTTCAACATGGGAAAGATCCTATCAGTCTGGAGAGACTGGAGAGGGAGTCAAGGACGGAGCCCTGAAGAATCCAACAGCTGACGGGGCCTGCCCTGCAGGAGGACCCTGTGAAACTGCTGTAGCGCGTCCCCAAAGGAGAGGAGAATTTAGGAGATAAAGGCACCCCACTCCGTTCTGGTTACTGAAACCCAGGAGTCACTGTGACTCCTCCTTTTCCCTCACACTCCACATTCGATCCACCAGTGAATGATGTCAGCTTGATTCTTCCAAAGATCTCCAGACTCGCCACTTCTCATCCCTTCTGCTGCCACCATGTTGGTCCAAGCGAGCAACCTCTCTTGGGTTATTGTGGTAACTTCCTAACTGGTCTCCCTACTTCCGCCCTTGCCTTTCCATAATCCATCTATTCTGTGGGTTGAATTGTGTTATGGATTGAATTGCATCTCCCCTAAATTCCTAGGTTGTAGTCCTCACCCCAGTAGCTCCAATGAGGACATTTTTTTTGGAAACAGGGTCACTGCAGATGTAATTGGCTGTGAGGATGAGGTCATCCTGGAGTAGGGTGGGTCTCTCATCCAGTATGACTTATAAAAAGGGGAAATTAGGACGCAGGCACTCACAGAGGGAGAACGCCGATGGGTGAGGGTTGTGTTCTGCTGTCACAAGCCCAGAAACTACCAGAAGGTGAGAGAGGGGCCTGGAACGGGTCCTTCCCTAGCACCTGCAGAGGGAACAAGACCCTGCTAACACCTTGATCTCCAAATTCTGCCCTCCAGAACTGTGAGAAAGCACTCCTGTTACTTTAGCCACTCAGTTTGTGGTACCTTGTTACGGCAGCCCTAGCAAACTTATACACCATGCTCCCGACGGCACCCTCAGTGATCCTTTAAAAATCACTGTTCTTGGGGCGTCTGGGTGGTGCTTAACCTAAGTGCCGACTCTTGATTTCAGCTCAGGTCATGATCTCACGGTTCATGGATGGACCCCTGTGCTGGGTGCAGTGCTGACAGTGCGAAGCCTGCTAGGGATTCTCTCCCTTCCTCCCCGTCCCCCTCTGTCTCTCTGCCCCTCTCCCATGCACATGTGCACGCTCTCTCTCTCTCAAAATAAATTTTAAAAAATCACTCTTCTGCTCTAAACACTCCTATAGTGTTTCATCTCTCTCTAAATAAAAGGAAAAGGCCCTCAAATGACCTTTAAGGCCCACATGACCTGTCCTGGCCTCTTCCTTGATACTTTCTTCTCCTACTCTGCCTTTCTTCAATCTCCTCCAGCCAGAATGGCCTCCTCAAACATCCCCGAGCAGGCTCCTCCCGCAAAGCCTTTGCACTTGCTCTTCCCTCTGCCTGGAACATTCTTCTCCCAGGCGTCCTTTACTTTCTTCAGGTTCCTGTGACGATGTCACTTTCCGGGTGAAACTCTCCCCTATGACCCCAGTGCCTGACCTCTGACCCTCCCCATTGTATTTTTCTTTGTAGCATTTATCAGCACCTGACATTTGTTTATGTTTTTACCTTCCTCCCTCACACTGTCTCTAAATTCCTTGAAATCGGGGGTATGGTACTATGGTATATCATGGTATAGCACGGAGACTGGCACATAGTAGGTACTCAAGAAATCGTTAGAGAGATTTATAAATGGAACGAAAAAAAAAACCAAGAGAAAGGAGACATGGAAAAAAGAGGAAGTTGTCCAATGTCAACAGTAGCAAAGAGTCCAGAAAGATACAGAGTGGAGTCTCCACTGGGTGTGGTAATGTGGAGGCCACAGGGACCTGATAGAGGGCAATTCCCGCGGAACTGCGGGAGGCGGGAGCCTGTGCAGCAAATCCAGCTAGGTTCCCCGCCCCCGGCTCCCATGCCACGCACACCTCCCATTGGCAGAAGCCAGCCCAAGTGGGCTGTGTCAACTGAGGAGCAACACCTGAGGGCAGATTCTTTCCAGACATCTGTCCAAGTGGGGAGGAATAAAGGGAATGAGAACTAGAGAGGGTGAAGGGTCAAGGTTTGGCTTGAGCCTGGTGCTTGAAGGCGGGGAGGTCCCAGGAGCTACAGGAGATGCGGGGAATTTGTGTACAGGAGGAAGGTTCTCTGTCCTGGAAGAGGGATGCGTCCATCTCTGAGTGGAAGGAAATCAGGTTGGGATGAGCCCCAATGTCAGTACCCAAGGCAGTGGAGGCAGGAATCTGAGGGCTGAAGGCTGACCTTCTTGAACCTGTCAGTGAATAAATGAAGCCAGGTTGTCCCCGAATGAAGAAGGGCAGACAGGAGCTTGCTAGGGGATGCGGCGTGGAATGCCTCACTGAGAGGAATCATTTAGGTGCCGGGGTGGCCCTAAACCTGGGAGCCTCCTTAAATGTTGTGCCCTCAGTGCCTGACCAGCCTCATCCCGTGGCGACAGTGGTCAGAGAGAGAGCTGACTGCTGGCCAGCACCACGGAAGGCCCAGCTGAAACTAGAAGCCTGGTTTCACAGAGGCCCCGTCCTCAGGGCTGTGGGGTTCTGGACAGGCCTGGGTTAGGTCTTCCCCAAACTGAATCCGGAGCCCCAAACAGCTCCGTCCAGTGCTGTCAATGCTGTACGACCGTCCCGGGCCCCCAGACTCAGCCCCGGGGGAGCCGTCGGAGCCCTCACCCGCACTCCCAACTCCCCACCTCTCAGTCACAAACCAGGCCTCGTCTGCCACAAGAGGACTCCTGATCTGCCGGGCACCCACAACTGCGTGCTGAGTTCGACACAAGCTAAACCCTCACACGACAGTCCTGTGAAGTGGTTTCAGCTTCCCTACATAGTCGATGGAACTGAGATTCAAGAAATTAAGTAACCTGCTCGAGAATGTCACATGTGCAGCAAGGGGCAGAGCTGGGGTTTGAAATCTTCTCTTTCTCTACCTTCCTTTCTGTATGCATGTCATCACCCTCGTCCAAGCCTTCAAAGATTCACCCCTCAATATTCAACAGGATCAATGCATTCTTACTCACTTCCCAGCATTCCCCACTTACAGGGCGCCCAGCCGGCTGTTTAGCTAAAAACAGCACTGTTTTTACCTAACCCCGTCCAGTTCAGTTGGCTTCGGCAGCTCCTGATAACAGGAGAATTTCAAACTCCACAGCCATTTCTTGGGAGCCTTCATGAAAGATGCACAACGTTTTTAAAAATATATATGCAGGGGTGGGGGTGGGGAGGGTGCAGGCACCTGAGCAAGTAGGGGAGGGGCAGAGAAATAAAGAATCCCAAGTGGGCTCCACACTGTCAGCGCAGAGCCAGACCCAGGGCTCAAATCCATGAACCTTGTGATCATGACCAAAGCTGAAATCAGGAATCAGATGCCCAGCCAACCAAGTCACCCAGGTGCCCCCACTTTAGCTTCTTCAATCTTGTTTCTCACATGCACCGTCTGCTCCACCCCGTCCAGTGTGCTGCTCCCTTTTCCATGCCCCTTAAGGCCCCAGGGCCCTGCACATTCCTTCCCCTGCAGCTCCACCCCCCTAGCCCCCTGCTCTGCACCCCCTCCTGCAGCCCACTGAGCCACACCACCTTGGCTTCTCAGCTCTCCGGCTCTTCTGAGCACACTGCATTTACCTCCCATGTACATTGCACACCCCTTAAGGGTGATTAGTATATTTTTTCATTTTTTAAAATAGTTTATTGTCAAATTGGTTTCCATATAACACCCAGGGCTCTTCCCCCACAAGTGCCCTCCTCCATCACCACCACCTCCCTTCCCCCTCCCACTCTCCCTTCAACCCTCGGTTCATTTTCAGTAATCAATAGTCTCTCAGGTTTTGCGTCCCTCTCTCTCCCCAACTCTCTTTCCCCCTTCCCCTCCCCATGGTCCTCCATTAGGTTTCTCCTGTTAGACCTATGAGTGCAAACATATGGTATCTGTCCTTCTCCGCCTGACTTACTTCGCTTAGCATGACACCCTCGAGGTCCATCCACTTTGCTACAAATGGCCATATTTCATTCTTTCTCTTTGCCATGTAGTATTCCATTGTATATATAAACCACATCTTCTTGATCCATTCATCAGGTGATGGACATTTAGGTTCTTTCCATGATTTGGCTATCGTTGAAAGTGCCATCAAGTGCATTCTTTTGATCTCTCTTCCCTTTTCAGTATTCAGTAGTCTCTCATGATTTGTGTCCCTCTCTCCCCAACTCTTTCCCCCTAACCCTCCCTATGGTCCTCCTTTAGGTTTCTCCTGTTAGACCTAGGAGAGCAAACATATCGTATCTGTCCTTCTCTGCCTGACTTATTTCGCTTAGCATGACACCCTCAAGGTCCATCCATTTTGCTACAAATGGCCAGATTTCATTCTTTCTCATTGCCATGTAGTACTCCATTGTGTATATATACCACATCTTCTTGATCCACTCATCAGGTGATGGACATTTAGGCTCTTTTCATGTTTTGGTTATTGTTGACATTGCTGCTATGAACATTGGGGTACATGTGCTCCTATGTGTCAGTACTTCTGTATCCCTTGGATAAATCCCTAGCAGTGCTATTGCTGGGTGATTAGTTTTTGTGTTGAAAATGCTTGGAACTGGGGCGCCTGGGTGGCTCAGCTGGTTAAGCATCCAACTTCAGCTCAGGTCATGAACTCACAGTTTGTGGGTTCCAGCCCCGTGCCAGGCTCTGTGCTGACAGCTAGCTCAGAGCCTGGAGCCTGTCTTCAGATTCTGTGCCTCCCTCTCTCTCGGAGGCTCCCCTGCTCACGCTCTCTCTCTCAAAAATACATAAAACATTTTTTTAAATGCTTGGAATCGCCCATTGCTCAACCCCGGGTCTCTTGAATGGCAAACGTGACTTGATCTACAGAACAACTCTCATGAAGCTCAGACGATATACTTGTAGAAGTTTTTCAGAAAATACAGGAGAACTGGGCTGGGTAAGGGAAGGGACACAGGGCCATCCTGAAGTTTCTGGAAGCATGCTTCTGGTTCCTCGGCAGGAGCACCTGGAGTCTGGCATCCTAGAAGAACTATCCCAGTGAGAAGGAGGGTGCTAGCTCCCTGTCCTTGTCCTGCTCCTACATATTCAAGGTCTTGGCATCCTTCCTGAGCTACCCCTTGACATGCTTTCACAGACATAGGCAGATATCTTGTCTTCATTCTTGTTAAAGCAAAGAGCTTGAGATGTGAGAAATCCAGCTTGGGAGGGTTTGTGGTGATCCGCAGAACAGTCAGGGCTGGGTGCCCAGAAGTAGAAAAAAGGAGAGTCCATTTCTAGGGAACTGGGAGTTGGCTGTAGCCTACTTCAGTCATTAGTCAGGGACCACACATTAATTCTGGGGTTCATGTGACCACAGGGGGAGGATGAGCAGGGAAGATGAAAATCAGTAAAGGCCATCCAATCACGCCCCATACCTGAATCACAAGGTCTGGGAGAAAACTGTAAGGGTCAAGGGGATGCTGCCTGTGAAGAAGCCCGCTAAGAAATCCAAGTCTCCTCAAACCAGCAGAACCAAAGGCACAGGGCGGTCCTCATGACATAGTTGAAATAAAGAGCTCTGTATTTCCAGCTCCAGTCAGACCTTGTTGCCCAGTGGCTGTCCAATCTCAGGCTCGGCACTCAACCTCTCTGAGCCTGTTTCTGCAGGAGCTAATGTAAGGCCTAAATAAAACAAATGTATAAAACCATCTGGCACAGTGCCTGGCTTTACATAAGGGGCCCAATAAATGCTACCCGCCTCCCTCCTTCCAGCCTTCAGATCTCCCAGCTCTCAACCCTGTGTAATGAGAACAAGCGCAGAAGCGACAGGGCACTTCCCGGAGAGAAGGTCTGCAAAGAAAGATGGCCAAAGTCAGCAAAAGGAAGGAGAACAAAAGGGCCACTCCATGGCCCCTGAGAGAGAAGGCGCTGGACCTCTGTGAACACCCAGGTTTCAAAACACAGCAGAGCTTCGGGCCTCAGGCCATACCCAAACAGGAAGTTTGTGACAAACTTAGAAAACATGCAGGCACAACTGCGGGAGGTTGCACGCCACTCAGAAGAGATGAAAACCAGTGCCTCTCAGGGGTCAGCGTGGATTAAAAGGAGCGTGCCCGCCCAACGTTCCCAACACACAAAACTCTTCTGGGCACCAGGAGCACCCTGCCTTGGGCTCCTCCTCAGCCCAAGCACGTGGCCAAATCACATGGAGCTGCTCTGGTTTTCCAAAGCCAGGGTCTGTCAGCTCCTCCCCACCCTCTCTGTCCTTCCTCTACCTCCTCAGGCATCAAGGACAGCAGTGAACCCCCTCAACGGCAACTGGGGGCCTGGGTGACCTAGGTGTGTGGGATTGTGTTTCAGCTGGGAGGACTCAGCACAGAAAGAGGAAGTGATGCTTGGAGGTGCCCGGCCTGTGCATGTTTCACCAGGCCCCCCCAGCACTCCACGATGGGGTCACCAGGTTGCCGTTTTCCCCGCTCTGAAATGCTGCCTGGCACTAACAGTTTCATGGCACTGTTCACACTGGCATGGGCGCTGTAACAAGTGCAAAAAACAATGACACACTAACATCCATCATCTGTGTCCCATCTCCCCACCCACAGTGAACACTCGGAGATCTCCTCCCCTCTCTGCACACTCTTGGTGCCTATGGGCTGACCTTGACCCTGGACCATATGGCTGCTGAGTATGCTTCAGAAAATACTTGATGAATTAATAAGCCACGTCAATACAATTTCTACTACCTTATCCCCTACAGGGTAGTGTCCCTCTTGTCTTGATAACCTTCAGTGGACAGGTCCCTGGCCCCAGCCCTCCCGGGTGAAAGGCCCAAGTGCAAGCTCAGCTCCCTGACTGTCAGCCCCGCTGCCCACCCCCTCCTTGGCATCCCCCCAGCAGTGTTTTCCCCACCTCCCCAAGTTAGGTTCCTTTAAAATAAATGACTCATTTAGGAAGAGACAAAACCAAAAACTTCTATGGTAAAGATAAAACAGCACCTAATCTCTTTAAACAACCCCTACTCCATGCAGAATTTAGATCTGATAAAGACTTCCCAGACTGGACCTCTTAGTTTGGAACTTACGGTATGTACAATTCTTCTAGCAGAAGACATTTCTAGTAATATATCCTCTCTGATCTTTTCGGGGTCTTCTTTCAAATGGAGGTGGACTCAGGCCTCCAGTCAGTAGCTTTTTCAAAAAGAGAGAACGAGACATTAAAGTCCGTGCTCTCAACTCCCAGGGCAAAAATTAATTATTTGGTGTTTCACTCTGTTTAGGATTCCAACTAACTGGACAGAGGACGTTGGGCCTAGATCATTGGCTGCCTAAGAATTACGGGGCGGGGGGGGGTGCATCAAAGTAAAACTTCTTGGTATATAACTAGTTTATAACATTTGTGCACAGACTCTGAAAGGAATAAAATCATATAATACAACACACAGAACTGTAGCATTTTCAGGTTAAAACGAGAAATTAGGAGAATCCTGTGACCCAGGGGTTCAGAACGTTGGCTGCATTAAAAAAAATTCCCAGGCCTCTTCCCTAGAGATCCGGACAACTTTGGGCTGGAGTGGGGACCTGGCATTGGGTATTTTTTAAGTTTCCTAGTGATTTTAATGTGCATCCAGGATTCAGAACCACGGATCTATTGGAGATAGAAAAATGGAGATCTCTGCAAATTAAGGCAAGAACCCAAATCCAACATGCAGGACTCCCCTCCAGCTCTGCGTCTCAACTCAGATTCTCATCATTCAGAGATTTGCTTAAAACTTCTCTCTCTTTCTCTCTCTCTCTCTCTCTCTCTCAATCTCTCTCTCTCTCTCTCTTTTTTTTTTTTTTTTTTTTTAGTTTGGGGGACTAACACAGAGTTGCCAACTTCTGGTTTTGTCGAGCAAGGGTATATTTATAAATATCTACCAATTACTGTCAATGCTTCCAGGCAGGTCTCTTGCTCTTTTGCATACCTGCTGCCTGCCCTACCCCAATCCTTGTCCGAGGGGTAAGATTTAATAGTATTGGGCCCCTGCCCACAGTCTCCCTCATCTCTACCCACCCACCCTGCACCTCACAACATCCATGAAACAAACCCAAACAAAAGCCAGGCCTCAAAAATTCAGAGTCTCCTCCTTTCCCTAACTCCACAATATTTCTTTCTTTCTTTCTTTTTTTAAGTTTATTTATCTTAAAAGAGAAAGCATGAGTGCAAGCGGGAAGGGGCAAGAGAGAGGGAAAGAGAGAATCCCAAGCAGGCTCTGAGCTATCAGCAAAGCCCAATGCAGGGCTCCATCCCATGAACTGTGAGATCATGACCTGAGCCAAAATCAAGAATCAGATGCTTAACGGACTGAGCCACTCAGGTGCCCCTCCACAACATCTATTTCTGAAAGCCCCTTCACTAACTACAAACTACTTTCCAGTCTCTCCACACCCACTCTTCACCTTCCTCCAGACTGACACATGGCGAGAGATATTTGCGTGAGTTACAACAACCAGTATTTCCAGGTGGTTATTCCACGTGCATTATCCCTTTTCCATTTGTCCCCAGTCAAGGATATACTGGAAACCCGTACACAGGACCACCTCTGAGGAATAGGGTTAAGGCTGAGGGGAGGGACGGGGAGTTCTCTTTGTACTCTTTAGTTTCAATTTGGGGCATATTTTTCAATAGGACAAAAAAATCTCTCCCTCCCTCCCTCCCAATCTCTCTCTCTCTCTCTCTCTCATGAGCGCACACACACACAAGAGGTTATAAATGTATCTAGAAACACCATCTAAGTAATGTGCTTCCACTCTGTAAATACAGAAAATCACCTGGGAAGCCTCCATACCCAGTTCTAAATGTAAATGATATCTAGGTAGCAGGATTATGGGTAACATCAATTTCACTTCCCTTTCTTCTTGGCTTATTTTTATTACCTTTTATTTACATAATAAAGGAATAATGAAAGTTGAAAACCTGGACCTAAAGCATTATCTGATCTCTGAAACCTCCGCAGCACTGAGAAGCAAACGTGCCAGAGCAGGGCCAGGCTGGTATGTATGGAGAAGTCTCCTCTCTGTAAATTGAAAGAGGTCTCTCCAGGACCGACTCTACCACGGCAACTGACCCGAGCCATGCCCAAGCCCTGCCAGTCCCCAAGAACAGGGGCACACGAGGTGCCTCAGCCCACAGCTGTCGAGCCCCTTCGGGGACCCGTCTGGTTGTCTCAGCTTCATCCCACCCTTCTCCCTGAGCTTCAGCCACGTGGACCAGTGGTCTCTCCTGAGGGTCTCCTCTGGTCTCTGCTTGACGTTTCTATCTAGGTTGTACCACCCACCCCTACTTGGTTCCTTCCTGAGTCTCTGCCAAGGCAGGAAGCCATACCTGCTCCAAGGAACAATCAAACCCACAACTTGGAGATCAGGAGTCCAGAAACGCTTAAGATGGAGTTTAAACTATGGAATTCTCAGGGCGCCTGGGTGGCTCAGTTGGTTAAGCATCCGACTTTGGCTCAGGTTTGTGAGTTCGAGCCCCGCATTGGACTCTGTGCTGATAGCTCAGGGCCTGGAGTCTGTTTTCGGATTCTGTGTCTCCCTCTTTCTCTGTCCCTCCTCTGCTCTTGCTCTCTCTCTCAAAAATAAATAAAACATTAAAAAATTAAAAATAAGTAAGCTATAGAATTCTCCACTGTCCCCACTGCTCCCTACTGTCTAACAATTTAACAAGGCAATGAAGAGGAGTTGAGAGAGTCTTCCAGGCAGCAAGAACCACGAGCTTAAATGCCTGGAGGCCGGAGGATGCGTGACGTATTCAGTGAAGGAAGGGGCACTGGGATGTCTGGAGCATCTCCTAGCACGCGCAAGGCCCAGCAGAGAGACAAATCCGAAGAAACTCATTCCCAAAATGCACAAGGGCTAGCAAAGGGTTTTCATCCTTCCGACTGCTTACCCACAACTCAACTCGACCCTTCCAGGGTCTAGTTGGGTTGAGGCCAACAGGAGTGGGTGGAGAAAATAGGAATAGAGAAAAAAGAAATGAGATTAAGCCACACCACATGGAGGAAGGCCAAGGGCCTCCCAGTGCAACATCAAATGTTTCTAAGTGGCTCTGGGCAATTCTTGAGGGGGGTGGGGGACACAGTTGGTGCTTAAGGCTCTCTGGAGGCCCTGAAGATGAAGGATGTTTGCCAATTATTCAAACTTCTGGGACCCTAAGAGATGCTTTTTAGGAACTTTGAAACTTTAAAACTGCTCAAACACCGACTGGCCAATGCTCCACTCAGATGCCTCTCTGGCCTATGTGAGGCCTTTTGGGAAATACTCATGGGGGCCACGGGACTGGCACCACCTCCCATCCTGTAAGAAGGAAGCCTTCCACAATTTTGGTTCCTCAAATGTCCACCTCCACTGGGTTTAAGTCTTGGCTAATGGTACACTCATCTGTCCAGAGAGAAATGCCACTCTGCAGAAGTGCTGTGCTCTTTTAGGTAGGGGTATGTGCCTGTCTTCTCTCCCCCAAACACTCAACTAGACCATAAGCTCCTACTGGACTCTGCTTTAGCTTATTTTCTTTCCTTTTCAAAAGTCCTCCATGTTGGCTTTCAGTGGGCCTTTACTAACGAAGTAGAAGAGCAATCCTCAGCCCTCTCGCAGGGCCACAGCCATCACCAGGCTCCATGACAGTTCCCTCTGAAGACATTCCTTCAGGCTCTGGTGTGGTCATGGCTTTCTTCATCGCCACCTCCCCCTGCAATTGGTCCATGGGCACTAGGCCATCACTGTTGTTTCTTTTAACCCTATAATTCTACAGATAAAGACATGATTAAAGTCTCTTCAATTCAACCTTCTGAGTGAGCAGAGTTCAAAAAAAGACTCAGGACCTAAGATTTGTAGCAATGAAAATTGGGAGTCGTCTTAGAGATTGAGGAGAGGTACACACTCAAAACAGCCGGATACACCCCTCAAGGTATGGTGGGGAGTTACCAGCCACCGACTCCTGAAGGAGACTGGTTGGAGAAGGTCTCATGGAGGAAGTGAGATCTGAAGTGGGTCCTGACAATGGGTTCAACTGGGTCAAGTGGAGAGGAAGTAGGAAGACCATCCCAGGCAGGGAGACCAGCACACATGTGGCACTGACCACAGGGTGGGTAGGGCCCCACTGCGGAGGGCTGAGACAATGAGGCAGTGAGAAGTCACATGTATGCGTTCAGGAATCAGACAGAATTGCTCAGAGTCCGATTCTGCCTCTCGTTAGCTATGTGACTGGGCAACCCGCTGGCTCTCACAGCCCTATGAACTTTACCAGTAACACGGTGAAGAAGAGGAGAATAATGGTATCTGCCTGCTGAGGTTACTGTACAGATTTAATGAGGACACACATAAATGCTTTGGATGCTCGGGGCCTGTCATCAATGAATATTATTTGTTTTTCCTGCTATAATCAAAACCACCCAATGCCCGTCCTGCTGGTATAGACTGGGACTTTCTTCTTTCCAACAGCCATGATGCTAGGAAGAAGTGAACACTGGCTGACTGGTCACATGCTGAATAACCTAAGAAGTGCAAGAGCCAGCTGAGTATTAGGATGCCCAGGCAGCCAAGGGCGGGTATTCCGAACCTGACACAAACACCCTATTCTCTCCTCTTATTGGGCCACCGACTGCTTCAACTGGACTCTCTAGGCTTTCAAATGGATTTGGCTAAAGGGAAAACATTTATTTCTCTCTTCCATCTACCACACCGCAGTGCAGCAGTGGGTGTATCCCTTAGGCATCACAGCTGTTACTGGGGGCCCCTTCTCCCCAACTCTAGAGCTCCCTCTTCCCAGTCTAAGAGAGGTAACAGCTTCCTGCTCTCACCAGCCCTAGGGTGCCTCTTATCCTCTGGCTTGCCGTAACTCTGACTACACTTCTCTAAATACTCTTCAGAGAAGTCTCTCCAGCTAAATGCTTTGCATGGGCCAGCCATCTCATGCTGGGTCCCTAACCAACAGAGCCAGGGCTTCTGTCCGTCATCAGATACATGGGGCTGAAAGTACAGCCCTATCTTATGCTCACTCCCCGCCACCCCACAGAGGCAGAATGTAAGGGCAATGTTTAGGAGGTAAGCAGGTGCCTTTTACCCATGAGCGATCATATGGGAATTTAACATCTCTAGGAATCCAGGTAAAAGCCAAGAGGCTCACGGAAAAGCAACTATCCTAGGCCAGGCAGGATATATTCAAAGGCCCTGTGGTCCACCAAATCCACCACACTATGGAGCTCCGGCAAAGTGACAGACTCTATATCAGGGCATGGGACGTCTGGGTGGCTCAACCGGTTGAGCATCCAACTCTTAATTTTGGCTCAGGTCATGCTCAGAGCATTTCTTAAGTGTTCCCTGTGTATAATCACTGTGTTAGGCATTGAAGAACCAAAGTTGATGAAAATAATGTTCTCGGAATCCAAGAGCCACAAAAATATGCAGAAAGAGTGCTTAACACTGACCAAAGGGGATTCTCTTAAAGAGCTAAAGCTTGAGTTACACTGGGTCTTGAAGGAGGGGCTGTGACAGTGGGGACGGAGGGGAAGGCAGGAGGGGATGCGAGAGGGACATGGAAAGAGCTGCAGCCCTGAGCAAGGATGAGCAGGACTGAATTGATGGGGACAGGAGCAGAAGAGGTAGGCTAGGGGCTTGCCTCACATTGGGGCCAACTGATTCAACAACCAAGCGCATTAACAGAGCAGAAATGAGACCTGGCTAGAAAGATGCCCCCTACCCCAGCGATCCTCCACAGTCAAACCGCCCCCTTCCTACCACCCCAGTGGGGAAAAGCAGACAGGAAGCTGGCGGGGCTTGCCTGTCCTGAAACGATGCTTCTTAGCCTGACACCCACTGGCAGCCTGGCCCTGCCTTGGGGGTCAGCCCGCTGGGTGGCCAGAAAGGGCACCCAGCCACCCCCTGAACCCCATGTAAACTAACAACCTTCCACACTCACTTGCTCTTCCTTGGAATTCTAAAATTAAACGTTCATTCGTCTCACCTAAAAGCTTTCTCCCTTTATGAGTGAATATGCAAATACCTTGGATGAGGCGAAGTCTTAGCAGCCACATAGCTGCTTAGCATGAATGCTTCCAGAAGATCTTTCCTGGAAAACAGGCTTTTGCATGAGGGATGCTCAAGGGATTATCTGAGCCTTAGGGGGATGCAGGAGGAAGGGGGAGAGGCTCCTGGAAAGAGAGAAGGCCCACCTTGCCCTGAACCCAACAAGGGCACCAAGGATAGAGAGTTAAAGTCTAAGCCTTCCAAAGGCCTTTTCTTTTTTTTTTTTTTACCTTTTTAAAAACTGAGATATAATTCGTGAACCATAAAATTTACCCTTTAAACTGCACAGTTCAGTGGCCTTCTAGCAAAGTCACAAGGTTGTACAACATCACCACTAACTTCAGGATATTTTCATCACCCCCCAAAAAAACCCATACCCACCAGCAGTCACTCCCCATTCCCCTCTTCCCCCGGCAACCGCTTTCTGTTTCTATGGACTCACCCACACTGGACATTTCATATAAACGGAACCATAAAACAAGTGGCCTTTTGTGCCCAGCCTCTTTCAGTTAATATCATGTTTTCACGGTGCATCCGTGTTGTAGCACACAGCAGCACTTTTTTCCTGTTTGTGGCTAAATAATATTCCACCGTAGAGATATACCATGTTTTGTTTGTCCATCCAAAGGCTTTTAAAATATTTTTTAACTCTATTTATTTTGAGAGAGAGAAAACACCAGCGTGAGTGGGGCAGGGGCAGACAGAATCCCAAGCAGGCTCTGTGCTGTCAGCACAGAACTCGACACAGGGCTCAGTCTCGTGAACCAAGAGATCATGACCTGAGCTGAAATCGAAGAGTCGGGCACTTAACTGACTGAGCCACCCAGATACTCCATCAAAAAGCTTTGTAAAGGGCAAAGCAAATGATGCTTTTGCAGGAAGGAGATGCCAGTGTCCCTGGGGCTGGCTTCAGCAACAACGCCACCATTTGAAAACCACCCTCCTCGGAGCGTCCCACCAGTACCCAAGGACACTGTCCAAACCCTACCCACTGCATAGGCATGAAGCCACCCACAGTGGCTCAGGCCAGACACCCTGCCTCACACAGGCCATGGAAGAAACACTTCACATTCCTTCTGAGAAAATCTGTCATGACTCTTCAAATGTGTGTTATAGATTCTGGTAACATCAGACGGAAGAGCAGAGCCACTAGCAAAGGGCGGCTGTAGGTTTACAGCACCCTGCACATGGTTTAATGCACTCCTGTAGCCATCCCGAAAGCCTTCATTTTTAAACAGGGGCTCCCGCATTTTCATTGGCTGGGCCCAGCAAATTTTGTAGCTAGTCCTGGGCAAGAGGCTTGGGTTTGGGAAGTGGTTGAAACCTGACAGTCTTGGCAAAAAGACTGCTGTGTGACAGCAGCTCGCTGAGCCAGGCTGGGAGGCTGGGCAGGGGACTGCAGAGACATGGGGAAGAGGCGCCATGCTGGAAACCCAGCCTCCAAACTGCCCAAGACCAAGTCTTCCAACCCTGATGGCTGAAGAGTTGGCCGATAAGGCCTCCCCGGAACAGCGGGACTGGCTGAAAGTAAACTTGGTAAGTCAATGCGGTACAGACTCAGACTGTAAAGCAGGGGGACTCAAACTGAAACTTGTTTGATCTTGTAATCGCTTATAGGTTAAGACCAAGATGAAGAAAGGAAAAGAAAAAACCCCACACTTACTAAAGTAACTGGCACTGAGAAACCTTCTTAAACATTTACTTTTTTTTTTTTTTAACTGTCACCTCTATTTCCAGCATTATCAAGGAAGTCATGGTCGCACCAGACCGAAGAGCGGCACAGTGCTGATGCAGAATGGAGGGGGCTTTAGGAACACCCCATCCAGATGGATCCCCAGGAGCCCTGACCCGCAGGTTCAATCCAACCCTTTTATTTTATAGATGAGGAAGCTAAGCTGTGTGAGGGGAAGTAACCAGCCAAGGCCACCCACAAAGAGAGGCAGGACCAGACCCCGGGAGCTTTCAGCTTCCCCTTCCAACCTCCCAACTTAATGAGTTCAAATAAAATTCATATACTGGGTGTATGCCCCCCACCCCCAATCGGCCCCTGGGGTCCTCAACACAAATCTTTGGGTACTTGTCTTTGCCTTTGGGGTAAGGGAGTCTTGCTGTGCAGATACGTGTAACCTTATAAACCCCAAGGGAGAAGATGGCTTCCTTCCATCAGTACAATCTCTGTTCCATCATCTAGCAAAAAGTGGGAAGAGCCCCGGTGCAGGGTTCAGTCTTTCCATGTCCAAGGGATTTATAAGCCCATTTGTGTCTGGGAAGGGTGAAGCTGAACCCAGTTTTTTCTAGTTAGCAGGTACAGGGTAACGCAAGGTGGATGAAATGAGGGGGGCACTCTGGGAAATACTGCCAGCCCACCACACCTAAGACATAGGTGCAGATGGCCACCAGCAAGTGATGGGATCTCTGCCACCCATCAAGTTTTGTCTTTTTTTGGGCAGGGGGAGGTGGGGGGCTTAACTAAATCAAACCATCCTTAACACTGAGTGATTTCAATTTGTTTTCTATACTCCCTCCTTCCCTCCTTTCCTTCTCTGAACTAATAGATATTAAGCACTAACTATGTGTCACACATGTTCTGGTTGCTGGGCATATAGCACTGAAGAAATCAGACCATGTTTCACTATTTACACTTTTTTCTTTTTTTTTTTTCTTTTTTTTATTTATTTTTGATACAGAGCATGAGAGGGGTAGAAGCACAGAGAGAAGGAGACACAGAATCTGAAGCAAGCTCCAGCCTCTGAGCCGGCTGTCAGCACAGAGCCCGATGCGGGGCTTGAACCCAGGAACGTGAGATCTGACCTGAGCCGAAGTCGGAGCCCCAACCGACTGAGCCACCCAGGCGCCCCTACACTTTTTTCTTTTTAAGTAGGCCCCACACTTAATGTAGGGCTCGAACTCACAACCCTGAGCTCAAGAGTCAACCCTGATATCAAGATGCTCTACCACTGCGCCAGCCAGGGGCCCCACACTATTTACATTCTAAAGGGAGGAAACAAAAAGAGTTAAGAAATATATGAACATGGGGCTCCTGGATGGCTAAATCAGTATCCAACTCTTGGTTTCCGCTCGGGTCAGGTCATGATCTCACAACTCGCGGGCTCGAGCCCCACAGGGGGCACCATGCTGAAAGTGCGGAGACTGCTTGGGATTCTCTCTGCCCCTCCCCCGCTTGTTCTGTCTCTCAAAATAAACTTTAAAAAATTAAAAAAAAATAAAGGAATATATACCATTTAGGATGGTGACAAATGCTCTGGAGGAAAGTAAAGCAGGAGAAGAGGGAGAGAGAGTCGCAGCAAAGGAAGGGATTTTATCTAGGACGGTCAGGTTAGGGCTCTCTAAAGTGGAGGAGTGAGCCGTACTCATTGGAAAATATTCCAAATGAAAGGATCAGCAAGTGCAAAGGCCCTGAGGTGGAAATATCTTGGTAGGGTCAAGGAACAATAAGAAGTCCTGTGTGGCATGAATGAGAAGTAGAGTGACAGACAGAGAGGCAGGGGGTGGGAGCCAGACCTCGCCAGTCCTGAAACCACAGAAACACCTTTGGTTTTACTCCAAGTGGGATGGGAATATGCAGGCTCTGAGCAGGAAGAATAACTAACCTGGCACAGGCTTTCCCAGGACCTCCCTAATTATTGTTGTTGCCAGTCCTCTTCGCTAGGGACTGGATTCAGGAGCTAGGCCACTGGCTCAACACAAACTCTAAGCAACAGTGAAAAGAGCACTTCCCCCCTTTCACATTCTCCTCTGTGAAATGGGAAGATGAGACTAGATGATGTCTCATGTCCCTTCTAGGATATTCTTATCTCTGATCTTAAAACAGGGGCTCAATGTCTCACCCTCTGAATCAGGAGAGGGCTAGGGACTTAGGGACTTGCAGCCAAGTTGTGGAAGCCCTCAGTCATTCCGCACTGCCTCCTCTGCCCCGAGCCGAATTCTCACCCCACAAAAAGCACAGCTCTCTAGGGAGAGAGGTCCGGCCCAGGAAGCAGCCACGTCAGCAACGGCCTCTAAAGATTACAAAGGGTGACCACTAAAGATAGCGCAGCCTCCACATGTTTCGGGGTGGGGCTGGGCGGGCAGAGGCCGGTAGAAGCGGCTGCTACAGCCCAATCAAAGGGTGCTGCTGAGTCTGCCTCTGCCCGGGCTACCACGGTCTCTCCTCTCTCTCCCCACTTCTATCACGGACCACGAAAGGCGGCTATGGGGTTAAGAACTGCTCCCTCCTTCCCATTTCTTTGAGCGCTCTGTCTGTGTCACGCATCATCAAACTGGATCAGAAAGCAAGACTCCTCCACCAACCTGGATAAGCAGGATTTGTTGGTCTCTCCCCGCCATCAGACTGGGAGCTCCCCAAGAATGTGAACTGTCTCACCCATCAGACTGTGAATTCACCCTATGCCTCCTCCATTAGACTGAGGACTCCATGAGGGTTGGCGAGGTATTTCCCCCAAGAGATTGGCAGCACCTGATGTCATGGGCTGAGCCACCCCCACTGGACTGGAAGCCCTCTGGGGACAGGGTTTACATGCCCCTTTACTTCTTCTGTTACCCCACTGCATCCCGGAAGTCCTCTGTATGTTTTATGCATTCTTAAAAGAAGGTGCTGGTTGAGGCACTTAGATGGAAACCACCCAGCCAGGCACCAACCCCTGTGATCTCCAGCCATTAAACAATCCATATAAACGATCTGAATACAAACCTTCAAAGCCAATGGAAAGAAAAAAAAACCGAGAACTTGGCTTCCCCCAACAACATTTCAGGAGACTGTTTATAGGATCTGGCCAAAGACTGACCCCATTTTATAAAGAACCCTCTCTGGGGACGGTGGCCGAGGCCAAGCTGCAATGCACCTTGAGGAGAGAGAACAGGGAGCTCAGAAGCCCGGGCCTGACAGGAGCCGAGTCCTTCGGGGGCGGGAGGCCCACGGCCCACACACCACCCTCCTCCCACCTTCCAGCTTGGGCTTGTTTAAGGTAGTCACACCAGATGCTGTGCTGGGAAACAGGAGACTGGCCACGGGAACTGCAACTGGGGGTTTCGGGAAACGAGGAGACCCATCTCAGGAGGCAGGCCCAGCCTCCCTCAACGGAGGAGGTCAGGGGTGGGTGCACAGCGATGGGGACCTAGGGCACAGGGGGAAGGGCACTCGTGTTCCTGTGGACTCAGAGAAGCAGGGAAGAGTTTCCACTGGCCTGCAGAGGAGGAGCAAGAGGCCAGGAGCGTCCAAGGGCAGTTCCAGTAACAGCAATAATAGTAACGAAAACCATCGCTAACTGCTGCGTACTTTCCATGCACTAACTCCGGTCACAGGCATGCTAATACTGCTCCCTCTTTACAGAAGAGTCAACTGAGGCCCGCCCCAAGTGGTGCAGAGGTGAGGAACAAAGATTTCAACTGGGTGGATGGCCTCCCCGGCATGCACGTTTAGCCACCTCCCTCTCTGAAAACAAAGAGGAAAAGCCTAGGGGATTTCTGCTGGATCCTCTGAACCTCTGGGGTTGAAGGCCACCCGGCAACAGGTGTGCTGAGGGCTGGGGACACCGGGGTGCTGGGGGCTCAGACAGAGCCCAGCACAGTCCCAGTGCCACCTGGTGTGCTGAGAGCCTGGGTACCTGAAAACGCCATCATACTGGTATCGAGATTCCTCTCCTTTCAGAGGTCTTGGGTTTAAAAAATATCCCCCGGCCCTGTATGTGTGCAGGTATGCAGAAGGCAAAGCAATGACACTAAGAAAGGACAACGGCAGTGACAGGTCAGCCCCTGCTTGAATCCCACGTGGTATCCAAACACTCAGGAAACACAGGATTGGCTTATTTTTCAACAGTGTGCTAGTTACATTTTCAGACAAGATTCTCCACACCTTTTCAGGTGAAGTTCTCTAAATGTGACACTGCAGAGTGGCCAAAATGTCCAAAAACTTAAGGGAACCGTGGATCGGCTGTATTTTTACAGCCCACTGCTGTACACTGCTTTACAAGAGCTTTCGTGTAAGGACACCATTGGCAGTTGGGGCTGAAGATTCTTCGCTGTGGCGGCGCAGGAAGTTTAGCGTCCACCCACTTGATCCTGGTGGCATTCTCCTGTCCCCCTGTCCCCAACTGCAACCAAAAATGTCTCCAGACACTGCCCTGAGACAGGGGCAGGAAGTTGGTGCGAAAATCGCTCTTGGTTCAGAATCACTGCTTCATGTTCAGACAAAGCAAACTGAAAAGGTGTCTGGAGGTTGAAAACTAAAACCATGTAGAGCACCGTACCGAGAATGTAACCGACATACCACTTACAACTAAGCGCATCCTATTTTTCCGGACCTCTCAGACACCGTGCACGTCCATGCCTCTTCCCTGTGAATCTGCCCTAAATGCAAATACTCAGGCTCCCCAGTCCCTCTGCCCGGCTCCTCCTCCTCCCAACCTTGGCTTCCCGTGCCTCATTCACGTCCATCCCCAAAACCAATCCATCCTCACACGTTCAACACAGCAGGCACTTGCTGTCTGCCTGAGTCCCACTTGCTGCCAGCTCTGAAGGTGCGCTCTGGGGACCACACCAGAAACCACTAGACTCAGAGACTCCAGCAGCCTTGGACGTGGCAATAGCCACACCCAAGACAATGGACTTAATTTCATCATGGCGTGGTTGATCCATCCCACTCCCCAAAGCCTCATCTGAATGCATGCACCATCCGCCCCGGCCCCCCAAAGTGAGCCCCGTCAAGTACAGAAATGGGTCAAACAGATACTGAATCTAAAAGACTATCAGAGATCAACCACCTGACAGAAAAATGGGCAATGCATATGAACTGAAAGAAAAGGAAATACAAATGGATCTTAAACTTGCAAAAAATGTTCAACCGTACTCATGAAAGAAATGCAAATTAAAACTAAATGAGATACCAACGTTCATCTATCAGATTGGCAGAGATCAAAAACTTTGATAACTCACTGTGTTGGCGAGGACGTCTCATTCATTGAGGGTGTTAGTGTAAATCACTACCAACTCCTTGGAAGGATACTTGCAATGTCTACCAATATCACAGACGTATACAAGCTTTTACCAGCAAGTCCACTTCTAGGAATTTATTCTGCACACATTCTCCTACATGTGCAAAATGGGTGTGTATACAAGGATGCTAAGCAGTATGATTTGAAATGACAAACAACTAGAAACAGTCTTGATATCCACTGCGGGGCATTGTTTTAATAAATGATTCCATAAAATGGAATGCTTTGTGGTTATTAAAAAAAAACCACACCATGAAGGCATTCTCTGTGTCATGATATGGAATAATTTTCCACACATGCCATTAGGAAAGTTAAGGCACAGAACGACATGAATAGTATGCTAGCAGTTGTTGAAAAATACTATGTGTTCATATACACATTTATGAAAAAAGATAAGCTTAGAGAAAGAGAACCAAAAAGCTAGTACAGAGGTTATCCCTAGAGAAGGAAACTGGGAGGCTAGAGGCAGGAGGGAAAGAAGAAATATTATACACCACCTTAGACTCTCTGGATTTTTGAACTTGTATTCCTTGTGCACATATTAATAAATAAACAAACAAGTAAATAGAAAAAGGCTCTAAGTCACTGGTCTAGCTCTACATCAGTGTGTATGTACACATGCAACAGATATAAAAGGTCCGCTTCAATTATAAATGCTCTCCTCCCAAAATGTATCCATACTTGTCAGTTCAAATGTCCCAGGTGTCTCTGATCCAAAAGTGGGGTGATCGTGACCACATCCAAAACACACAAGAAACTCACCAGCTTCCCCGCTCAGTTCGGTTTTGAAAGCATTCCTCCTCAAAACTACCTTCAAGAGGCACCTGAGTGGCTCAGTTGGTTTAGCGTCCTACTCAATTTCAGCTCAGGTCATGATCTCACAGTTCATGGGTTCAAGCCCCGCATTGGGGGCTCTGCAATGACAGTGTGGAAACTGCTTAGGATTCTCTCTCTCCTGCTCTCTGCCTCTCCCCTGTTAGTATTCTTTCTCTCTCTTTTTCTCTCTCTCAAAAATAAATAAAAACATTAAAGAAATTATTAAAAACTACCTTCCATATCTGAAAAATGGACAGTCCTTAACACCAGAGCCACCACCACCCTGCAAGTCCCACATGTAGGTAAGTTTAGAAGGTGCATTGCATGACCAATCGTGAGGGACCCAAGGGGTACCCACACTTTTAATAGCGCCTCAAAGCATGATCAGTTGGGACTGTGTATCACAAAGTGACCTGGACCCCAATACGCACTGGGAGTGGCAGAAACCCCCAACAGCCACCCCAAATCCTCCCTGCGGCTCTCCCTGTGGCATTGTTTTAATGGCACATTACTCAAAGGTGCCACAGCGTCACTTTTAAACCTTCCCCACTACCACTGCCACTTCATCATAAAAAAACCCTTATATATATTTTAAGCTGTAAATCAGCATTTGTCAAGTTCTAAATTGGGCTACAGCAATATTTATTCATCAAAGGATAAATCTGCCCTGCACAGCCATAAAACTGCCTAATAATTTAATATGCTATCATTCTTACCTGAAACTTGTCAAAAAGTGGCCTGAAAGAGGCATGTGCTTTACAGTTGACTGACAGTAGGCCTATAGTTTATTAAATAGTTCATATTTTTAATTCTCTATACGGGGCAGGGGGGGAGGGATGGCACACAGGACACATCCTATGCAAAACAGTGATTTGAAGATTCATTAACTAATTTGGGGGTAGAGAAAGGCAGAGTCCCGAAAGAGGACCAAGGACTTGTCCAACACAGCCTTAAGATGGGTGGTATAGATAGGAAAGCAAAACAATTCAAATTATGGCATTTTGTAAGGGGTGGGGGTAAAATGCACTAGAGAATTAATGTTGGGGGCCAGGGCCATGGAGCAACAAGACGGGAAACTGTTAGAAAGATAAAAGAAGGATGCTAGGCTGCAAAGGTAGTACAGCTGGGCCAGGGTGCCATTTCCCAGGGCCTTTTCGGGTCTTCGGAGCGATAATGAGCTTTCTGGACCTGGCGCTTCCTCTCCGGTAGGAACACATACTCCCCACAGCCCAGTGCCAAGACACTGCTGTGTAAGGATGAAGGGGCAACCACCAAGCCTCGAGATAAGGGTTCTTGATCTCCCATCCCCCACTCCCACCCTGCAACAGCAGTGACAACCAAAAATGTCCCCAGATACTGTCAATAGTCCATCAGAGGAAAACTATCCTAGATGAATTAAGTCTAACTTGACCAAGCTGGGCTGATGGAGATGAATCCACTCCACTCCAATAAATTTAATCTGTTTCCCTTAATGCTGCCTCTTCTCTGAAGTTTCAAAATACAAATCTAAACAAACGAAGAGGTGAGAACATCATCACTGAGTATGCACACTGCTCACCTTCTCTCACCAGGGACGGCTCAGTCTGGCTAAGGGCCTGGAGCACCTCACCAGATCGTCTTTTCCTGTCTCTTTCATCCATCCTGCCAGCCCCCCCCACACCCCACCACACACGCACACATATCCCCCACCCACCAGCTTTCACCTTTTACTACCAACTCCCCCCCCATTTCCTTTATGTTTTTCCACAACCTTGCGGTTTACTCTGGCACAAGTGCATGTTTCAGGTTGGCATTCACTGGTGGTTAATGACAAGGTGGGTTTCTAAGCCACAGACACTATTAATTTTAAACTGTTCGAATTTACTCTCCCTGTTCACGTGCAAACTGGGGAGGTAATCCGTCCCCCAGTGCTGAACAGTGAACTCCTAACAGAACTTACACAAATAATCAAAGATAGAGAAAACCACTTTCTAATTTAAAAAAGCGGGGGGCAGGGCCAAGTTCATATATGTTCATGTTCCAGGCCAGATTTCCCGCAAGAATTTTACAGTCAACAGAGCAAGAGACTACATTTAACCTGCGAGATTCCCCCCAGGGAGCTGTCTAGCTCTCAGGCATTAAAACCCTACTGGGAGTCAAGAGAACCTGGGCTGAACTCAGATAAATGTTGTTAAAAGATTCAGCTTTGATTTCACTATGAAGTTAAAAAAAAAAAAGTTGACTATTAGGGTAGTCCTGGAACAGGATGGAAAATTTTAAATGAAGCCGGACAGGAGGTTTTGAATGACTTCTCCTGTATTTACACTTGTCCGTCCGGCAGTTAGAGGGTGCCCAACCCGCAGTGACCAAAAAAACGAGAAAGGTGAGCTGAGCCCTCAGGCCCGGGGCTGGGTGGCCTCACGCCAGGACTGCACCACGGCCACGGGCCACTGTCAAAGGGTCAGCTCCCAGGCATGCAAACCAACCTCTCTTCGTGTCTGATTCACAAACAACTGAAAACCAGCCTGTCATGAAATTTGCCTTAAACCTCTACCTTCCTTCCCCACGTTTCATCCACTTGAATGTTATCACTGTGGCCTCCAAACAGCGTGGTGGAGTCACCAGGGTAAGCGACACCAAAGGCTTGGGCTCTTCAGAAGGTGGGGACTCCAGGAGCAAGTTGTTCAGAACTCCCCAAATTAGCCCATAAATGCCAAATTTCCACTGGAGGAGAACCTGTGTGGGGTTTTTAAAAACTGTTTCAGTCCCATGCCCTATTCATTCAATTTTAAAAAGGGGGGGGCAGGGCCTGACTACAGGTTTGCTAAATTAGGGTGCCGTCCAATCTGCTTCTGCTCCCCAGACCTCTACTCCAACAAGATTTAAAACAAACAAAACAGAAACGAAGCTACAAGAAGGCAGGAAGGTGCCCAAGTCACATATTCAAGTCTCACTAGTGAAAAGGGGCTCTGAGTATGACCTCTCCATCAGGACTCAACTATCAGAGCCGGCCTTACATACACTGTGGTTATGGCAAAGCCAAAATGCCACAGACATAAAATAGAACTGGGGAGAGAGGTAGAGAAGAAGGCGAAGAAGAACACCTTAACTTTTCTTTGAATTGGCTGTGCCTGGTATGTTTCCAGGGTAATACAGCTGACATAAATCTGCAAGACTGCGCAGGTGGTGACGTATGCCACCAAGGCACCAATGGCAAGGATGCCCATCCACTGGCAAAGCCAATGGGATCAGGGTTGGGACGTGCCCATTCTACTGCCAAGCCACCGACCCCACGCCCTACCCAGGGGTCTCAGAAACCGATGCCAACGAACACAGAAGGCAGCACAGGAGACATGAGTTGGGACACAAGTGAACCAAGGGACAAGGTGCCTGCTCCATTATGTCAGGTCGCTGAGTTTATCACTCCAGGCTTCCAATGGCCCATTGTGCGGATCATACAGATACAATGGAATTCCTTCGGCATCAAATAAGATCATATCTATGACCCGGCACCAGGGCTTTGGACCCCAAGAATAGGTCCAACAAGCACTGGCTTACCATTTCTGTGTTCGTTATGACATTATTAATATTATCCAGCCACCAAAAACTGAGCGCCTAGATCTTCCCTCCCAATTTGATGAGCCTGGGGGAAGGGCACACGCACGACTCTAATCGCTCACACCGCTATTGCTGGTTCAAATCCCCAACCTCAAAGCCCCAACACCGCTAATCCAACCTGGGCTAACTGAGCTCCAACATCCACAGAGCGGACACCTATCACAGCTTCACCCATCGGACCATTATCTGCTCCTCAAATGAAAAGCTGTTTGTCGAAACTAACAATCCCTCTCTCCATCTGGCCAGGCTGTGATTTGTCAGGGGGTCTTGTTAGAGTCAACACCCGTGGGCCCTCACCGTACCGGAAACCAATGGTTAAAATTCACACACTCTCCTGAGTAGGAGATGAGAAACTGAGGTAGAAGCAGAGAAAGAAACCCTGTGGGGGCAGAATTCCACTTTCCCCACCGTCTTGAAGCAAATACAAGAAGGGCTAAATTGAGTCCTCCAAAGGGAGGTCTAAAAGAGGAGCGATTTAAGTAACTTTCCCCAGCCCTCAGTAAAGGAGTGGAGGGAGAGGATCAAACAGCCTCCATGACACTGACTGACATGAATTTGCATAACTTTTGCCAAGCCAGGGAGGAGGGCGCTTTGCTTCTTCCCTAAACTTGTTTTACACCCTCTACACACAATCTCTCCGTGGGTCTCTTCAGAGACTGAACCTTTTAAAACAAACAAGAACGTTGATTCCCACCATCTAGCAGAATTGTATGATTTTAAAGAGAGAGGCAGAGAGGAAAAAAGGTCAACAGTGTTCTGAGTACACATGGCAGGCTTTGTTCTGCTCACTTCCCCACTTCCTGTTGCCTCCTCACCTCATCACTTTTGAGTTCTGAAGCATGTGTGTTCACTCTGGTGTCACTGCACGGTTTCAGTGGGAGGCCGTCGCAGCGACCAGGATGAGGACTGTACTGGGCTGAGACGTGAAATCACCACCGCCTGACCATGAGGAAAGTACACCCCGAATCTCACCCCCCTTCCGTCAATGGTGGGCGTGCTGGGAAAAACATTTATGGGCAAACTTGACTTTGGGGGGAAGGTCCTGTGTGGGCAATGGCCACCTAACCACCAGCGAGTACCAGGCGGCTCAGAACTGGGAACCGAGGCAGAAAATACTCAGTACCCACAGTCCAAGAAATACCCTGGAGGAGACACACTCCAGCCCCTGAACCCTTCCCCAAAGCCTGCTCTCGGGGCAGCGTGCAGCACACAGCACTTGGGAAAGGGACGGAAAGACCAAAATGCTTTGCGAGTGGGACCCTGTCTAACCTCCGGCTTAAAGGTCAGAGCAAAAAGAGACATCAAGACCATTCGACCAGCCCCTCCCAGTACAGAGGAGGAAACCAACGACGGGCCTGTATCACACAGCCAATTTATTAATAGCACAGCAGGTACTGGACCCCAGTTCTTGGTCTCCCGGGGCAGGGTTTTCCAATGCCTTATCAGCCGGACATGGAAGACATGCTCAATTAATGTTGGCTCAGCCACGGTGGACACTGGCTGGTCCACAACACATGAGGGGCAGGGAGGGTGACACTGAAACACTTTGTCTGTTACACACCAGAGGGTCCCATCTCCTAGAAGGATGTTTTGTGGGGTCTTCATAACCCACTCTCATTCCCGAATGCCTGGAGTTCAGGGTTGTCCTTCAAATGGGTCCCTAAACTTACTTACTACATCCATCTGCCATTATTCCCCAGCCAGGAATTAAAAAATAAAACAAAACCTGGGAGAAGGATGGTGCTGCATAAGGCCCAAGACCGGGAAAGGAAAGCTGGGCTCTACCCTTTGGTGAACTTGTCTTATTAGGTGGCTTTGGGGGAGTCATCTGGTTCTCCACTTTGTCCCTCCCCCACCCCCGTGGACCATGAGAACACTGACCTCCAAAAAAACTGCTAGCCCCGTGGGCCCTCCCACCCCGCTGACTACCACCGAGCCCATTCTCCTCCTCCTCCCTTCCCTGCTCAGTCTTCTGCTGCGCCTCCCTGCCCCAAACACCTGGAAACCCTCAGAACAGAGATCAGTGCACCAGAGTTCCGTGTGCATTTGCACCTGATCTGAGCTTACCGTAAGCTCTCCCTGTGCCTTCCTGTACCATCCCGTGCTGTAAGGTTCCATTCACCCGACCAATAAATTTGTGACAAGGGGCTACAGTGCTCAAGGTGCTTGGCTGTGTTTCAAGGAGGTGAGACAGACATCCGGGATTGTGATCTAAACGGCCAAACCTCAGCCCTGCCCCATCAGCCTCCGTCTCCCTTCCCTGATGATCTGGCAGCCGTCTGCAACACCTGACTTTGTAGTATATGTTTACATATTTATTTTTTTATCTGTCCTGCTTCACTGGAAGGAACGTTCCATGAGGGCAAGGCTGGTTTTGTTCACCCAGCAGCCAGAGCCTCACTCCACACGGCAGGGGGCAGAGTCCGCTGAATGAATGAATGAATGAATGAGCAGTCAGACCGGGTCTTCCTCAGTCATGACCAAGGTAGTGAACATCTCTCAATGTCACATTTTCCTCATTTCTAAAGCAAGGATAATACTAATGTGTTCTTCATGTGACTGGAGTGAGGATTAAACAAGGAGATGATTGTAAAAGCACTGAGGATGTACTGGCACAGGGCAAGCAATCAATAAATGTGAGCTACGACTTGTTAGCCATTATTATTTCAGTCACTGAAGGAAACACGGCGAAATAAAGCCTCTTAATTATACCCTGGGCAGTTTTAAGGCTAAATAACTAAAATTCTGTGTATGTCAGACCCATCATAAAGGATCATTAAGAGAAGACAAAGCCAGGGGCCTGCACAGCTACGAGGAACCCCTCAGAGATTTGTCTTAGCATGAATTTTTTTCATGCAGTTTCAAATCATGAGCTCATTTGTATAAGTGCTGCCTCATAGGGCCCCATTGTTAAAAATCTTAAGGTATCTAATGCCTGCTCTTAATCCAGCTGGCGAAAATGAGACATTAACATATGAAAAAACTATAAACTCTAACCAAACCAATGTGTGTCAAATGTCAAATGGGAGTTTCATAATCACTTCTGGAAAAAGGAAAAAGAAAGCCCTGACTGTAGCATTGGTCTACTTCTGTGGTGTAAATATTCTCACTACGGCCAACCTCAAGCTACCAGAGTGAGGCCCAGAGGACACACAGTTAGGAAGAGGTGTCCACAGTCAACTCTCAGGAGCTGGTGTGAGCCAGCTCCAGGACACCACCGGACTAGGTCCTACAATTATTCCTCAAGGTCAATGCCAACAACTAACCTCTCTATGTACTCCAAGTCAGAAAAACACATCAGGTACAGCCACGGCCTGCACCTTACCCTCACCGTCTGGTCAGAGGAGGATACTGCCCTCATTCTGCAGATAATAAAACAATGTGTCAGAAACGCCCCCAAAATTTTTCAGGGTCATTCTGCCAGTGAACGACATTGTCACGGCTTGAACCAAGATCTTGTGGGGTGGCTGTGACCTCTCCTGGCACCCACTGCCCCTGATAACTAGTGTTTCCCAGAGGGGAAGTAGTTGAACAGTGAGCAGTATGTGGAGAACAGGACAGAAATGTGGGAGAGGGTCGGCGCTTACCTAGATGGCGCTTCCCCAGTGGAGCCCACAAGGTCTGTGGAGCATGTATGGTATCAAAACAAAATTTGAAACTAATGAAACCATTTGTTCAGCATGATTTACCAGAGCACTGCTTTCCCAAAAGAGTGATCCAGTTATTAAAATCTGCACTCCCAAATTCACTGCAGCTTAAGGTGAAGGGACACAAGGAAACGGAAAGCAACTTACATGCTGAACAATCGGGGGGCTGCTTAGGGAAGATATGGAGGATCCGCATCACGAATGCCATGCCATCACCCAAAGTCTTGTTTTAGAAGAACAGTCTACAACGAGGAAATGCTCACAGAATACTGTTCGAAGAGTGCGTTACATAACAACATGTACAATGTGATTCGTTTTGTAAAAATGAACAAACAGGCAAATGCACCCTATGGACAGAAGCAGAGAAAAAAGACTAGAGACACAGATTTCAAATCCCCACCCTGGTTTTTTCTAGCAAGGGGAGATTATGGATGATTTTTATTTTCTTCTCTGGGATTTTCTGTGTGTTCCAACTTTTCTATAACACATCACTTTTATACCTAGAGACATAGTTAAGTGGACCATACATTTTAATGTGGATTTTAAAAGGCTGAGAAAAAGAAAGGCCAAGAATCAGTGAAACAAACCCCAGGAAGGGATTCCTTTGGAACAAAGGTCCAGGTGTTCTGTTCAGGCCTCTAATACTTTCCTCATTAGCCCCAAGGAGAAAAGTACCCCCCAAGCTCCAACTCCCCTACACACACACACACACACACACACACACACACACACACACACACTCAGCAGCACGTGCCTCACCTCCATACCACCCCTTTGCCTCCTCCTTCAAGAGACCATCCTCTTAGTCTCATTCCCTGATCTACTCCCAACCTAGAAGGCACAGAGGGGGACAGACAGCCACTAACAATTCAGGAGTGCTCCCCATGTGCTGCTGAAGTCACACGTGTGAATTCAGATGTATGGCAATTCTAAAATGTGGGTATTGATGCCAACCTTTTAACCTGAGGAAAGGGAAGTTCGGGAATTCTATCCAGGGGCACGTAGCCAGCAAGTGCCCAGAATCAGGAATGAAACCCACACCTAACCAAAACTGGTCTATCCATGCTTAAGAGGCTTGCACTTGACCATCATGAAATCCAAAACAGCAGTACTCCAGTTCAACCTACCTTGGCATATATCCAGGCTGGAAGTGAAATGCACCACCAGTCCTGAATTGAGAATATACGGATATTTAATAATTTAAAAAAGAAAGAAAGAAAGGGAACAGGGAAAAAAAACCCCTCAGCTCTGTGCTCATCTCTCATTCAGGGAAGTAAAAATAAAAATCGAACCTTCCCCCAACACATTGTGCTTTAATGAAAGCACCAAGCCAATCTTCTTCACTACCACCCACCCCAGCCCACTTCGTTTAAATTTAGGCAACCACCAGGCAAACTGTACCCAACTGCATTATCTGAAATGAAGTCATAAAGGCCTCATCTGGAACACCAGCACTTGTTCTAAGAAAAACGGGGCAGGGCACTCAGGGCTGGCGTCCCGGGGAGCTTCTGGGGCTGTGCCTCGGATGACCCTTTGCAAAGGGAGTGTTCTATGACCAGCTCTGCCTGAATGATGCTGTGTGACCTTGTGGCAGCTGACTTCCCCTCTCTGGGTCTGTCACCCGTCTACAGTCTCGGGTGGCGGACGGAAGGGTTCTCGAAGTCTCACCTCGATGCACCGCTCTAGGGTTCCTAGACCCAGAGGTGTAGACAGCAGCCTGCTGGGTAAGGCGTGGACGCCCCCCTCCACCTCCCCACACCCAGAAGGAATGACAAACAACCAAAGATGGGGGTGATGGGGGCTAACCGAGTCGGCCATACCTGGGGCTGCCATAGTTCTTAAGCTCCGGCTTTGGAGTATTCACTTTCTCACTGAATGTTTGGTAACAGCAAGGCTTTAGCAAGGCGGGCTCTCCGGGGCCCTCTGGTCCTGTCCAGGCAACACTGGAAGGGATTTTGCCCATGGGGACTCAACAAACTCCGAGTCCCTGATCCCTCTCCCCACACCTGACTTTCTAAATGGGATCTGGTCAGAGAAAGGGGACTTTCTATTACTAGCAAATGAAAAACTCTCTCTGGGTTTCTGGATGAATCTGGGAGGCTCTGGGGGCCCACAGGCTAGCTGGAGTTTTCTTCTAGCAACCCAATCTATAAATATCTTCTCAAAGTTTCCTCTTAGTGTTTCATGAGTGTGTCTAAGCCCTTATCTGTGGGTCTATGCACATTCCCTCAAGCAGAGGAATGAGGTACGTGGGAAAGGGGGATAAAAATCTTCCCAGCTCAAGGGGAGGCACAGTCTTCATAAAGTAAAAATCACAGCTCCATATTGCAGACAACATTAAGCTACTGTGAGCTCACTGAGCCCCATGGATTGGCAGCACTGTCTAGCCAACCAAGGACTCCAACCTCTGCAATCAACGGATGGGCAATCAAATCTGATCAATGGTCTCTCTCTCTCTCTCACTCACACACACACACACACACACACACACACACACACAAGCAATTCCAGTCCTCCTCAGGCCCTGTCTCCTTCACATCTGGGCTCCTCCAAGCCAGTTGTCACTGACTCCTCACCTGCTGAGTCATGCTTTACAGACTCCATCAGAAATCCAGTAGGTGACCAGAAAGAGTCAAAGGCAAGAAGTTGAGAGGACACAGTGCCACCAATGGCCTCAAAGCTCTGAAGCTCTCAGACAAATGACTTAACTATTTAGCTTAAGGATCTGGGAGGCAAGCCTCTTAGACCTCTCCCCTCACACGGAATCTACCGAACCGAACCCGAGGACTCTATGAGCCTGACCCCCTTCCCCTACACAAGGCCATCCTCACAGCCCACAATGCCCCACCCTCCAAAGACAGTACTTTCAAGGAGAGTAAAAGTGAAATATACGTATTACGCTATTTTACACAGTGCTAAATTTACCCAGCCCACATCCCCAAGAGGGGGAAATGACAGAGAATAATAAATATTTTTGATTGTAAGTAAAAGCATGGCTGATGCATACAGTAGTGAAAACCATGAACTCTAGAATCAGATCTGGATTCAAATCTAGGCCTTTTCATTTAAAAGCTGTGTGACCTCAAGCAAGTTACTTGACCTCTCTGAGCTTCCTCGTCTATGAAATGGGAGTGGATACAACCTGGAGGGAGTGTATGGAGGAGAGAGTAAATATAACTTGGAGACCGGATATAGTACAGAGAATATAGATAACTTGGGATTTATTCATTAGTTTCCACTGTGAAATTCACAAGTTGTTCTCCTCAGCGGCCTGGGGTAAAAGGAGGAGATATGAGTCCCCCCAAAACTAGAAGGACCCAGAATCAAGAAGCAGAGTAAGAGCAGCAGGACAGGCACCTGGGTCCCCTCCCCCAACACACACACTGTGTGGCAGGAGGTGTGGCCCTCACTCCCAAACCCCCTCGTCCCTGCAGACAGCGAGCACTGCAGATACGCTCTAGGCATCTGGTTTTCAAACTTTTTTTAGCAGCAGAATCCCAGACCCTAATATAGAGAACAGAGATAAAAGGCAAGATGCTCTCAGAGAAGCATATTCTAAGATTAACTGATCTGCAGCCCTGAAAGAATCCTGCAAAACTAAAATTGCACTGTAACCAAAGGGGAAAGTGATGAGAGCGAGTCATCAGAGGAGAGTGTCAGCTGTGTCACAGGACAGGACCTTGGGGAGACTGTGCCCATTTACCTGACAAAACCGACAGCCTTAGGCACCTTCCTCAGCCAGTATTTGCTCCACAAGCCCCTTCTTAGAGGGTCAAAATGGCAGGAGAGAAGCACCCCCGAGCTCTGCTCTAGAATCACAATATCGTTTCATTATTGCCAAACACCTAGTAAGATTCAAACACCCACCTCCCCTGTTTGACGTTCACCTCCCTGACACCCCTCGTGTCTCAAGACATCTCTTGGGAAAAAGGGGTCCAGAATTCCCAGCGCCAACCTCCAGCCTTTGCCTCAGGAAGTGCCACCTTCCACACAGCCACTGCTCCTTGTCCCACTCACTCTCACCGGCAATCCTTTCAGATTTCATGACATGGCATTCATTTGTCCAATAACAAAAAAACCTTGCCCCAGCAAACAGAAAGATCACCAAGCGAATTCCGCCGGCTCGAAAGCTGGTCTCAGGCGGAAATGCAGAAACGACCCATTCAAGCACGGAATGGGACTTGCCAGTTTGGGCAGCTCACCGGTCAGAAGATACTTGCTCATCAGAAAGTAATAATGTACAGCAAGAGTCCGAGAAAGCAACCAAACAGCACCATGAAGGGGCTTCCAGAAAGCTGGGCCAGGATGAGACCAGTCCTTCCACCAATCACACAAAATCTGAATGAGGTGAGTTGAGATGGCAAAATATTTTTACAGCATTCCTGCCCATTGGAAGCCAACTCCACTTTGCAACCGGAACCCCTACTGCTGGGGAATGACTGCTTGGTGTCAGCAACTTCCCGGCAGAAGGCGATAAGGCAGTACAATGGAAAGATCAGGGGACCAGGAGTCACAGAATTCCGTGTTCAAACCCCAGCTCCACCGCCTGCAGGCTGTGTGCCTTTGATTCGCTGATGTGCGTGGACAGGATAAATCTAAGTAAGGTACTCAACAAACACTAGCTCTCTCCTGATGCCAACCTCCAATGCTAACCCCAGAGTGAAGCAGCTCCAAGCATTTTACTAAATCATTACCGGGCAAGGGCCCTTAAACTCAACCAGGACAGGAGCACTTGTGTGTGTGCGAGGTGCGGTATTAAGGAACCACGACCGTGGCATGCTCTTAGTCCTTATTTCTGCAAGTGCCTTTTCACAGTCCACCCAGCACCAAGATTCTATTCATCCTTCAAAACTCCGCTCCAGTGCCGTCTTTGCCATCTCTCAACAAACATTAACCCCTCTCCCTTCCACGACTCCATCTTGCTTATATGTTTCTGACAGCATTAATTGCTCCGCTTGGTATTACAGTTGTGTTAGGGTTCTGTGCCCCAACGCCAAAGAAAAGATTACTCAGAAATGTGATTCTGGTTCCCTCAACCCTCCAACCTTCTGAGCCTGGTACACTGCCTTGTGCAGAGCAGATCAAGAAATATTTGATCGGGGTGCCTGGGTTGCTCAGTCAGTTAGCATCCCACTTCAGCTCAGGTCATCATGTCACGGTCCATGAGTTCGAGCCCTGCATCGGGCTCAGTGCTGACAGCTCGGAGCGTGGAGCCTGCTTCGAATTCTGTGTCCTCCCCCTCTCTCTGCTCCTCCCCTGCTTGCACTCTCTCTCTTAAAAATAAACATTAAAAAAAAAAAGAAAAAATATTTCAGATGGCTGGCTGGATGGGGAAGGAATCCATTGAAAGAGTGCTGATACCATATACTAAGGTATTATCGTGCATTTAGGAAGAGCCCATCAGCTAAATAAAGAGGAAGGGCTAAGGACATATAGTGACAGGGAGAACATTCCACAAATAACACCAACACTGGAACTTCAGCAGTACAGACCTGGACCTCGTCTCTCTCCAGTGTAGACTTCAACGGATTACCCTCGCCTCCATGGCCCTCAGTTTTTCCATGTCCACTACCACCTGCTCTACCGTTAGACAAACGGACAGACTCAACCAGATGGTGGCAAGGACTCCACCAAGGAGGGAAAGTGTTGTGTATTCCCCAGGGGGTGATTTTATTTTCTAAATGGCTTGGGTTTTTATGGTATGCTGTTTGTGACTTTTCTACAAGAAAAGTCCAGAGGAAGAGAAATGAAACAGAATGTACAGAATTTTTAAAAATAAAACAAAAATCAAGAGGAAGTGGGTCCCTCTCACAGGTTTCTCATTAAACCAATAGTCAAATTTTAGTAATCAGCTTGTGTTATGATTTCCATTACAGATCAGAGCGTATTAAAACCTAAAACGATCAGAGAAACTACAGGCCCCACAGCAACCAGATTCCACCCCCAGAGCTGCCCTGACAGCGAGGTCTTATTTTTTTTTTCTACCACCAGCTAGGGACCTTGGCTTTCCTCATGCACCTGTCTGCAGAGAAGGCAGGGAAGAGATACTGGCTGGGTAGAAGTGGACACCCAAATGCTAATGCGTAACCAGAAAAGAAGCCACCCCTTCTGGGAGGCTACAGTGCTGGGGGTCCTGGATGACAGAGTTCTTCCAAACTGAAGGCTTAGGAAAGGAATGTGCGTTGCTGTATACGGCACCAGGCCTGATGTTGCTATGAAGGAACCAGAGACTGACAACAGGGACAGAAGGGACATGGGGGTTGGGGGGGAGCTCCAGTGGGTGGCTGACACCAGAAGTAGGGAGCGCCGAACACGTGGGGTGGTTAATTGAGGGCTCTGGGAACAGAAGCCGGCTTCTCTGGGCTCATTTCTGATTTCCCATCCCTTGTGTCAGACCCTCTATAGTGCAGTGGGGAATGGAGAAAGCCACTTTTGGAGCCTACCACTGATTCGGAGTCTTCTTCTGTTCTCCAAGCAGGGCCCCCAGGACCCAGGGGAAACAGGTGCATTGGATTCCAATATTAGAGAGTTCTAGTATTCCGGGAGTCAATGTGATGGTGCAAAAGGAACACGGCCTTTGGAGTCTGAACTGAGCTGGTCTCCTGATTGTTACATATTACCCAACTCGATGTGAGTAGGTTTTCTTCCTCCACTGGGTCCAGTTGTCATGAAACCAAGGTCATAGGGACCCACATCTGCGGTGCAGAGAAAAATACCCCTGGTCCCAGTTACGGACGGCCGCCAACCCCAGCCAGCCACGGCCTAAGTGCCGCACCACTGCTACACCAGGGAGAACTGAGCAGAGGCATTCGTGTGGCTCAACGCGGTACAACTCAAATGGCATCGGTACGACCCAGCACATGGACACACAGAAAGAAGGAAGAATACCAGATTGTAATTGCGTCTTTCCCATGGGCCTGGGGGGGTTGGCGGTAATTTCAACACCAGCTTACTGAGGGTATATCTTGGGTACATGCCACAGGTAAGACACAAACCCCCCCGCCACCCCAGGGCCATGTCCTCTGGAGGGCAGCAAACAGAGGGTTGGAAGAGACAGCAGTATCACCATATGACTGAAAAATTTAAGAAGCCAGGGTGCTCTGCCCTAGGAAAACAACCCCACCTCTAAAAGCTGAGGATGACGGAGAGAGGGACTCAGGGAGATGCCAATGTGGGAGGAGGCGGAGGCAAAGGATGGCCCCTTTCTCCCATGGCCCTCCACTGCAGGTAGGTCAGCCAGGGCAACTGGTACCCCGAAAGTCCCGAAGTGCCGATTTCCAACAGTCAGTCACAACTACCCCCATAAACTTTGGCAACTTTCCAGAGAGGTCCAAAAAGATGTCCTCCACCACCTCCCATCCCCAGGGAAGCCGCAAAGATCCCTGGGACATCTGGCACCTGAGGGGCCCACGGCAAGGAGGGAGGATGGGAATCAAACTCCGGGGGCTCGTGGCCATCCTCTGCACAGACCAGAAAAGCAGAGTCCAGCCAATCCCAGGAGCGGCCCCGGAGGAGAGGACGGGCCCAGGAGGAAGGGAAAGGCGGTGTTCCACATGGGCCCACAGCAAATCCAAGGTGGAGAGGCAGAAACTAGTCAAGTGAACAGAGGCCAATTTAAGACATTGATTCAGTTACTGTCAAAAACCAGGGAGTTGACCACTAATTAGCTAGAAGGACCATGTTACCCCCTCTCTTCTCACCACAGGGCTCCCTCCATCATCCATGCTTTCCAAGTGGAAGATTCACAGCACTTCCGGTAATTGTAACTACCACTTTTTCTGTACCAGGCCTGTGGTGAGTGCCTCAATCACCCCATCACATCCTTGAACACCACTCAGTGGAGGAAAGGGTCAGTATTCCCATTTTACAGATGAGCAAACTATAGCAGAGAGGTTACCTAACTTACCCGAGGCCCTATGCCACAGATATGCACACAGACATGCACAGAATCATTTTATCTGTTCAATCAGATTTCAAATTCCATCAGAGCCCCAGGCCCTGCCACAGAGACTGCTTGCACAAACCTGGTTCCCAGAAGGGTTCCAGGCCCCTACGGGGCACTCTGTGGGTACCTCTCCAGCCACTCACGACTCCCCACGCCCTGCCCTGCTCAGCACCCCCTCCCCCCCCCACACAAGAGGGAACACACTGCCCTGTGAATCTCTTCGGTCCGTCACAACCAAGTTCATCCTCAAAGACGAAAAATGCCCCAAGCTCTGTCTACTGTTGGGAGACCAAACAGAGTATCACAGGTCCACCTCTTGAAAGGAAAAGAAACCCATCACCTGCAGGCAGAGAGGAACCAAAGACATTTCTACTTACAAGGAGAAAAGGTCTCGGGCTCAGATGCATTGCTCTCAGTGGCTGATAATCAAGAAGCAAGAGTGGATCCCTCAAAAAAAAAAAAAAATAATATTCCATACGAAACCAAAACCAGACACGAGCACAAACCTCTCGTTTAGAAGTGGGCCAACACAAATGTGTGCAGACTTATGTAATTGACTTCGAAATATGCCTACCACTGTTTTATGGATCAAAATAAAAGTCCAGTAGGAAATGTGGATCTGGGGAGGAGGAAGCTAAGAAGGCTATGGACCCTGTGCGCCAGACCTTCCTCCTCTAACTCGGGACCACAAAAAGTATGTCTCTCTCTGTTTAGATGTCTCTCTCTTTTTAGATCAGGCTGAGCTGCCTGATCGCAGAAGGCCCTGTCACTCCCGACTGGGCATGTGCCTGCCGGGCATCTGAAAGCTTTACAGTAAACGGTGATTCATCTGTCGCAGCCGCCATAGGTTCTGCTAATGTAATAAGCCAAAGTTTGTTCCATCCACATGAAAGAGAAACATTGGGTGCAGGGCTGTGAGCCTGACTCAATCTGTGACCCCTACTCGCCGCTACTTGTCAGCATTTAGCTGAAACTCAAAACCGTCATTACCCGGCTCTTGGGGACCCAGGGTGGGAGGAAGGGGGTTTCTAAAGAAGGGTCACATCCATAAACACAGAAGTGTCGCTTCTCATCAAACTAGGTCTCCTCATGCAACCACGTAGTCAACAAATATTTCTGGAGCATCTACTATGTCAGGCACTGGGCCAAGTGCCAGGAGCAAATAAAAATTCATCATAACTCACGGAGATCCTGAGTTCTGCGCTCGCTTCTTTACCTACTTTTTCACACTGAATTTATCAAATTCTCAGCACCCTGGGGCTGGGCTCTCAAACACCAAGTTACCCGTGATGAGGAGAGAGGAGTGAGGTCTGGTCCCTGTCTCAAGGAGCTCATGCTTGGTGGAGGATGTGCACAATAAACGGGGTGCTGGGGTGCTCAGAGAGAGAGAGAAACTCATGAGACAGAGACAGTAAGCCTCAGCTGGGGTGGACTCTGGACATCTTCCCAAAAGGAAGCCATGGTCAGGAGAGGGGAGAATAAGGCCATAAAAGCAAGAAGTGGAGATGGGTGATGGGATGGGCTAAATGGGTGACAGGCATTAAGGAAGGCACTTGTTGGGATGAGTGCTGGGTGTCTTATGTAAGCGATGAATCACTGGGTCGTACTCCTGAAACCAAGACTCCACTGTGTGTTAATTAACTTGAATTTAAATAAATAAATTAAGAAAAAAGCAAAGAGAGGCAAGGCCTATACTGGATTGAATAACACCACCCCCTCCCCCCAAATTGATGACCACCTGGAACCTTGGAATATGACCTTACTAGGAAGTAGGCCTTTGCAGAGGCAGTTAGTTAAAATGAGGTCATACACATCCTAATCCCACCGATGCCCTCGGAAGGAGAGAAAACAGAGACCCAGAAACACGCACGAGGAGACGGTCACAGGACAACAAAGGCAGAGACTGGACGGATGTGTCCACAAGCCAAGGAATCTGGAGTGTTGCTGGCCAAGAGAAAGGCAGGGGACAACTTCTCCCTCTGAGCCTCTGGGGGGCGCTACCCCTGCCAACATCTTAATTTCCAACTTCCAGCCTACAGGACTGGGAGAAAGCATGTTTTTGTTGTCTTAGATCAGCCAGTGAACATAAGGCCTGGGCAGGCCTTACGCATTGGGATAAGGAGTCTGGATAAGGGGTACATTTGGGGGCATGTCTAACCCACCTAGAGGTTACCCCCTTCAAAGCTGTAGACTCCAGTCCTATACCCGTTGGTGACCTCCAGGATTCCACTGGCCATCTGCTTTTCCCGCCCGCATGATGCTTGCTGGTCTCAGCCATACCTACGGCTTCAATGCCAGAACGTGCTTGCAGATGGCACCTGCCTTCAGCCAGGACATCCTTCTGACCAGATGCCTCCACCTGTCGTCCTCATGGGTTTCTCCAACTCAACATACCCAAGGTGTCAGGTCCAACGTGTTTTAGTTGGGTACTTTGCTACCTTTGTCGGTGGTACTACCTACCTCAAATCACGGCTTACCCTAGATTTTCTTGCTCACATCCACCTCCAGGGAGTCACCAAGTGCCCCCTCCATTCCCACGTTCCCTCCCTTCTCGATGGAGCACACTGCTCCCTCCTGGATTTCCCTGTGGCCACATCCTGGGTTTTCATTTCTCTGGGAGGACTCCCCCCTTTCCTGACTAGCCCCCACCCCAACCCAGCTGTCGTGAATACCACAGCCAAGGCTAACTCGGAGAAGCACAGCTCCCACAAGGCCTGACCTCTGGCCCCCATGCGCCCAGCCTGAAGGTCTTTCCTCAGGCAGAAGCCCCACCCACATTTCCCTGACCTCCCAGCCGCCAATATATGCTCCTCCCACCTCCTGATCCTACCCAACAACTGTTCTTTCTGCTAATTCCTCCTTCCAGTCCTAGCTGAGCAACTGAAGAGTCAAAAGCCCCCAAGAAGTCAACACCTTGGGTCCACCCGCTAGGAAATTCTCACACTGAGTTTTCTTTGTATCCATCCCGAGTGGAGCTGAGTTCACACTTGCCGTGCTCAGAGAAGCCTCTTGGCCGAGGGCACAAACAGGGAGGGCTGGAGGGCTGCCTAAGTGTTCACCCATTCAGTCAAGGCTCATGGACCCATTCCCCAGCTAAGGCTAGCAAATAGGTCCCTTTCTCCCAGGGTGGGACAGTGCCTGAGGCGGCAGACAGGGATGAGAGTCGCCACCACTTAAGCTGTGCTCCAAAGCTTTGGGTGTTATCTTATTGAATCTTTATAGTAACGCTGCCAAGTTTTGCTGTTATCACTGCCGCTTTAGAGACACCAGAGTGAGGCACTGAGGGGGTTAAGCATCTGGACTCTAAGTCTTCCAGTGAGGAAGGGAAAAGCAGCAATCCCAGACTCGGGCTAGGCAGGGGCCCGGCACACAGTGCCCACTGCATGTCCCCAGGGACTGACACAGGTTGGATCTCCTCCTGCGCCTGTGGGGCTCTCGGAGCCTGACCTTCCGTACCTGAAAAGCAAGAATGATTAACCCCACCTCCAACAGTTATTGAGAGTATTTAAATGAGGTGATGTATGTAAAATTACAGGAAAAAAGGCCTAACACATGAAAGGTGCTGTATTAAAGTTTAGCTGCTTTAAGGGTGCCTGGGTGGCTCAGTTAAACGTCAGACTCTTGATTCTGCCTCAGGTCTTGATCTCATGGCTTGTGGGACTGCACCCTGAGCCGGGCTCCATGCTGTCAGCCTGCTTGGGATTCTCTCTCTCCCTCTCTCTGCCCCCCCCTCCAGCTCATTCTCTTTTCAAAATAAATAAATAAACTTAGGGAAAAAAAACTTAGGGGTGCCTGGGTGGCTCAGTCGGTTGGGCAGTGGCCAACTTCGGCTCAGGTCATGATCTCGCAGTTCATGAGTTCAAGCCCCACGTCAGGCTCTGTGCTAACAGCTCAGAGCCTGGGGCCTGCTTCAGATTCTGTGTCTCCCTCTCTCTCTGCCCCTGCCCTACTCTCACTCTGTTTCTCTGTCTCTCAAAAATAAATAAACGTTAAAAAAAAAAAAGCTTAGTTGCTTTAAATGGAAGAGAAGGAGAAAAAAAGAGGGAGAGAGAGGCAGGCAGAAAGAGAGACGCACTGTGTTACTGGCCCCCAGGCAGCAAAGCCAATGACCCAGAAACACCATCGTTTCCTGGAGGCTCCAATCCTTCGTGATCACAGAATAGTATCAGTAGCTTCCGAGCATGAGGACTTGCACTTTGTGCAAACACTCTCCACAGATAACTCTAGAATGCATTTGTCCTCTCACACCCCTAGGAGGGAAGTTGGTTTTCCCACTTTACAGAGGGAGGCACAGAGGCTCAGCGAAGTTGATTAACTTGGTCACAGTCACGCAGGCTGGCGGTTGTAAAGCTGGGCTGACCTCCAGGTGACTGAGCCCAGGCCCCGTATCCTCACCACTGCCCCCTAAAATCAGTCAGACCCCCCTCATGCCCCTTCCATCTTCTCCACCTCAGAAATCCCACGCCCTTCATCCTCCTTCTCCTCTACTTCTCTCCTCACTCAGAGGGAGAAGCTGAACTCCCGTTGGCTGGTGCCCATGACTCATCTTTTAGAAGGACATGTGAAGAGGACAAAGGAGTTTCAGTCCTCTCGCCTCACAATTACTCTAAGGCTCCCACGAGATAACAGACATAGATGTACTCAGTACCTCCTATAGGGCTGCACAATTCCATCTCAGGGCTTCTGGAACCTTCCCTAGAAAATACCCACCCATCTCTCACGCATCCTCACACTCTGACTCTTGACTAGTCCCTAGTGCCTTGCCCTAAATAGCCCCAGTTTCCCTCATCCTAAAACAGCATCCCTGACCTTGCTGCCTATCATGAACTTGCTCCTTTGTAGAAATTTGTGAAATCAGCCCCTCTGGGGTATACAAGCTCCTCAAAGGCAGGGACAATATTTCAGACGGCCCCGTGTCCCTATGGGATGCAGCATCGTGCCTTTTTGGGCACGCATTCAGGGAAAACCTAACCAACAGTAACCAGAAGCACAAAGAAATCCTAAGCCATTCTCACAATCAGCTAGGGAGACAGAGAGGTTACCCTGACTTCACAATAAGGAAACTGGGAGCTCAGGTTAAGAAAGTCAAGGTCATGCAGCTTCCAAGCGGAGGAGCCTGACACTAGAATGGATCAGTAAGGCCCCAAAGTGTCCCAGACAGGCCAGAAAAGGGACTGACCTCCTTCCCTTCCTGCCTTGTCCACAGGCCAGCCTTCTCAAAAGATTCAACAGCACTGTAAATCTGAATCTGCTCACCAGAATATTCTTGGTTAAGTCCCTGTCTTTTCCTCTCGGGCCATCCACCCCATTCCAAAATGGAAGGGGCACGTATATCTGATGACAGTGCCTTCCCGGGAGTATTTCAATGGCTCTGGTGGCTGCCTCGTTTGGGGGTGTATTTGTCTGCCTCCCCCTCTCTGCTGCCACACTAGAAGTGCCATTTTACAGACACGGGGACAAAACGAGAGAGAGTAGGCAAGGGCTCCCAGCATGCTGCAAAGCTGTTAATGAAAAGAGGGCTCACAAGAGCCAAGAGCTCCTGGGATCTCATTTGTGGGTGTCACCAGTGCCTCCTTCTGGGTGGAGACAAGGGGGCTGGAGAAGACATGCGACTTGCCCAAAACCACATGGCATCATAGTGACTCAAACCCAGCCCGTGCGGACGCCTTTGCCCACTGCTGTCGCTCCACCACAACACGGTGCCCACGTTTCCTCTTTTTACTACCAGAATTTTCCCCCTCCTTTCTTCTTTTAAAAACCTGCATGACATACAAACATTTCTACAGAGAAGGGAAAAAAAATACTGATCAGAAAGCACACCAACTAGGGCCTGCCCTTTTCCGGATTCTTATCGATACCTGTACGTTGATCTTTCCCTGCTTTGCTCCAGGAACAGGTTAAGCTGCCCCACATTACCTTTGTCCCACGTGACCAGGCCATGGATCTACCCGTGGGTAATTCCACTATGTTGCTGCCACAGAATTTACTTAACCACCCCCTAATTACCTACATGTGGATTCTTGCCAGTTTCTTCCCATCTGTGGACAAGTTGGTTTTCTGCCCTCTTGGGACTATTTCTGTGTGACTTATTCCCAAAAGTAGAAATACTGGTCCAACGGAATGGAGCGGACCAGTGCTGCTTCAGATTGTTCAAACCGATGAACAATCCTGGTCCAAAGTCACCGTGATGTCCAGAAAAACAGCTCCACCTTTCAGTAACACTAGAGACATGCCGTTTTCTTTTCCACGGGCCTCAACAGTAGGTTTTATAAAGCTTGTCTATTTCTCTCAATTTTAGAGACCAACTGAGCTGGTTCAACTCACTGATCTTTCGCGTTGAGGAAGCTGAACACTTCCACATCTCAGCTTATTATCTGAGCTTCGTACTACGAAATGACCTGGTGATATTACCAACGGTCTGAACAGCTGCCTTAAAAATCTTTGCCAGTTCTGTGTACACCTTTGACAACTAGTTCTTACCCGTCAGTTTATGGTGCCTATTTCCTTCTTCCCTTTCCCTCTTAGCACAATTTTATTATTTTTTTTTATTTTTTCACACACACACACACACACACACACACACACACACACACACACTTTCCTGAGTCATGCTTGGTGTAAACATGTCACTGTGAAAGCCCCACCCCAACCCCCCAGGCCACACAGTCCACGATGAAATGACGGAGTACGTGGCTATTTTATTTCACAGATTTTCGTTCCTTTATAACAAGTTGACCGCATCCCGTTTAGTCAATGATTATGTGTATGCAATTTCCACAAACACATTTGCTCTCCACGGTGAGGATAAATATTCCATTTGCTTCCTCTGAGTTTTAAAGAGTTTTCAAAACTACATTTTTAGTTTATCAAGATTTTATAACCTATGATAGGGCATACCTCTGAATTCACTTTCTCCGCTTTGTTATGTAGTTGGTCCCAAGAGCCACTGACTTTAAAATAATTCCCTTCGCTATTGTTCACCTTTCCAAATTTGCCATAGATCAATGTCTTCCATTTATTTAGTTCTATTTTCTTGCGCCAATCTCCCATTTTTCTGTCACACCATACAGTTTTAATAGCCACTGCTTGCCTGCCCTGTTTGCCAAGAGCAGCCTGCCGCTAAAAGATTTTCAAAAGATATTTTGGTATGCTTACCCACCAATTTTTCCTGATTATTGCTATTATTATCACTTTGCATGCTTTAGAAAGTGTTTCATTGGGATTCTCGCTGCCAGGGCATGAAATCGAGGCAAAAACCTTGGGATACTGACGTTTCAGTACTTTTAACTTCTGATCAGAAACAGCCATGGAGGGTTTTGTGATTTTCTTTGAATAGAAATTGTGTCATTTGCAAACAGTGATATTTTTATCTCTTCCTTCCCTATACCAATCCCTCTTGTTTCTTTTTGTTCCTATATTGTTATGACAAGCATCTGTTAAACTAGGTTAAATAAAAGTAACGATAAGGGACATTCCGGCTTAGTTCCTGTTTTTCAGGGCACGGTTCTAGTATTTCTCCACTTGGTATCTGCAGTCCCCATGGAAGGCTTGGTACAGGATTCTATACAAACAGCCTCTTTATCATATTTAGGAGTAAATCCTCCAACAATCCCGTTGTTAGGTGTATGATGCTTTATAATGCATATGTAATTATGTATTTTGCTGCATCTACTGAGAGCTAATTCATTCATTCATTAAATATTTGTGGAACATTGATTATATTCCAAGCATTGTGGTAAATATTGGGTGTTCTGATTTTTATGGCTTATTTCTACTAATAGTAGTCTCTTTGTATGAAACCACACGTATATTCCTGGGATGGGCCCTACTTGGTAATTTTTCAAGACTCATTTTCCAAGAACCTAAGTGGCTATAAAATTCATCTGGAAAAATTAAGAGACAAGAATGCTGAGAGATCAAACTCCAAGAAGCAGTTCCAATGACGTCTGTTCCAAGAAGCCTTCCCAACCCTCACCTTTCTGGAGCCAAGTTCCCAGCTCCCTCCTCCAGGCACTACAGCCCTCCTCTCTCCGTTACCACACTTACTGCAGGGACTGTCATACAATCAAATGTTCACCTGTCTGCCCCACCTCAGGGCTCCATCACTGCCTTGAGGACAGAAGCGTGGGTGTATCAGTGGTACTCAGCACCATGACTGGTGTGGATGACGGCTGCTCAGTAAATATTTCCTGATGTAGTTAGGTCATTCATCTATTTGTTTATTTCCCTGATGATTTTTTGCAGCTGTATTTTTAGTGAAACTGACGTGTAACCTCTTTCTTGGGATCAGCAGGACATGGAGGAGCCAGCCCAATTCCAAAGAGGAGCTGTGGTCTACTGGGCAGCCCTCCTGTCCGAGGGGATCCTGGGGGTCTCCAGCCAGACGCTGGGCTCCCAGGGGCTTCGGGGATGGGGGACACCGTAAGATAGATTATGAAGGATCTCTACAAAAGGGCAAAGCCTGGGGCGACTGGCTGGCTCAGTGGGTTGAGCATCTCACTTTGGCTCAAGTCGTGACATCATGGTCTGTGAGTTCGAGCCCTGCATCAGGCTCCCTGCTGTCAGTGAGGAGCCCACTTTGGACCCTCTGTGAGTCATCTCTCTCTCCCCCTCCCCTGCTTGTTCTCTCTCTTTCTCAAAAATAAACAAACATTCAAAGAAAGAAAAAAGGGCAAAGCCCTGTGGTGTGGGAGCCTTGACAGTGACCCTCCACAACACAGGCATCAGGACGTCTATGGAAAGGTTGCCAAGGCCCCAGCTGGCTGCATGAGGCAAGATTCCAACCCCCGGGGGGTAGGACTAGTCATGTTAGTTACTGTTATCAACACTTATCTTGCACCAGACATCTTACTCAATGATCTTTTCCAACCACCCTCTGAGGTAGACTCAGCAGTTCCCGTCACACACATACAGAAACTGAGGCCAGGCGGCTTACATAATTTACTCAGAGTCCAAGGGCCAATAAACGGATGAGCTGCGATTCAGGCTGGATTCCCACCATACCTTGCCATCTATCTCCAGCAAGGGGCCAGGCCAGGATCTCGGTCCCAGCACAGGACCCAGATATGGGGCACATTAGCAGAACAGGAACCGACACAGAAGAAGCCTCTGAGAAGAACTGAGACTCAGAGAAGGAAACGGGACACAGGAACAAGACAGGAGGCCCAGCCATGTCAGAGCCAGAATAGCGTCTGAGTCCAGAATCCCGACCGGAAGGGATTTGAGTCTCCACTTCCTTAGACCAGACATGACTCTGAGAGGCGAGGGTAGGGCTGAGCTGCAGGAAATAGCCCGTGAAGCTGCCCTCTCCCTCGATGATGCAGTCTGGGTCTGGGTGGGTATGGGATGCCCCTCTCAGCTCCACGGACCTCGAGGGGTACGACCCAGTGTCCAGCCAAGCGGGCCTTCCACTGGCGGGGGCAACACCACCTGCGTTTACAGTGGGAGCTCACGGAATACAAAGAATCTGACTGAATAAACACCTGAAAAATCCTGGCCTCTGATTTCCTTATGTGTCAAGTGAACTAGGCCGGACCAGATACCTTCTGCACTGTGGGTTCTGTTCCTCATTTTGGGATTCTTCACCTTAGCAGGGCCATGGACTTCAGGGGTCTTGGGATCTATACCCAAACTTCAGAATGCTTGAAGCCCATATAAGCAAAAGAAGAATCGAGGGTTTTATGTGCACAAATAAGGGTGGGTGTATTTCTGGAGAAGTCTATCGCTTCCAACACATTCCCAAAGGGGTCCACGGACCACCAAAAAGGTACAGAACTGATCCTAATGTACCTACAAGGTGAGCTGAACAGTAATGTTGAGCTAAGGCAATCAGCTTACCAACCAAGTGGAGCTGAAGAAATCCTGTAGCTTCGTAAGCTCTCTTCTACCATCTCAGACCATCGGGAAAATGTGTGGTCACCAAGGAAGCCAGGGAAAGTGACTGGGGGTGGGCGTGGGGGTCAGAGCACCTTCATTCCTTTAAAGGAAATGGGTATGAATTTTATCCGATTAGAAGGATCGTCTTTACACAGTTGACAGTTTCACTGAATACAGCATACATGGGAGACTTAGTGCCCAAAAGTCAGAGAAAAAAACAGATGCCATTTCTTCTCCTTTCTTGGTCCGCCTCTCCTGGAGCTGGCTAGAAATGCAGAATCTGGGGCCGGATCCGTTGGGTCAGAATCTGCATTTAACAATGGCTCCAGACCCCAGTGATTCATATGCACCTTAAAGCTTCTGAGCAACTGCTGCACTTGTATTGAAAGAAATTCATGGGAGAAAAAAAATGAAGGATAAAAAAACAAAAGCGAAAATAGAATGAACAAATAAGAATGTGAGCAAATGCCTGGGATGAGAATAAAAGCCAAAAGCTGGCTCTTAGAAAAGATAATGCGAGGCGCCCGGGTGGTTCAGTCGGCAGAGCATGGGACTCTTGATCTCGGGGTTGTAAGTTCAAGCCCCAGGTTGGGTGTAGAGATTACTTAAAAATAAAATCTTCACACACACACACACAAAAGAATGGAAGTTCTGAAACATGAGCACAATTAATTTCAAAAGGAATAAATTGGAAAGGTTAGAAAAGAAACAACCCAATACATGAACCACTGATACACTCTTTAAAGGGATTTTAGGCACTCTTACTAGCTTAAGCTAATAACCGAAAAGATTAAGATGATGCTTACAAATGTATAAGATACCCAAATTAAAGCAAAAGGAAAGACAAGTAAACTGATCAGAAACCGAAAATGGGTCACAAAAAGGCAGAAACAACCAAGGGAAAAAGTGCCTATGCATTTTATGGCTTAGTCGGAAAATCCTTCCGCAATGTGTAAACATTTTTGATCACTCAAGTAAACAACTAAAGCATTCATACTTTCCTCTGGACAAATTCAAGCATGCAACTTAAAGCTGAGGCCTTTCAAATTTGGCTCCAGTCCCCAAAAGGTACCTTTAACAAGAGCCCAGCGCCTTTCGGGCCCATTTTGTATGTATGCGTGCTTCTACCAAAACCATGGTAGTGTCAAAAAGATGATCTTGTTCTCTTTTTCAAAAATGACATCACATTGTGCACATCACCCCTGCAACTCATCTTTTTTACTCCACATTACATTTCCGAGACTATTCTTATCACAAGGGATTTTAACCACTCTGGCAGCGTTTTCCCAACTTTCTGGATGGAGTCTCACAAAATGAAGTTATTATATTGTGACTCAGTTCACCCTTGATGAACAGGCAAAACTGAATGAAACAAAAGCCTCACCAAATATGGGCCCACACTGTGTACAATGCTCTCACTATTTTCTACCGTTTCATATTGTCTCACAACCGCTAAGTTGGTTTACGGGCCCCCTAAAAGTCTGAACGGCCCGAGTTTTACGTAGCCCTCGCCAAATAAATATTTATTTACCCATCTTCCTGATGGGTGTTTACCGTGTTGTCTCCACTTCCCATGATGACAACAATGTCCGATGAACACTGTGCACGTGTGCGAATGTTTCTCTAGGGCAGATACCGAGTAGTGGAACCACTGGGCCCTGAGATATGGGCACTGATCATTTAGATAAAGATCACCAACTGCCTTTCAAAGCAGTTGTACTCACACCCTCACCAACTCAGTATATTATCAAACACTTTCACCTTTCCCAATCTGATAGATTTTACTGTCGTTCTGATTTGCAAGAGTTTCATTACAAGAGTTTGTGCATCTTTTTTTTTTTTTTTTAAGAGTTATCTATCCTTTGGGAAGCCTGGGTGGTTAAGTCAGTTCAGTGTCCGACTCTTGGCTTTGGACCAAGGTTTGTGAGTTCGAGCCCTGAGATGGGCTCTGCACTGACACAAGCCTGCTTGGGATTCTCTCTCTCTCCTCCCTCTGCCCCTTCCCTGCTCTCTTGCTCTCTCTCTCAAAATAAATAAATAAATTTTTTTAAGTTTTTATTTATTTTTGAGAGAGAGAGAGAGAGAGAGAGAGAGAGAGAGAGACAGCGTGAGCAGGGGAGGGTCAGAAAGAGGAAGAGTCACAGGATCTGAAGACAGGCTCCAGACTCTGAGCTAGCAGTCAGCACAGAGCCTGAGGCAGGGCTCAAACCCACAAACCGTGAGATCATGACCTAAGCTGAAATCGGACGCTCAACCAACTGAGCCACCCAGATGCCCCAATAAATATTTTTTAAAAAAGAATCACCTACCCTTCTCTTCCTGTGAATTTCTGCTCCTGTCCTTTGCCCATTCAATTAAGTCAGCAACTCTTCTTTATTTCTAAGAGCTCTTTACATATTAAGAAAATTAGCTCCTTTTATCTTTTATGTTGCAAACGTTTTTCCCTCAGATTATCAGCTATCTTTTGACTTTGTTTATGAGGTTTCCCTTATGCAAAAATTCTCATTTTTATGTTGTCAACATTATCAATCTTTAATGTCATCTGGGATTTGTGTTAAACGTGGGAAGGTCTCTACTCCAAGACCATAGAAAGATTCTTCTAGTGCTTTTATACTTTCATCATTGAAATCTCTGATCTCTTTTTGAAAGACTTACTTTGATCAAAGGCGCAAAGTAGGGATTCTACTTTCTGCATCCCCACCCACCTCAGATAGCTATCTACATGCCACCTTTCCCCACAAACCTGAAATGCTGCCTTTATAAAAATCACACACACACACACACACACACACACACACACACACACCTATTTATTTGGGGGCTTTCTATTCTGTCTCATCACTTATTCAGTCTACTGAGTGCCAAATTATCTTAATTACTACAGCTTTTAAAATGTTTAATATCCTCCGCAGCCAGATCCTTCTCTTTTTCATTGTCATATTTTCATGCATGATAATTTTTCCATGCAAACCTAGGATGAGATTTTCTACTCCCAAAATAATCCTATTGGTAATTTTTATTATGATCACATTTAAAAATTTTTTTAACATTTATTTATTTTTGAGAGAGAGAGAGAGATTGAAAGCAGGGGAGGACAGAGAGAGAGGGAGACACAGAATCCGAAGCAGGCTCCAGGCTCTGAGCTGTCAGCACAGAGCTTGACACAGGGCTCAAACTCACAAACTGCGAGATCACGACCTGAGCCCACGTCAGATGCTTAACTGACTGAGCCACCCAGGCGCCCCTATTGTGATCACATTTTAAATATATATGAGAAGTAATATTTTTATTATAACCCTGGCTCTTTCTAAGTATTTTAGGTCCCTCTGTATAACCGAAGTTACATATAAATATAATTTTAAAGCTTATAACTAGACAAATATCTCTTTGGTTGCTTAAATAAATGGACATTTTCTTCCATCATGTTTCATAGTAGGATATTGTTTGTAACGGAGGGCTACTGATTTTTGTGCATTAGTTATGCACTCAATGACCTTAACAAATTCTCTAATTGTCTGCAGTCCTGCTCTCCTCCATGTTTTCATACCTCTTATTTCCTTCTCTTATCTAATTTTACCAGCTTATCTTTCCAAAACAAGGTTATTAATTATTGTTTATAACTAATAAGTTTAATAATAAGGTTAATAATTATTAATTATGGTGCTATGCACCTAGTACTCACCATTTCAATGCTAAACAAAATGTGGCTCCCAGTTTGAAAAAGATACATTTTCTCATAATGAGGAGATAGATACCTAATTACTCCTACCTTATGAGTTTTTATTGGAAATAGATGCTTAATTTTTCATAAACCTTCACGGCATCTTAGACTCCTGAATATGGTTAATTTTATTAACAGAAATCCTAAAATTAACCATCCTTGAATTCCTGTTCTGAAACACACATGCCTATGGAGGTCTTCAGTGAGCTGCTAGAGTCTACTGGTTAACTGATATGAGAATTTTGCATCAATATTCAAAACTGAGGTCACCTGGTAGTTGTGTATGCACATATTGTTCTTTTGCCACCTTTTTCTACACTAGGTTCACAAAAGGAATTTCAGCCTTCTGTATTTCTTTGCTTTAGAACAACTTAAATAGCATTGCACCTTCAATATTTGAAAAACGTCACCTGTGAAACCCATCTGGTCTTGGGACTATTTTAAGGCACAGCTCTTTGATAATGCTCTCAATTTCTTCTATGGTAATTGATCCGTTGAAATTTTATTCTGTCTCATGTCAGTTTGTTGTGTGTTTTTTTATGGATACATATTCTTATTTTCCATCAACTGGTTCTAAACATAGAAAAGATCCTACCGGCATCACTGTAAGAAGTAAACATAGCCTCCACCCCAAACCTTAGCACAGCAATGCCCAGGTGGCCTGGTTCCTAGTTTCTGCACCTGTCCTCCTCACCCCTTCTCACCACATCATCTTTCCTCACCCCGCAATTCATGTACAAAGACAATGGACAGGTTTGCAATACACCATCCAGAAGCACGATGTACTCATTGCCCACCTCCAGTACCATCAGGGAAAGGCTGTAGGCAAAGGGCCCAAATTCCCACCTCCCTTCCAATCACTTCTAGGCTTCCTTTCAGAGCCCGCACCCATCCCTACCCTGTCTGTGAAGCTAGCAACCCAGCTTACACCACCCACACGAAATCCTCGGCCTACTGACGGACAGCATCAGGGAATCCACAGATGGTCATTCATCAGGCACCTGCTGGATGCCTGGGGCCCCCTGGCATACAAGGATCCCGCACTCTAAAAGTGTGTTTTCTGAGCACAGAGTTAAGACCAGCCCACAAGTAAGAAGGCCAGAATAAGCAATCCAGAACAACCAAGCACAAGACTGCCGCAGAGCAAACCAAGGATGCAGAGAACAGAGAAATCGCTGGGCTGCCAGGAGGACAGTGTGGAAAGACACTCCAAATAAGAGGCCCAAGGCCAGGTTCAAGGAGGCTCGGCACAGTGCACTGATGGTACAGGGTGGGGTGCTGCCTGGCCAGGGAAGGGGGCAGTTAAACCTGGCCCCCGAGGTGTAGGAACCCCAGAGAGAGGTTTGGCTATGACACAGCAGGTAACGGGAGGTACCACGGGCTCTTGTGCAGGAGACTAACAGGAAGAAAGTGGTGTTTGGGTCATCCCCGCCCCCCATATTCTATGATGCCAGACTTGTGTTCAAAGAAATGACTAGCTGTGCCAAGAATTTGGTGAGCTGAGGGGGGTGGGGGCACAGGGAGGCGTAAACCACAGCCCTATGCTGATGCCACAAGTGACAATGGACACACAGACAGGGACACACACACACACACACACACACACAAAGTCCAGGTTCTAATTAAAGACACCAGGCTGGAATCATGCTGTGGCACTAGGACTTACACAGTTTACTGCACTACACAATCAAAACCACATTGCCATAGATGTCTAACCTCAGGGGGCATCAGTGCTAGCCCAGTGCTTCTGAAACGTTAAAAGTACACCCCAATCAATCTTGTTAAAAATGCAGATCCTGATTCTGCAGCTGTGAGCTCTGCAGGTCCACCCAAGGAGCTCCCAGTGACGCAGGATGCCACTGATCCAGGGACCGTGCTTTGAGTAGCAAAGGGCTAGATGAGAAAGACGCTCTCGTGGGCTCCCAGGCCGCAGATCATGGGCATTAACCACAGGCAGAGAGAAAGCTGAGAGCTGTCTGGGGTCTACAGCAGCGCACCCAAACTAACCAACTCATTTTCTCTTAGAAAAATTCACCACGGGGGTTCAGTGCCAGGCAGAGCTCCCTCAAAGCCATTAGTAAATGGAAACACCCTGCATTTCACAACTATCATCTAATTACTCTCCCTGTAACCTTCCAAGGCAGCCCTAAGCCAGCTCTTTCAAGTGCTGATGCCGCTAATCAAGTCATAAAGCCTTAAAGCTCTTATTATTAGCCTTGATAACAGAGGGTAAAACAAACACCACAACTGCCTTTCCTCCCAGCTGGGGCACCGGCATTACATCCCAGGTTAAGGGAAAAAACTCGTCTAACCGGTGAGACTGTCCTATTCTGGATGGACCATGTAAGAGAAATGTATCAGCTCCTTTATGATCCTCTGAGAAGATTCTGGAAAGTGATCACTATCCGAATGAGTTCTTTTCTGTCCCCATCTCCTAGGGTAATCTGGAAGCCTGGAAGAAGCTTCTGCTACTCCCCACCCTGTGGTGGCATCCCCTCCCCAGGCCGCCTACTTAGGTACAGAGTGACCCACTTCAAATCAACCCCATCACCAACTGCAGAGCTCCTCGCCACAGATCAGTTCTTCGACAGACGGCCATGTTTCAAGCTGCGTGCCTGTGCCACTTGGAGATGAAAGGACTGGTCGATCAACAGAGCAATAAGAGCAGAAACTGTTTAAGGGAGACCTGGCCGCCACCTCCCTGTGATCCACAAAACACACACATGCATATCTGTTCAATGAATCAGATGTCGAAAGTATACAGAACCTCAGCATCCTACTCAGCACAATGGGGATTCAGAAAACAAGAATCCCTGAACCTGAGCAGTTGCTCAAAGAGCAGATAGAGTTCTCCATGCTCATGCAGCAATGGTACATATGTTCCCCAAGGCTGGCACCCACCAGGCTGGAGAGTTTCCTGAAGTCTACAGACCATGGTTAACGACATCTCCATGAAGACTAGGCCACTCACTCTGGAGGGAAATAAGCCTGAGGACTTGCTCTGCTTGGGGGTGGGTAGCACATCTGCCATGAGCTGACTAAGCAATACATGAAGAACAAGAATTCATGTCCTCCAATGGCCACGGGCAAGTGACTCACCCAAGATTACACTGAGAGTTTTAAAGCTAGGAGTAGAACTCGGGTCCCTGAATTCCCAGATCGAGGCTCTTTCAACTAAATCCCACTCCTTTCACCTCTGCTTTGAAACTCCCCTATGAAATCAGAGTGTGAAGTTGGCCATTTCTTTGCTTTTTACTCCCCCTAATCTTGCCCAATCTTTAAGACGTCCTTTTTCTTGCAGAAGCAACAAAATTTAACCCATTTAAAAGCTGGTCCCATTCTGCTCTCCATGGGATGGGTCAAGGGCAAAGCAAAGTCACATCCCCTCCTCAGGACTTGGTTTCCTCTTCTGCAAGATGAGGAGATTGGTGGAGAGGATTTCTAAGATCCTTTCCAGCTTTAAACAAAATCAGTGGAAGCTTTACTGTGCAGTCAGGAGAAAACAGGGACTCCTCCAAGCCATGGTCTGGTTTGTACAGGGAGCATGGGCTGGTCTGGCCAACTGACAAGATACAGTTTGCAAGGAACCAGTCCACCAATCGCCTCCCTTGGTCCACACACAGCTTCTCCAGCCCACATTAGAGGAAGAATGGCCGGCTGCCAGCTACCTTCACAAACCTGCCAGGAAGAATTCTTAATTAAAGTGTTTGTTGCATTGCGGTATTATTTTTTTAATGACTTTTTTAAATTATAAAACTGATTTGTGCTTATTACAGAAAGCCAGAAAACATTTTGTTTTTAATAGCTTTTAAAATCATAAAATAAATGTACATTCATTACAGAAAAATCAGAAAACTTGTTAAAAGAAAATCCCACCTGTAAACAAGTCTATACCTATGTTAATTAAATCACATTCCAATAAAAAAATCAAAGAAACCCAAGAGTTGGAACTGGTCTTACATACAGGGTGCAAAGGGGCTGAGAAAATAGTCAGTGATACATAGTAATGATCCAATCCAACTCCCCTCCTCCTCTGTCCCTGGCAGGTGGCCTCCCACTTTCCAGCCCTTTTCCAAGCTTTGGCAAAGTTCCATCAATGCTTCTCCTTACAGAAGACGGTAGTCATTATATACACAGAAAGACCTGGACCTGGGTTCAATTCCAGACTCAGCCTCTTACATGCTTCATGACCTTGGGAAAGTCACTTCACATCTCTGAACTTGACTCCCTCATCTCTAAGATGGGGATGATAAGATCTGCTTGAAAGAGTTGTCCTGGGATTTAAATGAGAAAACATATGTAAAGCTAAGTGCCTAGCACAGTGTAGGTGCTCAATAAATAGTAAGGACTAGGATTAAATTGTAGCTTTAAACAAAGGCTTTCAAACTTTCCCACCTTACCCCTAAAAAGAAATTACACTTTTTTAAAAAAAATGTTTATTTTTGAGAGAGAGAGGGAGGGCCAGGGGTGGGGCGCAGTAGGCAGAGGATCTGAACGAGGCAGGCTCTGCGCTGACAGCAGCAAGCCGGAGGCGGGTCTGGAACTCACGAATGGTGAGATCATGACCTGAGCCGAAGTCGGAAACGCAACCAACTGAGCCACCCAGGTCCTTCCTATTCCATCTTTTTAAATTGCTGGTCTCAATCACTTAATGGAGTGCCCAATCCACTAAGGGATTGCAAATCGCAGAGTGAAAAACACGGGCTTCTACTAAGACCAAATATCTCCCCCTGAAGCGTCTACCTCTACCTTTACTTTCTGGAAGCACAGAGAACCACCCTGCTCCATCTGTTAACCTTTCAGGCATGTGACACGCCATGTTCTCTCAAGCAGTTGCTGTAAGCAGTCTGGCTTTCCAATCCCCCTTCGTCCATGTCCCCTCTTCTGGACTCTTCCTTTCCTCTACAAGTTTCCCCTTTCATCCCTGCCACCCAGGAGGGTCATGATCATTTAGCAGGTGCTCTACGCCACTGGTGGCTTCCATGTCACCTTGGGTCAGGCAGCCTGACATGAGCATCTTCTCAAATCTTCTCACAGATAAGCTATTCATCCCCAGAGGAACACATCCTGGTTTCTTCCAGCCCATTCCCAACTCCCCTCGGGTACTTTCATACAAAAAGGTGTCCCCTCTACCTCCTCCTCTGTCCTTCCACAAATGAGATTAGGATGCCTCAAGGCCCATCAATGAGAAAAGCGAAAGCGAGGAAGAGTTTCAGTATGCATATTAGAGCCTGAATCTACAACCAGAAAGTGCTCCCTTCTTACTCATCTCTGAACTAGTTCTGCCTGCTAGACCCGGAACCCAGTGGAGGCCTCATCACCCAGCCACATCTGTCCCTTCCTGGTGAAGGGGGGTCTGTGACAAGGAATCTCACAGCTGGCTGCAAGCACAGCCCTCTTCAGAGCTGAGATCCGCCAGCACCGCTTGCACGGGCAGGAAACGGTAGATATCACATACGGCCACAGTTTCCCATATCCTATCTGCCTTTGTGGTCATCAGAAAAGGCGTTCATGGTAATAAAAAAATAAATACATAAAATGCACACACACACACCTAAAGTCACTACTCTGATGGGCAACATTTTGTAATCTGGATTTAAAGAAAAGGTTTCCAAAGCAAATTTTCAGTCTACTAAGCCTTCTGAATGCAAGCCGGCTCCCCTCACTCCTCTCTCCTCACTGTACTTCAGGGTGGATCTTGTGGCAATCACATTCAAGAGAGTCTCCCCCACCCAAGGAACCTTCACGAACCCACTGCCCTACATTAATTATTTCATTAGATATATCTCCATCCCGAAACAATGTATTTAACCTTGTTGACTTTAAAATTTTTTCAGAAGGTCCTGTGCTGTATGCAACCTTCAGAGTCTTTTTATTTACGTTGATTTATTCATGTTGAGAGAGAGAGTGAGCAGCAGCTGAGGAGGGGCAGAGAGAGAGAGGGAGAGGGAGAATTCCAAGCAGGTTCCACACTGTCAGCACAGAGCCCGACGTAGGGCTCGAACTCCCAAACCAGGAGATCATGACCTGAGCTGAAGTCAAGAGTTGGACACTGAACCGACAAACCCAGGTGTCCCTAGAGTCTTTTTAAAAAAATTTTGTTAATGTTTATTTATTTGAGAGAGAGAGACAGACAGACAGACAGAATTCAAGTGGAGAAGGTGCAGAGAGAGGAGCAGACACCGGATCCAGGTTCCAGGCTCTGAGCTGTCAGCACAAGAGCTGGATGCGGGGCTCAAACCCACGAGTCGTGAGAACGTGACCTCAGCCCAAGTCAGACGCTTAACTGACTGAGCCACCCAGGCACCCCTAGAGTCTTTTTTTTGTTTAACTTCAACCTCAGATGACTAAGATTCACTTATGTCATTGCATAAAGATGTTGTTCATTTATGTCACTGCTGCATAACAGCCCATCATGTGACCACACACCCATTTTCCAGCTGATGAGTATTTGAGTTTCCGGAGGGGTTTTTGCTGGTATTAACAGCGCTACCAGGAACGTTCCTAGCACACATCTCCTGGTGCCCACGTGACGATCGTACACCCAGGGTGGACATGCCGGGTCACACGATACGCACACATCCAACTCTACAGGACCATCCCAAACTATCTTCCCAAGTGGCCGCAGCAGCTCCCGCTCCCACCAGGTCTCTATCTTCCCTCCAGGGCTTGCTACCACTGCACGGCGCCTTAGTGTCTGCCCATCAAGTGGGGATAAAACAGAATCTCATTGTGAGCTGTATTCCCCAATTACTAATGAAATTAAGTGCCTCATAAAAAGAGAAAGATCCTCTCCCAACCTAAAGCCTGTACTTTTTTTTCACAGCTCTTATCACAGTCTATAATTAAACATTGGGGGGATTATTTGATTCGAGCCCATCGCCATGCCGGTGTTCTTCACCACCGCACAAGGCACAACAGGGCCTCTGTGTACGGGCTGAATGAATGCATGCACGAAAAGATGAGTAAATGAGACTACCCAGTTAATCGTCGGGCTCCACCTGATTTTATTAAAATCCTGGGCTCACGAGTGAGGGGTCTGACCTCTCCAGCTGAGTTATCAAGGGGGCAGGGGGCAGAAGTGATGAGGTGGTAGGGAAGGGAGAGTAAGTCCAGTCTCAGTCCAGCATAATTAGCGGTACTTCCTCGATCATGATAATAAAACTGCAACTACTGCTGTGAATTACAAGCCTGACCTGAGCCACTCGCATCATGCCCAACAACAGCCATCATTTATACAGCATGCTCACACACCAAGCACCCTGTTACACGCTTACTGGAGTATTCTTCTGATCCTCACATCTCTGTGGAATAGGTATGATAGCCCCAATTTCTAGCAAGGAAAACTGAGGCTCAGAGAGGCTAGCAGTGCCCAGCCACAGGATGCAAATGGGGCAAATGCGTAGTCAGAGATCAATCAAGGACAGTCTGGTCCCAATACCCATGCCTTCTCTGCACACCTATTGCCCCCTTGGCTTTTTCTCTTCTCTGCACCGGGTTGCTCTCCCTCCCCAACTGCCCCTACAAAGCTATACCAATTCTAAGTTCTGCTCCACAGCGCACAAATGCTTTCCCTGCAGAGTAGGGCTTGAGAGAAAGATCACCCTGCTATATCCGTCATCAGCCTGACAACACACTTACCTGGCAGGTGCCTGGCTACAAGATGCTTAGCGTCGCCCAACAGGCAGGCACAAGGACACCTTCCACAGCCGACTCTCCCAGAGTTCTCCCAAGTTGACACTTCCCACCACCCGGGGCTCTGCAGAAACCAGCTCCCTCTCAACCTGGGAAGGGTTTTGACTGCAGCTGGAAACCCCTCACATATACCTATCCCTGGGGACTCAGTGCCTTAACTCAGCAAGAAATACTATGTAGCCACTACATTTATGCAATCCAGGCCCATCCATGGAAATATGCATGTGAAATTATGTTAAGTGGGGGGGGGGAGCAATTCAAAATAGTATCTACATGCCAAATTAAGTACACACAGTACACTGAGACACAGGAGGGTGATATAAATAGAACTGAGTGTTCACTAGGACCGTTTTTTAGTAAGTTACTTAGGTTTCCATTGCCCCCCAAATGCTACTCATCAACTCTCTGTAACAGGTGTGGTTTCAAAGCAAGCTGCCAACAGTAGCAAAGAACTATCCATCCCCAGCAAAAATGAAAGTTCCCTGAGGGTCATGGTCATGTCTGTTTTGTTCAGGGCTGCATCTTTAATGAGGGGGTCAGAGAGGGGTCAGTTAATGGCCCGCTGCTAAACCCCACCACCTGGTTTTGTAAATTAAGTCTGCTTGGAACACAGTCACCCACCCATTTACAGGTGGTCTATGGTAGATGTTATGCTACAAGGGCAAGGCTGAGTACTTAGTACAGGGGACAGAGACAGGGCCCGCAGAGCTGAAAATATTTACCCCTTGACCTTCTGCAGAAAGTTTGCCAATCCTTGACTTAATGCCTGGCCTGGCATCTGCATAGAGTGAAGATTCGATGTTTGTTGAATCAATGATTTCGAATGAATCTAAATCAAGCTCATAGATAAGAACAAAGACCTTACTTACACAGGACACATAATATCAGATGCCTAACAAATGGGAAATATACATTTTTTAATGTTTATTTTTGGGAGGGGGGATAGAGAGAGCATGTGCACGAGCCGGGGGAGGGTCAGAGAGAGAGGGAGACACAGAATACCAGGCAGGCTCTAGACTCAGAGCCTTCAGCACAGAGCCGGATGCAGGGCTCAAACCCATGAACTGTGAAATCATGACCTGAGCTGAAGTTGGAAGCTTACCCAGCTGAGCCACCCAGGTACCCAGAAACATACTCTTTAATATACTAATATTTCATTTAAATCAAATTAGGGCTGTGGACACCCTCAGTAGGAGGTATATGCCTTGAACAGTTTCTTCCACAGTGGAGATGGATTACACCAAATCATGTACACAAGGAGAGCTACAGGGAAAGACAGCTGGTAAGGGCTTGGCAGGCCATCTGAGGTCAGAAGTAGGAGCCAAGTCTGGGTGACTAGTCAAGATGCTGTAATAATCCCCCTGTGGGGCTCAAAGCAGGATTTTGGCCTCCTTAATCTTATATTCGAAACAACTAAGCTACAGGTCCAGAACCAATGAGGGTGAAATCATTTCACTGACTTCCTATGTAACTTCTGGTCAGGACAATGCATCAGTAAACAACTGTAGGCACAATTATTTTCCCCTTAATTTATCAGTACATCTGCATTATAATGCGACCGTGTATTTTTAGTTCTGCAGACTTGATTATTCAGAGGCTGATCATTTGGCTGGTGGCTTTTTGAAGCTCATTATGGCCCCAGTACAGAAGGCAGGAGAAAGGAAATGAAAGGAGGTGAAACTCACATCAGTGGGTGTTGCTACTTTATTAGCAGATGAAATGCCAAGATTGGGCAGAGCGGGTAGTTGAGGGTGAAACCCCAGGTCTCCAGAGCTGAAGTTCTCCCAGGGCCCCCTTTATCAGATCCCCACATCTTACTTACATCACTGCATGCTGACAACCTATTAATAATTGTGTTATACTGGCCCATCCCTATGCCAATCCAAGAATATTACAGTTGACCCTTGAGTAACACAGGTTTGAATCGTCCAGGTCAGCTCACACACAGATTTTTTCTGATAAATATGGTACAGGCCTGTAAATGTATGTTCTCTCTTCCTTACGATTTTCTTCACAGTTTCTTTTCTCTAGCTTACTTTAGTGTAAGAATACAGTATACAATACATTCCAAATATGTGTTGACTGTGTATGTTATTGGTAAGGCTTCCTGTCAAGAGTAGGCCACCAGAGTTAAGTTTCGGGGGAGTCTAAAGTAATACACAGATTTTCAACTACCCCTAAACACCCCCCCACACCACTGTTCAAGCGTCAACTAACTGCACCCTCTGAGCTCCCTTCCTTTGTTCATAGAGGAAAAACAAAAGTCAGAAGGAGATTCAGAGTGGAAGCTGTCAAACAAAGCCTTGGCCTGCTCAATTCCGGAGGACAGGCCTCCCCAACTGAAAAGCTAGAGCATGGATTCATTTAGGGAAATGTCTCAAAAAGCATGCTGGGAGAAGTCTAAGCCCCTTCCCCACCCACCACACACATCAATTATCCCCAGCAGGTCTTCCCACTTCCCAGGAGCCCACAGATCCAGAAGAGGTTCAACAGGCTGGCTCTGGGCCACAGGGTTACATGCAAGGCCCCCTGATATGGTCCCTCCTGCAGTGGAATGAGGAGTGAGTGACCCAGAGCCCAGGCCCACCGACCCTTCAATGCCTGTCACAACCACTGCCGAACAAATGAATGAAATCTCATAATTTTAAGTGAAAACTAGGAGCTCCTGGTGGCTCAGTTGGTTAAGGGTCCGACTTCAGTTCATGACCTCATAGTCTATGAGTGTGAGCCCCACGCTGGGCTCTGTGCCGACAGCTCAGGGTCTGGAGCCTGATTCGGATTCTGTGTCTCCCTCTCTCTCTGCCCCTCCCCTGCTCACCCTCTGACTGTTTCTCAATAACTAAACGTTAAAAAAAATTTTTTTAAGTGAAAACTAAAAGTCAAACCCACAGAGGACCACACTCCAACTTTCTCCTTGTGACATTATTCCCTCAATACAATACTTCTTCCTCTCCCTCCTCCTCTCCAGCCTGCCACCTTTTCCCTTCCACCCTGAGTACTGGAGGCCGGAGAAACCCTTCAATGCAGGAAGACAGTGTTTTCTTCTCTGGCTGACAAGGCACCGTCCATTGGTTGGACCCCGGGAGGTGTGGGAAACCCTGCTCACCTCGACCTGGTGGCTTTAGGCCGTCCTAAGTGAACCAACCACAACAAGACAACCAGGGAGGGGGAAATGGAAGGCAGTGCCCGCCACTGCCGCCTCCTCGCGCTTTCCCCGGGGCCTTCGCTCTGTCAGATTTTGAAGCATAATGAGTTCTGTTTCATAACAGTCTTAAATGAACTAGAAGGGGGAAGGGGATGACAATGATAAAAATCTTAATTAAAAAAATTCCTACAGGCAAAGACTTTCCAGATCCTAAGATGTGATAAAAAAGTCTCTTGAGCTGGGGGCCTACAGAGCCCGGAAGGACCCAGCATTCAATATACATTTCCTGGGTGCCTACTACGTGTCTGGAGCCATGCTGGGTGTTTCAAGGTTGCAGTGAACATACACACACATTCCAGGGGCTCATATTCTAGGAGGGAGGGGACAGTAAAAATAAAGAATGACTAAACTCAGGGCACCTGTGGGGCTCAGAGGGTTAAGTACCTGATGCTTGATTTCGGTTCAAGTCATGATCTCACAGTCGTGGGACTGAGCCCCAGGTCAGGCTCCCTGCTGGGTGAAGGATCTGCTTGAGATTCTCTTTCCTTCTCCCTCTGCCTGGGAGGCTCAGTTGGTTAGGTGTCCGACTTCAGCTCAGGTCATCATCTCACAGATCGTGGGTTCAAGCCCCACATGGGGTCCTGTGCTGACAGCTCAGAGCCTGGAGCCTTCTTTGGATTCTGTGTCTCCCTCTCTCTCTGCCCCTCCCCTGCTCATGTTCTGTCTCTCTCTGTGTCTCTCAAAAAATGAATAAGCGTTAAAAAAATTTTTTAAGAAAAAGAGCTGAAAAAAGGGATGGAGAATTCAGGCAAAATGCGTGAAAGGGGCTCGTAAACTCATGGTGAGGAACGCGTCCACAAGACACATCTGAGGAAAGACTTGAAGCGGGAGACAGTGTGCAATGCAGATGGGTATCTAGGTTCTGGAAGAGCAATCCAAGCAAAGAGGACAGCCTATGCAAAGGCCCTGAGGCAAGAACATGCCAGGTATGTCCAGAGAAGAGCTAAGAGCCCAGAAGTGGCTGGAGCACAGTGAAATAGAGAACAAAAGATAGTGTCACATAAGCAAGGTAGGGGAGGGAGCAGAGTGTCACCAGACCACTGCCACGGGCACTGGTTTTCCCTGACAAAGGAAGTGGCCCCTGAAGGGTTGTGAGCAGGGAAGAGACAAGTTCCTCTTCAATTCTCTGCCACTTGGTCATTCTTCCTAGAGATATCCTTTGATACCACTTAATAAATATGCTCACAGCCGCCTCTCCTGCAACGCTTTCTCTACCCACTGCCAGTTACAAACCCAACAACAGTAAGGAAACCAGCCCAGCCCCCCCACCCACCTGTCTCCTAAATCCATAGGAGACCCAAAAGGGGAGATAATGAGTAGAAAGCCCAAAGAGGGGAATGGATACCAGGAAAACACAACGACAAACAGAGAGGGGCAAGGAGACATACATGGGGGGGGAGGGGGGAGAAAGCTCCCAAGAGAGGCAGAAAGACGAACATCAGCAGGTTTTCATCCACTTTTCATCCACACCCTGCAGGTTCCTAAGGTCCAAAGCATCAGGGCTGAATCTTTCAAATCCCTGCGGCCACGGGGGCTGCCCTTACGCTCCCACCAGCAGGGAGCCCTCCCTGCATCTCTTTAACTACTCCTTACCCCAACATTAAGTGGACTTGGAGGAAGGGAGAGAAGAAAAGGATGACCTTACTCTCCCTCTGTAAACTGCAAAAGCACTGGCCCAGCTAACACGAGCCAGTGAATCAGAAAGCAGTGGAAGCAGAAATTCCCCATCATCACATCCACACCAGGGGTCCTGGACAGACTCCAATGAGCCACCGGGCCATCCTACCTGGTCAACCTACAACGTGAGCTGCCACAGCACAGACCCGGTCCCCACAGCACCTTCTGTCCACGGCACCTCTCTGCCCCCACATTCACACTCATTCCCCAGCCGCCACACTGCAGAGCGGGGGGAAAAACCTGGCCAATTAAGAAAAGGCTGAGGGAAGCTCTGGAATAAGCTAAAATGGGTAGAAAGGAAGGCCTAGGGTAGCACAATTAGCTCCAGGTGGTGGAAGGCAGAAGCCAGAAGCATGCATGCGCTCTCGAGCAGGACTCATGGTTCAGCTCCGCCACTGATGAGCTGTGTGACCTTGGACGTGTTATCTGTGTGACCCTGGGCATGCCTCAGATTCCTCATCTTTAAAACCACTATCTTTATTAGTACCTGTGACCTAAGGCTCTCAGGAGAATTAAAATTAGTGTTATAAAGCATGTAAAAAATGTCTGATGCATGGTAAGCACTGTATGAATATTTTTACTTGTCTTTTAATAAGGCAGATAGATACGTTTTAAGTTTATTTATTGATTTTGGGAGAGAGAGAACGTGCATGTGGGGGGATGGGGGGCAGGGAGGCAGAGAGGCAGGGAGAGAGAGAATCCCAAGCAGGCTCCATGTCCCTATATGAATACTTTTAAAGAAATAAAAACACTTTTGGGACACCTGGGTGGCTCAGTTGGTTAAGCATCTGACTTCAGCTCAAATAATTATCTCATGATTCATAGGTTCAAGCCCCGTGTCGGGCTCTGTGCTGACAGCTCAAAGCCTGGAGTCTGCTTCAGATTCTGTGTCTTCCTCTCTCTGTCCCTATCCCACTTGTGCTCTGTCTCTCTTTCTCTCTCAAAAATAAACATTATAAAAAAAATTTTAATAAAAAAAGAAAAACACTTTTAATAAAGGAAAGCTTCTCTCAGAACCATCTGAGAGAGGGGCATCTGGGTGGCTCAGTCGATTAGGCGTCCAACTCTTGATTTCAGCTCAGGTCATGATCTCATGGTTTGTGAGCAGAGCCTGCTTGGGATTCTCTCTCCCTCTCTCTCTGTGCCCCTCCCCTGCTCTCTCTCCCTCTCTTTCTCAGAAACATTTTTTTAAACATTTATTCATTTTTGAGAGACAGAGACAAAGCATGAGTGAGGAGGGGCAGAGAAAAAGGGAGACACAGAATCCAAAGCAGGTTCCAGGCACTGAGCTGTCAGCAAAGAACCCAATGTGGGGTTTGAACTCACAGACCACGAGATCATGACCTGAGCTAAAGTTGCTAAGCTGACTGAGCCCCCCAGGTGCCTACTGCAGCATTATTTTAAAAAGCAAATGATGGGAAATGACCGAAGTGTCCGACAACAGAAATATAGTTGAGTAGATTCTAAGAGCCATAAGAAACAGGTGCAGATACTAAAAATCACCTAAAAAAGAATTTTTAGAGACATACAAAATACTTAAATTATCAAATAATAAAGGCTTTAAAAAAGTAGACTTCACTTTCAACTCTCATGACGTAACTGTTATTAAGTCAATCCTCCAGTATAGAAACAACAGTTATAAAAGGTAGGTAAAATACAAAATAAAAATAGTAACAATAATAACGGTTTGAAGGTGTGGGACTACAAGACAGCTAGGACATAAGGACCTGGCCTCTAGAAAAAAGGGAAGCTCAGTGAGGTGTCTACCAGCAAATGTTCCACCCAGAACATTTGCTGATCTGCTGTAACAAACAATGAGGTAAAAAGAAGCAAGTTAAAGTTTACAGTAGCTTTCACTCTGCACCAAGCAGACAAAAGCTGGAGTTCAGGGCTAGACAGACATCCAGGCTTTGAGAGCCAACATCCCAGGGAAAGGTGACCTGCTCACAAGTGAGCCCAACATTATGCAGCAATTTCCCCTCAAAGCATTTGTTGACACCTAAGCGGTGGGTATACAGGGCTACACCCTGGAAATCCAGGCAGAAAAAAAGCTGTTAAAAGACTGGAAAAGCCAAGCAGAGATTTTGTTAGTTTCACAATGGTAGAGAAACAAACCATGACTTTCAGGGCTTACCAAGGAAGAGGGACCTTAAAAAACACCTGCTCTAAAAAGTGAAGGGCAGATCCCAAATAGACCAGCCTTAACAGAACTGAGCGGATACAACATCCTGATCCACTCCATTTTCCATTTAAAATGCCCAGTATGTGAACAAAAATTACCAAGAACATGAGGAAATATCAAACCAAGAGAAAAGTACACTCATTAAAAACAATTTTAAAAGATCGTTTTATAAATAAGATTTATGAACAATAAAAATGAATAAATTAGGAACTGACTGGATGAGTTTGACAACAAATAAAGAGATGACTAGTGAACTGGAAAATAGGTCAGTAGAAAAAATACTCATGTTGAAGCACAGAAAATACAAAAACGAGCTTCAGGGACAGGTAGGATACCACAAAAGAGTCTAACATATGCAGAGGCTAAGAAGAGGAGAAAAAAATGGGGCAAAAGCAGTATTTGAAGATAACTCCCACCAGATATTCTAAAACGGACAAAAAAATATCAAACCATGAATTCTAGAAGCTCTCCAAACTTCATGGGGAAGATATACAAAAAGAACCACACATATGCACATCATAGTAAAATTGCTTTTAAAAAAAAACTTAAAGGGGCACCTCGCTGGCTCAGTTGGTGGAGAATGTGACTCCTGTATTCAGGGTTGTAAACTGGGAGGAGAGATTACCTAAAAAAAAAAAATCTTAAAAGAAAAAGCTAAAGAAAAAATATTACTTTCAAAAGAAACACAATAAAACTGACAGATAACTTTTTAACAGAAATAAAGGAAGCCAGAAGACAATGGAAGGCTATCTTTAAAGCATGAAAACAAGGCAAGCTAGAATTCTATACCCAGTGAAAATATCTTCCAAATATGAAGGTGAAAAAGACATTTTCAGACAAATATCCTCCAAATACAAAGGTGAAAAGAAACATTTTCAGACAAAAAAGATAAATAATAAAATAAAATCACAAGACATCAAAAGGCATAAAGGAGGTAACGAAAGTTTGAGGGTTGTAAGGAGCTTGAACTGTCCCGGAAATGGTTAAAGGATTAATTTAGGATCAGCTCTACACACACACACACACACACACACACACACACACACAAAACTAAGGGGGTGTTTCTTCAGAAAGAAAGAAATTAATCTGAGAGGGGAGCATGAGCATGGTCATACAGGAAAAAATGAAGAACACCAAAAAAAAGAGTAAATACATGGATTAATCTAAATTATTATTAACTTTTGAAGTCAATGTCATGTGGGGTTTAATAGAGAGAGAGAATTAAAAGCACAAGACTTGCTGATGGCAGAGAGGTGGTGGGGGGATGGCATTAACGAGGACACTTGTCGGGATGAGCACGGGGTGATGACCTAAGTGATGAATCACTAAATTCGATTCCTGAAACCAATACTACACTATATGGTAACTAACTTGAATCTAAGTAATTAATAGATAAACAATAAAATAAAATCATCAGACCTCAAAAGGCATAAAGGGGGCAGAGGGAGTCTAAGGGTTGCAAGGAGCCCGAACTGTCCAGGAAATGGTTAAAGGATTAATTTAGGGTTGGCCTTAAAAACAAACATGTAAACACACACACACCCACACACACACACACACACACACACACACACAGAAAGCCTCCAACTATGCAAAGATATATATGTATATTAGAAAGAAGAAAGAAACACTGTTTTTTAAAACAGAAGTTCAATCTAGATGATGGGATGATCACTGGCTTTAATTGTCTTCACACGTCAGCGTTTTCAGTTGAACAACTTTTTTCTCAATCTTTGATTTCATAAAAAACTAGTATACTCTTTTCTTACACTTGTGGAAGGTGAAAGTAGCTTCTTCTAAAGTTTAAAAAAAACCAAATTCCTAAAACACTGAACAGAGACCCCATAATTTCACAGTCAATTACTAGCAACAATTATTCGTCTGAGTGGAGAACGCGGTTCACTGGCCAATACAACCCAACGTGCATCCTTGTGCCCCGGGCAGGGACCGGCTGTCCGCACACTCCGTGGCCCTGAGACAAAAGCGCTCCTGAAGACTTTTGATAAGCATGAAGAAATTCTAACTCAATTGAGAGAAGCGCTTTTGATAATAATTCAGGTCATTTGCCCAGCCTTTCCGCCACAGAAATCCAAAGACTTTGCTAAATTAATAAATAGTAGTTATCATGCAAGAGACATTTGTACTCTCCCTTGCAGCAAGAGAAAAAACAGAGCCCCAGATGTAATGTGGTATACGGTTTAAAGGGTAATACATGCTACACAAGAACTTACCTTTTGAAAAAACAGTAGTATTAGAGCTAATGCAGTGAGGCCAGTACTCCACACGCCAGTAGTGTGGAAGAAAATTAATCTGTAAGAATGTTTTGAAGAGGGGGCACTGGGTGGTTCAGTCGGCGAAGCATCCGACTCTTGATTTCAGTTCAGGTCACATCTCGAGATTTGTGGGTTCGAGCCCTGAGTTGGGTTATACACTCAATGTGTCAAATCACAGCCTCCTTGGGATTCTCTCTCCCTCTCTCTCTGTCCCTCCCTGACTCAGGCATGCGGGTGAGCTCACTTACGTGCGTTCTCTCTATCTCTCTCTCTCTCTCTCTCTCTAAATAAATAAATACACTTAAAAAAATTTTTTTAATAAAAAAAATCTTTTGAAGAGGATTGCCTGCTGGCTCTCTTGGTAGAATATGTGACTCTTGCTCTCAGGGTTGTGAGTTCAAGTCCCATGTTGGGTGTAGAGATGAATGAAAAATAAAACCTTAGGGCACCTGGGTAGCTCAGTCCATTGAGCTGCTAACTCTTGATTTTGGCTCAGGTCATGGTCTCAAGGCGATGAGATCAAGCCCTTGGTGGGCCTCTGCACTGAGCAGAGCCTGTTTAGGATTCTCTCCCTTGCTTTCTCTCTGTCCCTCCCTTACTCACTCTCTCTCTCTAAAATAAATTTTAAAAATCTTCTTTAAAAAATCTTTTAAAAAATGAAAACTGTTTTGAAGAACAATTAGGACACATTACTGAGAACCTTGAAACACCCACTATCTTTAACATAGTAATTCTTCTTTCCAGGAATGTATCCAAAAAAATTATCTGAGATGTGATCAAAGATTTATACACAAGGATGTTCACTAAAGCATTATTTATAATAGTCAAAATGATAAACAAGCTAAATTTCTGTTGTTGTTTCTTTTTAGTTTATTTATTTATTTTGAGAGAGAGAGATAGAGACAAAGAAGATCCCAAGCAGGTTCTGCACTGTCAGCGTGAAGCCAGACAGGGGCTCGAACTCACGAACTGTGAGATCATGACCTGAGCTGAAAACAAGAGTCAGACACCTAACTGACTGAGCCACCCAGACTCCTCAAGCTAAGTTTCTTTTTTTTTTTTTATTAAAAATTTTTAATGTTTTTTATTTATTTTTGAAAGACAGAGAGAGACAGCACGAGCAGGGGAGGGTGAGAGAGAGAGGGAGATAAAGAATCTGAAGCAGGCTCCAGGCTCTGAGCTATCAGCACAGAGACCGATGCGGGACTCAAACCCACAAGCTGTGAGATCATGATGTGTGCTGAAGCCGGACGCTTAACTGACTGAGCCACCCAGGCACCCCTCAAGTTAAATTTCTAATAATAGGAATTAGTTACATAAATTATGGGCCCCAGTGCCTGGTACACAGTAGGTACTCCATAAATATCTGTTTAACACAGAATCCACATGAGAATATACTAAAAAACTATGAAAAAAATCCAAAGAATATTTAATGAGCAAGATACTAATATTAAATTTCAATCAAGGGGTGCAGGTCCTGCTTGGGATTCTCTCTCTCCCTCTGCCCCCACCCCGTCATGCTGTCTCTCTCTCAAAATAAATAAACTGTAAAAAAATACCATTCAAAATTAGCTCAATACTATTTTTTTAGCATTTATTTATTTCTGAGAGACAGAGACAGAGCACGAGTGAGGGAGGAGCAGAGAGAGAGAGGGAGACACAGAATCTGAAGTGGGTTCCAGGCTCTGAGCTGTCAGCACAGAGCCCTACACAGGGCTGGAACTCACAAACCATGAGATCATGACCTGAGCTGAAGCCGGTCGCTTAACCAACTGAGCCCCCCAGGCGCCCCAGCTCAATATTATTTTAAAGCATAGCTTGTGTCTTTTGGGAACTTCCTAACTGCCAGGCACGGCCCCAAATGTCTTACATGGGTCATCTCATTCCATCTCACCCAGCCCCATTACTTCCATGGAGTGAAGGATCCTAGATCCAAACCCAGGCAGTCTGACTCCAGAACTTGAACTATTAATCACCAGACTATGCTGCCTAGAAAAAAAATACTGGAAGGAAATTATTAAAATGTTAACAGGAAGGAATTAAAGAAAATTGTTCTTTTCTTCCTTATACCTGCTAATATTTTCCCCAATTCACTATATAATCACCACATACTATTTGTAGCCTCCCCATTGAAACTGAAAAGTTTTATGAACTTTCACTTATCATTTACACAATCTCAGTGAAAAAGTCTGAGCGCCAAAGGAGTTGTGAATCATGTCTTCTCCGGGTCTTAGTGACAGGAGAAAACTGTGTAAATGGAAGCCATGACATTCAGACCATGAAAGGGGACAGGCCAAGAGCCTACTCAACAGACCGTGGAGTCCATAACTTCCACTGCACGAATACATGCCGCCACCTGGTTGACAAGGCACTGATTTATACACACATTCCACCATTAATCTTCCCAATGACCCATCTGAGTAGATGTGACCATCTCAGGAGAGGGAGGTTTAGGAAGGTGACGTGACTTTCCCAAGGCCATGTAGAGCTCTCCAGCTCTGGTCAAAGAGCCCAGCCACCAACCATTCCCTCAAAGCATGTCAAAACAACTGAGAGCATGTTCAGGCCCAAACATGCCTGGAAGTTAACAATGGAGATTTGTGGGACACACACACACACACACACACTTTGTGCCCCAAACCCGGATACAGCACTGGGACCCAATGACCACAGCACTTCGCTCCTTCAGAAAACAATTATGCAGAAAGGTCAAGTATATGGCTCTCTATCTGCCGAAGCACTTTTGCATCCTTTATCTCCTTTGATTCTTAAAATAAACCTTTTCAACCAGTAAAGCAAAGGTACTGAGAATAAGGGTCTGGATTCTTGGGTTTGAATCCTTGCTCTGCAATTTACTAACCATGAGACCTTGAACAAGCTGGTTCCACCCCTTTGTGCTCCCGTTTCCTCACCTGTATAATGAGGATAATGATGCCTATCTCATGGAGTTGCTGTGAGGTAACAGATGTAAAATGATGGCATGCGTCTGCGCTTAGTAGGTAGCCATTGTATTTTTAAATGTATCCTATCTCCAAACATGCGCCATGTGAGGTTGCCATGGCCACAGCACACTGCCTCACCTTCCTAAAGGAAATAATCCTCTTAGGCTTCTCTAACTCTGCCATTCTGGCTCCTCTTAACCATCTCAAAAGAGCCTACATTGATATCAGTTACTTCCCAGACTCCTTTGCAAAACTCTCTACAAGGTTGTTCGATGTAAGCCCCCAAAGGGGTCCTCAGAGGAGAAGCAGTCATGGCCCAAAGAAGACTTTATGCTCTGTGCTCTGAGCTTCTAATTTACTACAAGGGTTCAAACATGGGACCACATAGAGTAAAATGCACCCTGAAAAGAAATGAACGGGTGAGCACAGGGCAGGGCAGGGGTGGGGGGAACCCACCTGCAAACGTAGAGAACAAGGCTGGGGGCCTCCAAGGGCTGAGGGAAAGGGGCCGAGGGACCTGCTAACAAGTGAGAAGGAATACCTTCTGCAGCTTCCCTTAGAAACAGATGAGAGCGTCCAAAATGGAACCAGAAATGGTAGGAAACCCTGACTTGGCAAGATGGTGATGCTGCTCTTTCAAGCTCATTGGTACGCAGCTTCAGAGTGCATACCCTTACCTTCCTGCTCCTGTCCTTCCAGTGCTTTCCTGACTGGTCTTTTGGCCTACAGGTTCCGCCTGTCCTCCATACCTCTCAGAGTGACCTTTCTAATACATAAATCTGACTTGTCCCTATTCCCCCACACACCTCTCCTCACTCCAAACTCTTCTGTGACTCCCGTACTGCCTACAGGGTCAAGGCTAAGCTTCATACCATGGCGTCAGGTCCCACTTCAGTCTCTTACCTCTTGAACCTCATCACCTGCAATGGTCACTGACAACTTCCTATGTGCCAGGCTCTGGCTGGGTGTCGGGGACACAAAGATAAACACAACGTGGCACAGAGATGAACAAGACCTAGCTCGTGCCCGTAAGAAGCTGAAAGTCCCCTTGGGCAGACAGACACAGAAAGGGATCACTGCAATCCAGCCTGGGGTGCTCAGGGAAGGCCTCGGGGGGAAGTAGGAGTGAGCCAGGTACGGGCCAAAGGGCCAAACATTCCACAAGGAAGAACCCTCAAGGCAAAGTTCATGAGCAGCAGTACCTAAAAGAACTTTCTGCACTAATGGAAATGTTCTACATGTACACTCTCCAGTATGGCAGCCACCAGCCACATGTGGCTATTGAGCACTTGACATGTGGCTAGTGCAACTGGGGAACTGAATTTTTATTTTATTTAATTTTTAATTAACTTAACCTTAAATGGCCATGCATGGCTAATGGCTACCATATTGGACAGCACAGTTCTAGAGCATTAAACTGAAGGTAATGGAAATTAAAGTTAGATGGGTAAGCTCTGAACTAATACTCAGCAAGGCCAGATTATATGTAGCTTCCTATACTCACCATGCTATCTGCTAGTCCCTCCCTCTCCCCCAGCTACCTGGCAATCCCCCACCAAACCCACACAACCTCACCCATGTACAACCTCTCTCTGAAGACTTCCCTGGCTGCTCTACCCAGTCTCTCCCACTTACTACTTCTGAAATGTGATCTTTTTTCTAGGCAGGCATCACTGTGTATCAGATTTGTGCGTTCTCCTAACTGTCCCTACCAGATTCTGAACTCCTCCTCTTACTTGCCCTGGTATTTCCAGCCACTGGCACATGGGAGGCACTCAATAATGCTTGGTGAACAAGCCGTCAGCACCAACATGGTCACTGTAGCTGGGCAGGAATGGGGAACTCACTCACTTCCTCTATCAAAGGTGTGAGCCACTAACCTTGATCTTTCCCTCAGAAAGACAGCTCTGTCCAGGGGCTCAGGACAGGTTCTCATGAACATCTGAGCCCTCTACCCCTTAACTGTCAATGACAGGCCTTGTGGTAGCTCTATGTTGTCCAGGTCCCTAGAATCTATTTTATTAGTATTATATTTTTTTATTTTAGAGAGAGAGTGAGAGAGCACAGGTGAGGGAGAAGGGTGGAGGAAGAGAGAGAAAGAATCTTAAGCAGGCTCCACACTCTGGCTCAGCACAGAGCTCAACATGGGGCTCGATCCCACAACCCCAGGACCATGACCTGAGCCAAAATCAAGAGTTGGACCTTTAACTGATGGAGCCACCCAGAAGCCCCTCCAGGTTCCTAGAATCTAGATGTCAGTACAGGGAAGGTAACTAGCCAGTCTTTGGACTTAGTCCTGGGTCTGGAGACCAGCTTGGCAACCCAGCATCTGCGTGTCCTTAAGCAAGGTGCTGAACCCCCAACCCCCACCCCAGACTCAGTTTCCTCAAGTGTAAAGTGCGCACAGCTCTCTCTTACAGCTGCTATAAGGCTGATGTGACTAACATACCTGCACAGGGCCAGGCACACAGTAAGCTCTTTATGTAAACAGCAGCAACTATTCCTAAAGCAATTTGAAAGCCTCATTTGGATACCCCACAGCATATGCAAATTCCTGAGCCCCTAAATAGGCTCTTCTTGGTGCTCTCCGGGATGCAAGGGATATAATCCAATCTCTGACTCACAATGTGTTGCCAAAACGCTCCTTGAGTTCCCGAGAGAAAATTTATTTTCATTCCCTCCAACTTTAAAAATTAAACAGTCCTTACAGCATTTTGGGGTGGCGGGGTGACAATGGAGACCATGAAATCTGACAAGCAGCTTTAAAAAGGTTACAAACTGATGGGAGAAAGAAAGGAGAAGGCAGCCGAAGCGGGTGGGCAAGGGGGGATGGAGACAATCCCCTGAGTTTCTGCTATTATTGAATACCCCAACTCTCAAAGCAGCCTGGCCGCCCCCTCCTCCAGCCCCCTCCTCCACGTGAGCTAAGCTCTGTTAATGAGAAAGCGGAGCTCTGCCTACATTACCACAATAATGATTTCCCCCGTTGCATTTTTACATGCCTGCCGCTTTATCATCGCAGAAGTAGACATATATTTTCAATAAATCCCTTCTCTCCTTCCTCCTCCCCAACTCCAGCTCGCCCAGTAAATGTTGTTCCCTCCGTGCCCTCCCCCAACGCAATCCCAACCCTGGAGCACAATGAGTTCCGCTAATCAAAACAGAAAGAAAAAGAAAAATGGAAAAATCACAGCTGCTGAAAAACAACATTCGCTACAAGTCAAAGCCCTCCACATTTTTTCTGCATGTAGCATTCACTTCTTCAAGGACACATCACCCCCGTCCCATCTTACGTAGAGTTGCTCAAAGGGGCGGGGGGGGGCGGGGGGGGTAAAGAAATCTAATATTCACTCTCTTTCCTATTTTGACTAAACCAGCACAGACAGAAATATAGATAAGGCCTCGAATAACTGATTTAACAAAATGTCACTTATTAAAAAGGATGGGGGATGGGGCTGCACTTGAATTTGAGAGCTCAGTTAAACCACCCCAGCTAAAGGCTGCCAGGCCAAGAGAGGCAAGGAGGGGGTGGGGGGGAAGGAAACATTCTCCAGCCTGGTCTCCTTCAGTGGCTACAAGAGCTGACCCTGGCAGCCGGAGAGGCCTGGATTTCTCCCTCCAATGAGAACCAATGGGGTGGGGGGCAGGGGAGAGGGAACTAGAGGCAAAAGAAAAACCAGAAAACCCCAGTTGATTTTTAAATATATAAGCATGTTATACTGCACTAACTAGTGCCAGCCTCTGTGCCAGGTGCTGGGGTGCAAAAAATGAGCAGTGACCCAGTTCTGCCCTCCCCAAGGCAGTGTAGACAGGATGAAAGATACACCTGGTGGTAAGTCCGACAATAGCAAGGGCTGAGACAGCCCGAGTGAGTCCCCTCTCTAGCCCGGTCCACGGCCCTGGCTGGGGACCAGGCACACAGGGCGCTCAAGGAAGAGCTAAGGAATCAGGGTATGCACAGTGAAGTTGTTTGAATTCCATACTGGTTTCTAAAGAAGCAAAGACACCAAAAGGAGAGAGGCCTCTACACGTCCTTACCTACTGCAGCTCCCCAGAATCCCCTTCAGCTGCATGTGCTCACCCAATTAAAAAAGAAAAGTGAATGAGTCCCAGTACTTGATAATCAGCCTCATTACCGGTATCCTTGAGTTGAATTTTAAGGGAGTTTGATATCTCCCATTGTGAGGACATCGGAGGGAGCTCAAAGGACACCCCTATTAAAACTCCTTGGGCATCAACTCCCAACTTTTTTTCTTTTCCTTTTTAAAACAGATTGGAGGTGGTTTCCCAAGATGAGGAGAGGCCCTCGGCGCAGCCTCTGGGAGGACCAGGGGCCCTCAGGAAGCTCTCTGAGGTAGCAAACTGCTCAGAGCCCAGTGTGTCCAAAGCTGGAGCCGGGAAACTGAAGGCTAGGCTATCCAGAAACGACCACCGATTGTCCAGACCCCTCCACGGAGGGGCCCCCACAGAAAGGACAGGGCTAAGGGTAAGGAGGCTGATGGAGAACAGCCATGCAATTTGTTAAAGTCAAGTTTTGGCTTTAATCACGAGGCAGCCTTAAAGCTGTGTGCTCCAGAATGAGCCAGACGATTCAAGTTCTAAAAAATGTAATGCTCAAAACATGCTTAAATCACCTATTTCCAATAAGGTCACTGGGACTTATAAGCCTGAAATTCCCAGGTGATCTTCTTGGTGTCCTCTGCATTTACTCTGCACCATGTTCTTATTTACTACTGTATAGCGGTAGCTATTTGAGGGTGCACAGCATTTGGAGATCATTCAAATTCTGGCATTAAAACAGGGCTTTGGATGCTAGCTGGACATGTGACTCCGGGTTAATCACTTATTTATATTTTTTCAATCCTACTTCTTGAGCCTCACTTTCTTCAGCTGTAAAATGAGAGTATCCACCTCCGATGGCTGGTGTTTCTGTTGTCAGATAAAAGAAGGCACACCGAAGAGGCTTTGGACCAATGAAAAGCTAGGTAAACACTAGTCATTTCAATGATGGCATCTATTTCCTCTGTCTCTGATTTTTCGTTGATTATTCTGCCCTCTCTATGAAACCATACTGATATCAGTTCCACCGATCTCTCAAAACTGACAAGTTGTATTTGCTATAAAATACAAGAGGTCTGGTTATCCACAGGTGAGCAAACCCTCGGTAACTGCTCCATTACACTAGTCGGTCTGCTTGGGTTCCGTTTCCAGTTTTTCCATAATACAAATTAATTCAAAAATAAATAAATAATAAAGCCTCACCCACTGGGGCTCAGAGGCCAGAGGTCTGATGAGTTAAAAGCACGAAATATTTTTTTTAAAAACTGGAGGGGCACCTGGGTGGCTCCATCAGGTAAGTGGCCAACTTCAGCTCAGGTCATGATCTTGAGGTCTGTTGAGTTCAAGTCCTACGTTGAGCTCTGTGCTGACAGCTCAGAGCCTGGAGCCTGCTTTTCTGTATCTCCCTCTCTCTCTGCCCCTCCCCTGCCTGCTTGCTCTCTCTCTCAAAAATAATAAACATTAAAAAAATTTTTTAACTGGAAATGACTGGGGCGCCTGGGTGGCTCCATCAGTCAAGTGAGTGACTCTCTTGGTTTGGGCTCAGGTCATGATCTCACAGTTCTGTGAGTTCGACCCCATGTACGGCTCTCAGCTGTCAGTGCGGAGCCTGCTTGGGATCTTCTCTCTCCCTCTTTCTCTGTCCCTTCCTTGCTGGCGCACACTCTCTCTCTCTCAATATAAATAAATAAAGAACTTTTAAAAAATAGAAATAAAATATTGGGTTCAGAATCTGAACCTACACTGACTGGCATTCCAAACCCAGCAGTTCTGAGGCCAGCCTCCGCACAGTGGGTGCAGCTTCACCAAAAGGATCACAGAGGACTTGAAAGCCCCGAACAGACGCCAACAAGAGCGAGAGAGGGCCTGGTGAACAGAGGTTTTAGCGAACGCTTTGGGAACTTAAGGGCAGGGTTTCAGTGGTCGTCAGGTTCTTCATCCGAAAAGGAGATCTGGCTGAAGATCAATTCACCTCGCTGCTGTCTGCGGACACGAGGCCTCTTACAGTTTACTTAGCACTTTCCGTACATTATCTGATTGCATCCTCACAACTCCTGAGAGGAGAGGCGGCAGATGGTGTCACCCTCTTTGTACAGACGCGGAGACAGCCTCAGAGGCCGCCTTGTCCAGAGCCCTATGACGGTGCTGGGCCAGAAGACCCCAACCAAGGTCTTCTGACTCCCTCCTCACCTACCCACCTCCCATGGAGACACCACGGCTGGGGACCACCCGGGCTGGCAGTTGGTGACATATTTTTTGTGAAAGGCAGCTGAAGGACAGGCCTCTTTATTTTTTCTTTCTTTCTTGGAGCTCCTTGCTCAAAACATATGACACAGTGCCCACCAACTTTTGAACAAGGCTGAACATCACAGATGTCTTTTTCCCATGATAGTTTTCAAATAAATCTCACGTGCGGCCCAAATTACTTTCACTGAAGACTCTTCCCCAAGCGCAAGAATCCGCCCTTGCCTCTGTACTGCTCGGTAATGCAGTCAAATGTTGAGAAATATGCAGTACAATTTTCTGATGCAGTCTTAACCCTTCAGAGCCTCTGGCTGGTGTCAAGTCCTGAGCCCAGACCCCTTCCCAAGAAGAGTGTGGCCTCAGCCTGGAGCACCCAAGCACGGAGTATGCTCCCTCACTTTCCGGTAACCTGCACCTGTCTCACCTCTCTGGTCAGGATGGAAGGCCCTCCCCCGCCAATGCTCCCCACCCCAGGGAAAGGCCAAACCTTCCTGAAACCTTCTCAAGGGCTCTAGTCTGCTGCCGTAACCCCACCCACCGCTCTCATCAATCACTCCCTCTCCAGGATCTCTCCCATCAGCACACAAATGTAACACCAGCACCCCAAAAAAAACCCTTCCCAAAAACGTCCTCCAGCCCCCACTCCATTTCTCTGGTCCCCTTTCATAATCAAACTTTGCCAAGAAGTTGTCTACAAGTGCCAGGACCAATTCCTTACCTCCTAGTGCCCTGCTCTTGCTCCCACCCCATCCACATCCACCGCTTTCCACTGAGGCTGTTCTCTGAAAATTCCCCAGTGGCTTCCATTTTGCCAAATCCAGGGGTGACTTTTCTGGTCTCGTCAACCTCATGAAACATTCCACCGCCGCCAACACACACCACCTCCCCAATAACACACATACCTTCCCCCCTACACACATATATAGGCTTTCTTTTTCTCTCTCTCTCTAGGCTCCTTAGGGCATCTCTCCCAGTCCCCTGGATTTAAATACCACGCCCAAGCTGATGGATTCAACATTTTTATCTCTCGCCTGGCCACTCCTTTGGTGCTGGACACCACCATCAGACCACCTGCCTGTCATCTCCACCTTGAGCTTAACAGGCATTTCAAACCTAGCAGCGCCCAAACAGAAATAGCTTGATTCTGTCCCCTTTCCCCCATCTACCCAACTGCTCAAGCCAGAAACCCCAGAGCCACCCTTGGATTCTTCTTCTCTGCCCACCATCAAACCCATGAGCAACCCTGCCCACTCTCCACCCACTGGCTCCCTCCACTCCCCATCACCTCCTCACCTCCTCCTCACCTGGCCGGCTCTCCAATCCCACACCTGCCCCCCTCCACTACCGCAAGCCCCTGTATCAAGACCTGAGGGTGTCACTTCCCACTGGAAACTTTCAGTGGTTTCCCACTCCACTTCAAATGAAACGCAACCTCTTCAAGGCCTCTGGAGTCCTGCACATTCACCTCACACTGCCTTCTCTCCATCCCCACTGTCTGCCTGTGCCTCTTCTTGGTCACCCCCCCACCCCTCACCCCCACCTCCAAAGCCAAAATCCTTCCACATAGGCTCCCCTCTGCCTGGCGCTCTCTGCCAACCTAAGGGCTCCTTTTATAGACTACTTGAGCTGAGTGAGTCCAGGTCACTGTTCCCTGGGCTTTCATCAAAGCATTTGTCACCTTTTGCAATATGTATTTCTGTACATGTCTTCCACCCCCTCTGGACTGTAAGTTAGGGATGGGGGTGGGGGAAATGAAGAGGGAGTTGATGACGTCTGTTTTAATTATCAACCTATTCCCAGAACCCAAAGCCAGTGCCTAGCACATAGGACGTGCTCAGTTAAACAGCTGCTGAATGTACTAAACTAGTTCCAGCTACGACATGAAAATAAGTAATTGTCAATCTTCTAGAAGCCCAGAGTTACCACTGCCATTCAGGCACACAGGTTTTTTCCCCATCAAAAAAAATTTTTAGTGTTCCTGCACCAAGAGCCCAGTAGCCCAGCCTATGCACCCACCCCAGCTTGTTGTCTTCAAGGAGGAAAAAACAGAAAGCATCCTTTTCCTCGGCAAACCCAGATTAACCGGAAGACCTTAAAAGCAGATACTATGAGTACTTAAAAATTCTTTAAAAAAATATCACAAGGTCTTTTTTGGTATGCATTTTCTTTAACCCCAAAGAAAAGATTTATTATGAGAGTCACGGGCTCAAACTTGTGTTACCAAGACTGTCCTATTCCTTAAAATGCCAAGCATCCTCATGGACGAGCATATGCCAATAACTAGAAGCCAGCTACTCTGGTCTCCCTCCCCCCGCAAAAGAAATCAACTATGTTTTACTTTCCCCTTTATTTCTTTGGTTCCCCTCCAACATGCAAATTCAGAACTATTATTAATCCGCAAGATCCCAGCTGATTCTAATCCACCCTTCTCCCGAAATCACACAGTTTTATGAGGTCATAAATAAAATGAGCTGAATTCAACGGCTTTTAGAGAACAACTGGCATCCATTTGTACTGCCTGGGGTCTGAGCCACGTGTCTGGACCCTCACGTCTCATGTCAGGGTTCAAAGTCAATAAAAACATCAAGAGCTCCCTCTGCCTCCCCACCCTACATGCCCACGGTGAAATGCAGGTTATCCTAGAAATGACAATACTGCAATATCATCATCATGAACCCTATCACAAACATATGACCAAATCCCAATTACCGTCATGTGAATTCTCCACAGAAAGGGGGTAAAGTCACACTCAGCTTTCCAGTGTCCCACTCTTCCCCCAGCCTACCTCCTCCTGCAGCCTGGGAATAACAGTTCAATTAACCTTAGACTTGACCAAGCATAATTAGACAGGTAAGCCAGCTGGCTGGAGGGGAAACTTCCAAGATTAACTGAAATTATTTTGGGTGCCTGGGATTATGTGCCCCACGTTCTATTAGCACATATAATTGGGAAACAACTGCACTTTTTTTTTTCCAAGATGGTGGTAGACTTTTGTAAAGTATTTCCTTATGTTTGATGGTCAAGATTACCAGGTTACTCAAGAGTCCTTGTTGGAATGCCAAGGTACAAATCCACTCTCTCCATGAGAAGACAAAAACAGAAGTTAATCAACTTGTCCTAGTCCATGAAGCAATTTGGCCGTTGGCCCAGGAAAAGCCTGTCGAGACCTCTTGAGACCTCCCTCCACAAGATCCAAGTCACAGAAACTTCAGAGACGAAAGAAACTCACAGATTGAATATGCATTTTTAAGACAAAAAGTCCAAAACCCAGAAATGGCTAGAAACTGGTACCCTCCCCACTTTTCTTTCCTTTCTTTTTTTTTAAATACGTATTTTTGAGACAGAGAGAGAAAGACAGAGTGTGAGCAAGGGAGGGGCAGATAGAGAGGGAGACACAGAATCTGAAGCAGGCTCCCGCCTCTGAGCTGTCAGCTGAGCCCAATGCAGGGCTTGATCTCACAAACCATAAGTTCATGACCCGAACTGAAGTTGGAGGCTTAAGGGGCCCCTCCCCACTTTTCTTTATAGTGACAATCCCCCAAGCACCTTAAAAGTTCTTTTGGCACTTTACAAATACTGTGAACTAAGCCAACTACCAAATGCAAGACAATTTTAACACTTTCTGATTAATCAACTTGAAGGAGAACCCTTACACCTTCCCAAAAAATCAATGCTTTTGGTTATTCTGCCCAACCTATCAAAGGAGGATAAAAAGAATCTTCTAAAGAAGCTTTGTTTCAGTGACCACACATTTTATTATATAAGCAGCAGCCCCCTCTTTTACAATGAAAGCTCTTACCTCAATAAAAACCACAGGCCCAAGCGAGTTAAAGGAGGCAAAACTGAGTACTTTCCACACAGTTCATAGGACAACTGTTTTCACAGCAAGCTCACATAAATGCTATGTGATATTAACACATGCCTGCTATGTGGAAGCCTGCTTACCAAGCTGTGAAAAGACCCGTATTCACCATGGAACCTGCAAAATTAATATTCTCAATGCCCGTAAAGCAGAAGGGAAATGCTCTTTTTTTTTTTTTTTTTTTTTGAGATGTCAAACTGGCTTCTAAACAATCCTTTGGCGAAAATGGACATGCCTAAGAGGGCGGGGCCCAAAGAGGTGTGTCACGCCCAGTATCAATTCCTATAAATCAAATCCTGACAATCACAATATTTTTTTTAAATGAATTATGATTCATGGGCCTTCAAACCTTTATTACCACGAGAACATTCTCAGCAAAAGAGGGGGAGAAGCTACTGTGACTTGATTAATGGCCAAAGCAAGACAATAAAATAAATCTCATAAATGTAAGAAAAAAAAAGAAAACTGAATGAGTGCTCTCGGCTTCCAGGGTAGGCATGTAAATAATTCTACTACCCCGGGATAAACACACATAAAGATTTTGTTTACCCTCCCAGCATATATGCCATCCAGGCTAAGATTTTCAGCAGGGAAAAATAATAGCGAATCTGTTTAACTAATGCCCCGTTAAGAATATTTGGTAAGTAGCAATAATATTAATTCCCAACTAACTCAACTCTCAAGCTGCCCAAAATCAAATTCTCAACCTGGAAATCTGATGACGAAAAGGAAAGAAGAAAAGCACTGTCTAGGACATCAGTAACATGGAGAGGGATTTTTTTTTAAAACTCACTTTTTCCCCTGCTTGAATTGAGCCTGTCTTCGGAACTACACAAAGCGTAACCAACTTTAGTCAACCGCACACCTAGCATTTAGTCCCTGACCCTACGAAACATGCCTCGGTTTGAATCCCTGCTGCTAAAATTATCCCGGCGAAGTTAAAATTCCCAGCATAACCAAAGTACCTGACAGCCAAAACCTACAACTCCTCTGCAGAAACCAGCGGGCTGAAGATGAGAAAAAAGAGAAGCAAGGAGAAGCCAAGACTGCTGGTTAACTGGTTAAGCGTGGACTACTGTCTGTTATTCTAACGGTGGGCATCCAAAAACCACATTTGCCATCACCAGATTGCTTTCTTGCACGGGTAAATGATGCAGAAGGTTAGTACTGACTGGGACATCTTAAAACTCCTTTCTCAAAGCTCTCCTCCATGGCCTGTTAAAAAGGGAACCCAGCCGGCTTTTGGGAGGCATTTTTGAAAGAACTCTTCAGCCATCCCTGGGTCCATCATTCCCAAGCATCACCTCCATCCATGTACTTTGCAAGACAGCCCAGGCCCGGCTGTTAGCAACCCGCTTCAACACTTCCCTTGCCAATGCCGTGTCTAGTCTGGGGAAGAGTTTCCACAAGCTGGCTCTAACAGACCAGTCCAAGGCGCACGGAGGAACTAGAAGTCATTTTCTTTAACCTAAGGATGGCAGGCACACATGCTCCAGCCCAGTGCTGGCCAGAGGCTGCCCGCCAGGTGCTCTTGGCCTCCGCCAGTGAATGGGTGGTTCTGTGTTGTTCTTAAATATCTATTTCTTCAGCCCACCAGCAGTAACTTCCCAGTCTCCCAAACTGAAGTTAGGGAGGGAAGGGGCAGGTTTACCCCTTTACACGTTTGTCTCATCTGGGTGGCCACTGTAACTTGGGGGAGTACCCAGCCCCCAAAGAGCCTACAGGCGCATATACATATACGCATCATGTCAAAAACCCCAAAAGGCACATCCCTAGGGTTCTGCGGTTTCTTGGCTGGAAAAATGAAGGCTTTATAACATCACAACCTCCAATTGCGAGCCCCACCACCGCCACCCTTGAAGCCGGGGCTGCCAATTATAGCGCCCACCTCGGCCCTCCCCCTTGGCTGGGATGCTGGACAGCCCGCAAGGGGAAGAGCAAAGAAGGGAAGCAGAAAGAAGGCCCTGCTAACATACTGAAAGTAAAGAAGTGGGGGGGGGGGGAGACTCTTCCCTTCCCCTCCCCCGTCTTCTCACGGAGCATCCCCCAACTAATTTTTTTTTTAATGAAACTTAATAAGCTTCTTGCCTACCTTGGCTGTTTCTGCAACAAGTGCATAGGCAATCCGACAAGACCAGACTCCGCTTGGGGGGTGAGATGGGGGGCGAGCAGAGCTGATGGAGTAATTTCAATATCAATTTATGTCAGAGCCGCCTTCTCGAAGCGCTACTCACTTACAGTACTGCCCTCAGCCTGTAAACAAATATCGCTCCGCCAGGAAACATACTCCCCAGATGCAAGCCCCTTCCCCAGCAGGGAACTGGGCCCCGCGCCGCCCCCACCCCACCCCCAACAGCATGCTCCCTCACCCCGGGGAGGAAGCTCCGGGTTTCCAAAGCACCAACCCACCACCTCCGCCACCACCCCAGCAAGAAACTTACTCGGTCCGTCTACGCCTCCACCCTCCCTTCAGGAAATCTACTCTCCATATGCATTCAGCCTCCCCGCAGGAAATCTGCTCCCCCCTCCCCCCTTCTATATACATGCACCCCTCCCTCTCCTCCTCCCCACGCGCCCTCCCCAACCAGAAACTTACTAGCGTGCAAGCGTGCAGGCTCTCCTGATCCTGGAAACTTACTCCCAGATATAGCGCCCGCCAGCCCCCTTTCCCGGCCCTGCTCCCCTTCTAGCCCTCCGCGGCAAGCAACTCCAAACTCTCCGCATCCAGCCACTCTCCCTCCCCGGTGGAAATTTGCAGCGCGGGGCCGCGCGCGTGCATCCACCCTCCCCTTCAGGAAACTTACTCCCCATCTGCATGCACCGCCTCTCAGCCATCGCTTAGAGGGAAGGGGGTGTGCTAGGGAGACAGAAATACATATGTATCTCTCGCCCCTCCCCCGGCCGCAGCCCACTCGGGGCCGAGCCGCGGTAACCTGGCCTTA
>NC_043706.1:39303803-39446809 GCF_006229205.1 Suricata suricatta
GGGGGGGGGGGGGGGGGGGGGGGGAGCAGAAGCAAAAAGAGGGAGGGCGGGGGAAGGGAGAGAGGGACAGAGGAGGGGAGAGATATCCCTCCGCAGAGCTGGGTCTGGCCGCGGGCGGGGAAGCAGGAAGTAAGGTGTCCGGCGCCGCGGCCGGCGGGTCCTCCGCCGCGGCCCCCACCCGCGTCCCCTGTCCCCCCGGGCGCCACGCTCGGGCAGGCGCGGGCAGCCTGGCGCATTGTTCGCAACCTCCCCGGCGATGCGCTGCCGACCTTATTTGTGTGTTCTGCATTTGCGTGAGGTTGCACCTTTTGTAGGCTGGCGAGACTCCGGACGGGGATGGGGCGGGGGACGTGGACCGAGTTGCGGCCCCGCGCGGGACCTGTCAGCCCCAGGGTGTGGCAGACTCTCCGGCGTGACCGGAAAATCGAGGCCTGGGAGAAGGCGGCGTGGCCGGGAAGCTGCCGCCTTAGAGCCGGACCAGTGCAGGATTGCTTCCTGCGTAGCCGTCTCGGTTATTGTAACGCGCTTTGCAATTTAACAACGGGAGCTGGGGGCTTTCGTTTATTTTTTTTTAAGGCGTTGCAAAGACGCCAAGATCTAGGTGGAGTGCGGGGAGAGGGCCGGTGCCGACCCCCACTACACCCAGGCTCGGCGGGGCTGGGAGAGAGGCTGGGGCTCCCGGGAAGGGGCTGGAGGTTCGCGAAGCGCGCGGCTCCATCCCTCCGCCCCGATGGGGGCGGGGAGGGGGTGCTGCAGACGACGCTGGAAACGCAGCTCTCTGGGGAGGGGTCTCCATCTCCGCAGCGCTGCTGGCCGGGGAGGGAGGTTGCCTAGGAGAGGAGCCGGGGCGGAGAGGGGAGTGGAGGGGGCGCGGGTGCCGTGGCGGCGCGCGCTCGCCCCCCCACCCCCCTCGCGCGCCATGACTGTGGAACGTGGTGCCGGGGAGGAGGGACGGCCGCCGGGGGCCGCCCGGGGCTGCTCGGCATTGGTGCGGAAACCCGAGCCGGGAGTCGCTCCTCGCGCTGTCTCCTCCTCCTCTGCGGGGGAAACCGCCGCTGCACCCAAACCGAGAGCAGCTGCGAGCAGGGGGCAGGGCGCGAGCTGAAAGGCGAGCCAAGGGTTCAAAACTCGGCGGCGCCGGGGGCGGGGGTGGGGGGTTGCGAGAGCGGGACGGCCCCCGGGTCCCGGGAAGGCGCGGCCGCCCATCGGTCCAACGCGGGACCCCAGCGTTTCCAGGCTTCTTTCCGGGTCCGAAGGAACGTGAACCAAAGGTGATCGGCTTAAACAGACCCCCTCGGGCTGGGTCCGAGGCATCTATCTCTTGAAGGGCCTACAAGACAAGAGAGTTTTTGCTCAAGGGAAAGTTAAACCTTGCTTTTTTTTCCAATTTTTTCAGTGTGGGGAAATTGTTGCGTCCCTTCCCTCCAAATCTCGCGCAGCATAAGTAAGGTGCTCCCGCTACCCAGACCTTCACCACTGTCCCCCACCCCCACTCGAGCGCTGGGTGGGGACAGGGCGGAGGAAGGCTATATGGGAGCTTAAAGCATGAGGTCATGGGCGGAGGAGGCTGCTGCCAAAAGCGGCCGAGGTTTGTGTGTATTTTCGGGGGTAACGGTTCTTTAGCAGTGGTAAGCTCTCCCGCCTAACCCTACCAATTCTGAGGCTCCTGGACCAGAGAACCCCACAAGAAGAGGGGACTCTGGAGACTCTGAGCTGCTTCACTCAATAAGCTTTGGGCCGGTGCCCAGCCCTTTATGGGGTCCTTCCGTGGAAGCAAAGAAAGCTGACGGACAGCGCCCAGTGTCGCGGGGACTGGGAAAGGCTTCAGATGCTCGGTCGCCGCCCCCACCACCCTTACTTCGGTCGTCGGTCTCTTCCAACCCGACCGCTTTCTGTGATAGCCTGCTGCTCCCCTCCCACCCATTCTTCCCTAGCGGCCAGGAGAGTCTCTAAAACTCCTATCTACACTCCTTCAAAACCCTCCCAATTGCTCTTAGAATAAAGGCAGGCTCCGAAGCCCCTGCGCGACTTCGCCTCTACGGACCTCCCCACTCTCCCAGCTCCTCCTCTGGTACTGTAAGCCGGGTAGTGCTTCTTTGTTCTGCCTGGGGCGGGAGAGAGGGGGGCGATTTCTAACCCTTGCCGCTCCACCTCTTATTACTAACTCATGCTAGACCTTTAGGACTGCACTGTCACTACCTCCAGGAAGCCTTGTTGAGCATGCAATCTCGTCTCTAACACCCTCCGGGGAGAAAGACCTTCCCTAGGACACCCCTCCCTCTCCCTCCAGCCAGCTGCAGCCGGAGCTGGCCCCAGTGACAGCCCTTTTCCTACTGGAGGAAGAATAGCTAAACTTGAGCGCCATCACTGCCTGGGGGCCTCACATCCCGGGACTGAGTTAGCTAGGACAGAACCGCCAAACACCTTATTACCTCAAGAGACGGGAAAAAGCAGCGCACCTCCGTAATCCCAACCCCAGCAGACTCCCATACATGTAATGCAAGGAGAGGTCTTTCCATCTAAAACTATCCCCCGCCCCCGCACCCACAGACAGATAAGAAACCTCAAGCTAAGAGAGAGTAAGTAAATTGCCCAGGCTCAATGCAGAAATTCACATTCGGGTCTTTTATGCTCCTAAACCAGAAGATGCCAAAAAGGAAGGATTTGGAATTTGTGACTCAAGCTATTGCTGCTACACAACCAGCCATGCTTGAGTCACCTTCAAAGAAGCCCTGCATGCTTTGGCCACTACCAACAGAGAGGTAGTATTGCCTCATGGTTAGTCCAGAAGGCTCTGACCTTGAACAAGTTACTTAACTTCACTAGAGTCACTTTCTTTGCCTGTAAAATCTAGATAATGGTGTCTACAGGGCAGTGCTGTGAGTTTCAAGTGAGTTAATAGACATAAAGGCCTTAGAACAACAGCTAGACAAGTTCTTGATTATTTATGAGTGGAATTATGTGCCTCCTCCCTTCCCAAGGCATCTAAAACACCAGGTCCTCAGAGTCTTAACTGACTGAACCATCAAAAATAATCCATGGCTCAAGGAACTTGAAAACACCGCTAAATGCACAGATAATATGTATGTTATTTATGTATTTATTATTTAGCCAGTAAATTCAACCCACAACAATGCTTATGCTTGAAGACAATCCACGGGGTAGGTAACCCCAAATCTGTAAACTGTGGCTCTGGGCTCTGAGAATGAGTATCTGAAGGAGGCTAGCTAAAATTAAAATATCACCTTGGATTTTTGAAATCGGAGTTAGGCTGAAATAGTCCTAATCCCGGTGCAAAGCCCACCTTGCATGACCTAAACCCTCCTAGGGCTGCAAAAAAAATGTGAAGGAATCATTATTATTGTTTATCAGCAGCAGCAGATCCTAGTCCTCCCATTCTCAGTGCTTACCTCCATGGTAAGAGAATTTTTTTAGGGCTCACATGGTTCCAAATTCAAATAAACATTGAGAAGTCTCCCTCCCACCCTGTCTGACACCCACTGTTTTTCCCTCTGTGGAGGCAAGCAGGGTTAGCCTTCAGAAGTTGTGTTTAACTGTCCCCCAGCTAAGGCCTTCAAAGAACTCTCTGGATGCCTATTCAAGCCTTTCTGTCCAGGGCACCCTTCTCCAATACAGGCAGAATGGCTATCCCACAACCATCCTGTGCTAAGCCCCCCTGCTTCAGCCTCAATCCTAAACAATTTATATTAATAGTGATGAACCATGTTTCCCAAGCTACCAACAAAAACAAACACTCTGTGCTTTTTTTCTCCTCCTCTGTGCTAATAATAATCACCGAGGTTTGTTGAGTGCTTTCTATGTGCCAAGTGCTGTGCTACGTACTAGACATGCATAATCCTATTTAATAAGCCCCAAGTCATCATTATCCTTACTTTACAGATCCAGACAGAAGTGAAGGATCAGATTATATAACCTACCCCAATTTGCAGCCAGGCCAACCTAGCCCAACCTACTAGAATTCTGGTAGCCTGAAAGAGAAGGAGTAGAATGGACTCTTTGGACTTTGTCAGACCTTCATTCAAATCTTCGGTCTGGCTCTATCAGCAGTGAAACCTTGTGGAGGCTACTTCACCTCTCTGAGCCCCAGTTCACCCACCTGTGAACCAGGAACATACATGTTTCTTCAGTTTAATGTGAAGATAAAATGCATGTAAATAATGGCTTTTAACCAAATGCAGTGTTTAGATCTTGTGCGGCTCTGATCTGAATAAACCATATGTTAAAAAGACATTGTTGAGACAGGGAATTAAAATGTGGACTTGATATAAATGTTAAGAAATTATTAAGGTGGTATAGATATGATATATAGGAATTATAGGTATGAGATATAGATATTATAGATGTGATGATGTCAATGTGGTTATGTTTTTCCTTTAGTTCTTATCTATTAGAGATGCATAATGAAGGATTTGGGGTGAAAGTAAGTCGAGGACTTATTTTCAAATACTCTAGCCTCCCCTTCCCTGCAAAAAGAGGAGATAAATAAAACAAAATTAGTGAAATATGGATAATTGTTGAAGCTCTTTATTATGCTGTTTTCCCTACTTCTGTTGAATGCTTGAAATATTTCAAATCGATTTGAAAGAAATTTCAATGTGAAATCATTGTATTCTAAAACACTAAAAATTTAAAATTATCAGACATAGTTACATCAGACTTGCTAATGATTATACAATTTTCTAAACTATGGAAATACAGGACCAGCTTAGAGTATAGTACATGCAAAAATGACAATTCTGTTACTGTGAGACATTCAGGACAGGTCGCACCTGCCTTTGGGAGGTAAGCTGGTGGTGGGGAAGGATGATAGGAAAGGAATGAACACCATTCAACCGTACAGAAGACAATGTAAGGGAAGGTAAACAGCCAGAGGAATAGGTAACAGAGGAACAGGTAAATTTAAACTGGGGATAGATTTTCCCCTAAAATACATATCTGCACAGAGCCACTTCAAAATGTAATGGATTAGGAATCAGATGCACTGGGCAAAATTCTCAACTCCCTGCTTACCGGTTCTGTTACCCCATCCAGAACCGTTGCTCTGAGTTCTCTCCTTTGTAGTTTGGACGCATGATCTCTCCGGCCCCTCCCACTGTCCAGAGCTGAAAGTCTGGGGAAGGCTCTTGGCTTCCACAAGAAGAGGATCATATCTGAGGCCACGCTGGTTATTTGCCTATCTCAAGAACAGATCAGAGCTCAACAGAAATGGAAATGTATCCATTTTAGGCCCAGTGAACATTTGTTTATTGTTCTAGGAATCCTGCGTGTGCGTGTGCTCTGGATTTCAAAAAGTTGGAATTACGTTTACATGTGACCCCATTTTGAAATAAAAGTTTGTCTTGAGAGAAAATTTGCATTTCAAAGAAAAGATGAGACAATATATGTGGTAACTCTTTAAAAAAGGGAACCTTTCTGGATAATGCGTTCCTCTATATTAAAGGTAGCTGTTGAGAACTTTTTAAATATTTTTAATGTTTTATTTATTTTTGAGAGACAAAGAGGCAGATGGTGAGCAGGGGGAGGGGCAAAGAGAGAGAGAGAGATACAGAATCTGAAGCAGGCTCCAGGCTCTGAGCTGTCAGCACAGAGCCTGGTGCGGGGCTTGAACCCACGAACCATGAGATCATGACCTGAGCCAAAGCCGGACACTTAACCACTGAGCCATCCAGGTGCCCCCAAGAGAACTTCTGAAAAGCTGGGAAACCCTGGAGGCATGGACAAATAGGGGAGACACGTATCCCACGATACTTCCTGCTCTATCCCAGGCTGCAGGGTGAAGTCTCTGGGAGGCCACACGACCAAGTCAAGGGACCATGTGAGCTTTAAGAATGAGTGTAGGATGTAAGGTTATAACTAATGCAGTTGTTGAAGGAGGCTCAGGAGTGAAGGCTAAAGCAATGAAACAATATGTTTGTAGGCTGTTACTCAAGCTCATTCCTTTATCCTCCTTAAATTTGTAACAACCCAAGCGGTGAAAGCAAAAAATCATGGGACAAAAGGGCTTGTGGGGCTCCCATTTGAAAGCCAATGAGATAGCGTAAGTCACCTCCACCCCGGAGTCTGTTAAGGACAGTGTTGACAGAGCAGACCTTACTCAAGACAGGAGGCCTAACTGGTGCTTGTGTAGTAATGCTAAGAGATGGCCATCTCAGGCAGCTTTCTAGCCAGAGAGAGAAAATAGGTTCCAGACTATGAGAAGGTCCTCAATTTAAATCATAGATCCAAGGGGGGTGGGGGGAAGCTAAAATATTTAGTAGATTCTGAATCCAATATAAAAAACCAAACGGGACTAACTGGTGGACATCACTCCTAAGACTCCCTGACCCTGCCCAGAAGTCATGCTGAGGGGGTCACCCATTTCAGCTCTGGTGTTAGTCCATGGGTGGTGCTCAAGGGCTGTGGCGGCCCCAGATGCTTCCCAAATGGGTGGCTTTGTCAGCTGTGAGGGTGAGGAAGAGAGAGAGAGATTAACTGAATTTCCTAGTGAGGATGCAAATCGATTTAAAAAAGTTTTAAAGTGTACCATGGTGCAATTTAAATGTAAGTATAGATAACGGCTATGTTTCCAGAGCCCCTAATGGGACCACAATTTTTAGAGGGAGAGAGGGAACCCGTGAGTCCTGGCAGGAAACAGGTGGCACATTCAACGGGTAACTGAGGAGCATTTAAGGCCAAGTACTATTTGCAATCGTGTGGTGACAGGGCGGGCTTCGTGGATCCCACGTCACACGAGACTCTGCACTTAGAAGGGTCCCGCCCTTACTTCAATGCCTTGTGGTTGCCATCTTGAAATTCTTAGTAATTTTTAAACAAAGGGACCTACATTTTCATTTTGCACTGGGCCTCAAAAATTAGGTAACCAGTCCTGTGTGCAGGGTTAAGGGAAGCCGGAAAGAGGGGGTATAGTACCAGAGGATTAAAATCATGTGGAGCTTTCAACCATCTCTAAGAAAGGACAAACAAGAGAACTATCTGGCATGGAGATGGAGAAGGAGCTGTTGGTGAAATGGTGGCTGTGGCCATAGCTGGAGGAGAAGATCACACAATAGAAGCGAAGGCCTTTGGTAGAAGAACCCATAGTCAACCCAAAACCTGTCAACAGGGAGGCAGGGGAATAGATACCCCAAATTCTCTCTGCCCCTCCCCTCTGGTCTCTTGCAAGTGCCTCGCATTGGACGGGAACCAATGGTTGAACCCTATGGGAAACCAGAGGATCTGGGAGCCCATTGACAAGATCAGTAAATGTTAGCCTGCCAGGGCATGGGGACCACTGGGGGGGGAAACAAAAGTAAGAGCGAGTCTGGAAAGGGCAGAGAATATCCAGCTCAGGACTTTAGGCTGAAATCTGCAGGATCAGGGTTAAGAGTGAACAAAAGGGAAATATCACAAACCATGAATTTCAGTGAAGGAATTTGCATTTTTAAAGGATGGTCATTTGGTATGCACTATCCATAGGTTTTTACACACTCTCCAAAGAAAAACAAGATGATTTGAGAAGTTTCAAGAAAAAAGGCTTGGGTGGTTGAAGGAAGCATCATGAACCATCATCACACCTGAGATTTCAAATCTTTGAGAAGCATTGGAGGCCCCAAATTCAAATTTTGCAGCTGACACCTCACTCGCCTTTACTTTCTTTTCCCCCACCCTTAGGCCAACATCACAATAGAAAGGTCCTTTGAGGGCACAGCATCTCACAAGTTGCTAGGGCTCCTAGGGCCATAGCCACTGAATAGAATATATTCCAAAAAAAGGATTTTGGTATAATTAAATATTGTAGGTACATTTTACATATGAGGAACACTGAAAAGCTCACACGGGGTGCCTGGGTGGCTCAGTCAGTTAAGCATCCAACTTCGGCTCAGGTTATGATCTCACAGTCCATGGGTTTAAGCCCCACGTCAGGCTCTGTGCTGACAGCTCAGATTCTGTGTCTCCTTCTCTCTCTGCCCCTCCCCCCACTCACTCTCTGTCTCTCTCTTTCAAAATAAAATAAAGACATAAAAAAATAAATAAAAAGAAAAGCTTGTAAAAAGAGAGTAATTCCTCTGAACATTTTAGACGATCCAGGTAACTTTCAAAAAAGAACATATCACTGATCAATTTGAATCCCCCTCAAGGTTCCTAACTCTTCAGAAATAGACTAAACTTAATTCCTCCGTTATAATTTCCATGAAAAACAAAGATTTTGCTGCAGAAGCGAATAAGATTACAGGGACACGCTTCATCTTTTTTCAAAATTGAGGCAAAAGTCATGGAATAAAAAATCAATCATCTTAAAGTACACGATTCAGAGGCATTTAGCATATTCACAGTGTTGGATAACCATCACCTCCGTCTAGTTCCAAAACATTTTTATCACCCTAAGGGGAAACCCCGTACTCATTAAGTAGTCAGTCCCTAGTCTCCCCTCCCCCGCCCCTGGCAACCACTAATCCGCCTTCTGTCTCTAGATTTATCTATTGTGCATTTTTCACGTAAATGGAATCATACACTATGGTGACCTTTATCTGTCTGGTTCTTTCACTTAGCATGATGTTTTTGAGGCTCATCTGTGTGGTAGCATGTGTCGGTCCTCCATTCCTTTTTTATAGCTGGATAAAATTCCATTGCCTGGGTATACAACATTTTGTTTATCCATGCATTAGCTGGTGGACATTTGGGTTGTTTCTACCTTTTGGCAATTGTGAATAGTGTTGCTCGAACATGAGTGTGCGTGTACTTCTTTCAATTCTTTAGGGTACACATGTAGAAGTGGGATGGCTGGGTCATATGGTAATTCTATGTTTAACTTCTTGAGGAACTGCCAAACTGTTTACATGAAATCTTTTTAAGGGAACTCACTGTTGGAAATCCCTTTAGAAGCACTCATTTACAATCACTTGAAATCATACTTAGAGCAGCGAAGCCCGTTCTTGTCTACAAAATAAAACACAGCCCAAAAAGTATTCTCTATATGGGAGGTACTGTAGTTAGAAATTGACTTGAGTTCTTATAATTTATTTAAGTTATTAGTTTAAAAAAGTAATCATGCTTATTAGACATTTTTTAAACACTAAGAGTCCCTGGATGTAGTGTAGGCTTTCTTTCCTTTTTTAATTAACAAATAGTAAAATTGACTCCTGGGTGTGTGTGTGTGTGTGTGTGTGTGTGAGAGAGAGAGAGAGAGAGAGAGAGAGAGAGAGAGAGAGAGAGAGAATGAGAGAGATATCCGGGTACAGACAGTTCTGTCATCCACCTCAAAATCCCCCCGTGCTGTCCCTTAAGAGTCACGTTCTCCCCCCATTCCTAACCCCTCGCACCCCCTGATCTGTTCATCATCACTCCTTTACTTTGCCTTTTTCCCAAATGTCATATAAATGGAATCACACAGTACATAATCTTTTGAGACTGATTTCTTTCACGCCACATAATGTCTCTGAGACTCATTCATGTTGCTGCATATAATAGTTCCTTTTTATTGCTAAATAGTATTCATATTATACTAGCAAAAGTATATATCACTCAATAGTATTTTAATGCTAAATAGTATGAATGTACACAGTTTATACACCCATTGGAGGACCTTTGGGTTGTCTTCTGTGTCTGGTAATGGTTATGAATAAAGCTGATACAAACATTCCTGGACGGGTTTTTGGGTAAACATAAGATTTATTTGTCTAAGGTAAATATTTAGGAGGGGGATCACTGGGCCATATGGTAAGCATGTATAAAAAAACAAGTAAATTGTTTTCCTGAGTGCCAGTACATTCCTATCAGCAATGAATGAGAGTCCAGTTGTAGTTACTGCTTTTTCCCATTCTTAATAGGAATATGATAGTATCTCATCCTGGTTTTAGGGGTGCCTGGGTGACTCTGTGGTTGAGCATCTGACTCTTGATTTTGGCTCAGGTCACAATCCCAGGGGCATGGGATTGAGCCCTGACATCAGGCTTCCCGCTGAGCATGGAGCCATTGAGATTCTTTCCCTGTCTCTGTCTCTGTCTGTCTCTGCCTCTCTCCCTCTGACCTTCTCCCCGACTCGCGCTCTCTCTCTTTCTAAAAAATATTTTTTTAATAATGTCTCATCATGGTTTAATTAGGTTTTTCTTAATGGCTAATGATGTTGACCATGTTTTTGTGTGTTTATTTTCCTCCTACAAATCCACTTTGGTAAAGTGTCTAGATGTTTAAGGCTTTTGCCTCTTGCCTTTTTCTTTTTAACCATCTAACAAACTACATATTTTACCTACTTATTTTCCTTATTGTCTGTCTCCTCTATTAAAATGTAAATTCCAGGGGTGCCTAGGTAGCTCAGTCAGTTAAGCGACAGCTAGCTCAGAGCCTGGAGCCTGCTTCAGATTCTGTATCTCCCTCTCTCTCTGACCCTCCCCTGCCTGTGCTGTCTCTTTCTGTCTCTTTCTGTCTCTCAAAAAAAATTTAAAAAAACATTTAAAAACTGTAAATTCCAGGGGCGCCTGGGTAGCTCAGCTGATTTAGCATCCGACTGTTGATTTTTGCTCAGGTCATGATCACACGGTTCCTGAGTTCGAACCCCGCATTGGGCTCTGTGCAGGGTCAACACAGAGCCTGCTTGAAATTTTCTCTCTCTCTCTCTCAAAATAAAAAAATAAACTTAACAATGTGTAAGTTCCATGAGAGCAGGAATTGTGGTCTGAACTGTTCATCGCTCTAACAGCTATAACGTAAGATGCTTGTAACTTGCAGTATCTTATCCCCCTAACCATGCTTCACCCGTAGTCGGTATCTAACCAATATCTATTGAATGAATGAACTGACACTTGCCGAGTATTTACTATGTGTCAAGTGGCATTCCAAAATCATATTATCAGATTTATTGTTTTGTTGTCATTTAATTATTTTATTAATAATTTTTACTTATTCTTTGCAAGTCTTGTTCAACAAACACACCGAGTGGTTACTCTATGTTGTGACAGTTACTGTGCTAGGATTTAGGAATAAAGTGAAATAAAGTGAAAGCTACCACTAAGAGACAGGTTGATACTGTAAGATGAAGAAGGCGCTGTGATAAAGATAAATGCACAGGAAGCTGCCAAAGCCCAGGGGAGGAAAAACGAAATCAGAGGTAAGACTCAAGGAAAGCTTTCTGGAAGAGCTGATCACTTGAATTAATCTTAAGCAAATAAAATGCTTAGCTCATACTTATCCCATACTATTAAGCAGATTTAAACTGTAAAATTATTTTTGCTCCCACTTAGAGTAATACAAATGATCCAGGAAGCCCTATATTTTATTTTAAGATATATTTTTTTTACTTTTAAATTTCTTTTTAATGTTTGATTATTTTTGAGAGACAGAGCATGAGAAGGGGAGGGCCAGAGAGAGGAGGAGATACAGAATCTGAAGCAGGCTCCGGCTCTGAGCTGTCAGCACAGACCGAGCCCCACACGGGACTCGAACTCACGAACCGTGAGATCATGACCTGAGCCGATCGAAGTCAGCCGCTTAACCGACTGAGCCTTGCAGGTGCCGTCTTAGGGCTTTTCTGCGGGACACTTCTGCAGACAGGTATTCAGTTGTCCCAATACCATATATTGAAAATACTGTCCTTTTCCCATTACATTGCTTCTGTGCCTTTGTCAATATTCCACATTTTGTCAATCGCCAGACATCCTATTCTGCTCCATTGATCTAGGCTTCCATCCCTCCACCGATACCACGTTGTCTTAATTACTGTTGCTTTACAGTCAGTCCTAAAATCAGGTGGACTGATTCTTCCCACTTTATCATTTTTTTCAAAATTGTTTTGGCTAATGTACAGCATAGGAAACATAGTCGGTAATATTGTAATAAAGTTTTGACAGTCAGTCCCTAGACTTATTGTAGGGATCATTTCATAATGTATAAAAATATTGAATCGAAAGAATGAAATCTGGCCATTTGTAGGAAAGTGGATGGACCTCGAGGGTGTCATGCTAAGCGAAGTAAGTCAGGCAGAGAAGGACAGATACCATATGTTTGCACTCAGGTCTAACAGGAGAACAGAAGAAACCTAATGGAGGACCAGGGGGAGGGGAAGAGGGAAAGAGAGTTGGGGAGAGAGAGGGACGCAAAACCTGAGACTATTGAATACTGAAAATGAACCGAGGGTTGAAGGGGGAGGGGGAGGGAAGGGAGGTGGTGGTAATGGAGGAAGACACTTGTGGGTAAGAGCACTGGGTGTTGTATGGAAACCAACTTGACAATAAACTATTAAAAAAAATACAAAGCTGCTAAAAATGTTAGAAATGATATTACAAATCTCCTTATAAACGCATTACAGGAGAACAAGGGACATCCACCAAAAAACAAACAAACAAAAAAAAAACTGTAAAAGAGGAGGAAAACGAAAAGCAGAATGGCAAGGGAGACTGTGACAGCTTTTGCTGTCACTTGACCTTGGGATGTTTGATCATTAATATAAGGGCTAGATTACCCCTACAGAAGTTAGGCATTTGACCTAACATTCCCACAAAAAGAAAGGATTCTCCCAAGCCTACACTGTCAGGGAAAGGATGAACTAGGAATGTACATGCATGTGTGTGTAAGTAAGACACATGAGTGTGTGTGCATGTGTGTGTGCCTGTTTGTTCACAAAGGAAGACAACAAGGAGCTTTATAAAGCTGCACCTGTGCTCTAGGTAGAAAAATAAATAAACTGTCTCCTAAAGATATGACAAGATACCTTCAAAAAAATCAAATCACCGTGGTGTGCACTTGAAAATAATAGGATATTATATGTCAATTATACTTCAATTTAAAAAATCGTTTTGGCTATTCCGGTTCCTTTGCCTTTCCAAACAAATTTTAGAATTGGCTCATCCATATCTGCAGAAATCCAGTTGGAATATTTATTGGAATTGCATTAAATCCATAGGTTTACCTAGAGAAAATGGATGTTTAACTAAATCGAGTATTCCAACCCATGAACACAGTACATCTCTCCATTTATTTGTGTCCTTTGATTTCTTTCCTCAGTGTTTATAGTTGTCAGCCTACAGATCCCACACAAGTTTTGTTAAATTTATACCTAAGTATTTCTCTCTTAAACATTTTAAATGAGGGGCACCAAGGTGGCTTAGTCAGTTAAGCGTCCAACTTCCGCTCAGGTCATGATCTCCTGGCTAATGTGTTCAAGCTCCACATCAGGCTCTGTGCTGACAGTTCAGAGCCTGGAGCCTGCTTCAGATTCTGTGTCTCCCTCTCTTTCTGCTCCTCTCCACCTTGCACTATCTCTGTCTCTCTGTCTCTGTCTGTCTGTCTGTCTGTCTGTCTGTCTCTCTCTCTCTCTCTCTCTCTCTCTCTCTCTCACACACACACACACACACACACACACACACAGACATAAACATACATTTACAACTTTTTAAATGTTAAATGATATATGTTTTTTAAATTTTTGTTTCCAGATTGTTCATCATAATACATAGAAATATCCTTTTTGTGGGGCACCTGGGTGGCTCAGTCGGTTAAGTGGCCGACTTCGGCTCAGGTCATGATTTTGCAGTTAGTGAGTTCGAGCCCTGTGTTGGGCTCTGTGCTGACAGCTCGAAGCCTGGAGCCTGCTTCAGATTCTGTGTCTCCCTCTCTCTCTGCCCCTCCCCTGCTCTGTCTCTCTGTCTTTCAAAAATGAATAAATGTTAAAAAAATTTTTTAAATATCCTTTTTGTGTGTGTGAGTTAATTTCCTATCCTGTAGTTGTGCTAAATTTATCAGGACATATTTTTGTAGATTCCTAGGGATTCTCTATAGAATATCATGTCACCTGTATATAGGCACATATTCTTTCTTATTAATATTCATTTTATTTTCTTTCTCTGCCTTACTTTACTGACTGGGACTTTAAGTACTGTATCGAATAGAAATAATCAGAGAGGACATCCTTGCTTTGTTCCTGATCTTAAGGAAAAGCATTCAGTCTTTCATCATTAGGCATGATATTAGCTATAGATATTTTGTAGATTTCCTTTATTAAGTCAAGAAAATTCACTTTCATTTCTAGATTGCTGAGAGTTTTTATCATCTATAGATCATGGATATTTTCAAATACTTTTTTTCTGCATTGTTTGATAAGCTCTTGTCATTTTTTCTCTTTAGTTTTTGAATATAGTGAATTACATTGATTGATTTTTAAATTTGGGACCAGCCTTGCATTCCCAGGATAACCCTACCTAGTCATGCATTATTACTCTTTTTATATATTACTGGATTTGATTATCTACTATTTTCATGAGGATTTTTTATGTACTATTCATGAGGGGTATTGGTGTATAGTTTTCTTTTCTTGGGCTGTCTTGGCCAAGTTTTGGTATCAAGGCAATACCAGCATCATAAAATAAGTTAGGAAGTGTTCCCTGCTCTCCCATTTTCTGGAAGAGACTGCATAAAATTGGTGTTATTTGTACTTTATTTATTTATTTATTTTTTAACATTTATTATTGAGACAGAGAAACAGAACATAAGCGGGGGAGGGGAAGAAAGAGGAGGAGACAGAATCCAAAGCAGGCTCCAGGCTCTGACCTGTCAGCAGAGTCCAGCGTGGGGCTTGAACCCATAAACCATGAGATCATGACCTGAGCCAAAGTCCGATGCATAACCGACTGAGCTACCCAGGTGCCTCTGTAGTGATAATTTTTAATGAAAGGCTTTGCCTCTTCCAACTACTGTCAGAGAAAGCATTGCTCCCGAGAAGTCCTGTAGAAGTAAAGGTAGATTAAGAGATGTTGAAGATGATGACTCTTTCTCTCCTCCAACTAATGGCAAGACTCCATGTTTTGTCTAACTACCTTAGGACACTATTACTCACAATGCATAAAACATAGTCGGACAGCAGCAAGATCCTGGATTCTATCTAAATACGATTCCTCAATCAAAAACCAAGGCGGATCTCTTTGAGAAGTGGTTGGTTCCAAAGGTGGATCAGGGACACCTGAACTGGAACATGAAACCTGGGACATCTTGTGGGTCCAGAACGTAAGGAAATACTGTTAGTTGATATGTTCTGTACGGAGCCTCTGAAATGATGTTTTTGAGAGTTTATTTACAATCACTAAAAACAGCTGGATCTTTTTTTCTTCATCTTTCTTTCTACATTAGTTTCTCTGATGCTTTGTTGTAATAATAATAATCTGTTTTCTTTTTCTTTTAAAGCTTTCTTTAGTTCTGCTGTTCTTGAAGGCCCATATAGGTATTTTCTTTTTCCTGTGCATTCATAAGTCCAATGTCCAAATTCTAGACATTTCTGACATCTTACATGTTGCTTATTTGCTTCAGCTTGTCTCCGAGCTATGAGCTGATGCATGGGAGTCGCTATCTTGTTATTTGTACTTTAAAAGTTGGCTAGAATTCACCAGTGAAAACATCTGGGCCTGAAGGGGTTTTTTGTTTTTTGTTTGTTTGTTTAAAGTTTATTTATTTTGAAACAAAGAGAGAGACAGAGTATGAGCAGGGGAGGGGCAGAGAGAGAGGAAGAGAGAGAATCCCAAGCAGGCTCCACACTCTCAGCCCAGAGCCCGACACGTGGCTTGATCCCACGAACCCCGAGATCATGACCTAAGCCAAAATCAAGAGTCAGTCACTTAACGGACTGAGCCACCCAGGTGCCCCATTTGTTTAAGATTTTAACTTAAACAATCTCTTTAGTATATACGTCACCCATTTCTTCTTGGGTGACTTTTGGAAGTTTGTGGCTTCATAAAAAAAATTATTTTTAAGTAATCTCTACACCCAGCATGGATCTTTAACCCACAATTCTTTTTTTAAAAAAGAGATTTTAGGGGCACCCAAGTGACTCAGTCGGTTAAGCCTCTGACTTCAGCTCAGGTCATGATCTTGAAGTTTGTGAGTTTGAGCCCTGCATCAGGCTCTGTGCTGACAGCTCAGAGCCTGGAGCCTGCTTGGGATCCTGTGTCTCCCTCTCTCTCTGCCCCACACTTGCTCACAATCTGCCTCTTTCTGTCTCACAAAAATAAAAAAAAATTAAAACTTAATGTTAAAAAATTTTTTTAATTAAAGAAGATTTCTTTTTTAAAATGTTTGTTTATTTATTGTGTGTGTGAGAGAGAGAGAGAGGTAGGGAGAGAGAGTCCCAAGCAGTCTCCACCCTGTCAGCACAGAGCCCAACGTGGGGCTCTATCTCATAATTCATTTGACCCAAGCCGAAAACAAGAGTCAGGCATTCAACCGACTAAGCCACCCAGATGCCCTAAAAAAGATTTCATTTTTTATTTTATTTATTTATTTTTAAATGTTTTATTTAATTTTGACACAGAGAGAGACAGAGCATGAGAGGGGGAGGGGCAGAGAGAGAGGGAGACACAGAATCTGAAGCAGGCTCCAGGCTCTAAGCTGTCAGCACAGAGCCCGATGCGGGGCTTGAACCCAGGAACATGAGATCATGACCTGAGACAAAGCCAGAGGCTTAGCAGACTGAGCCACCCAGGCACCCCAAAAGATTTTAAAGTAATCCCTACACAACAACATGAAGTTTGAACCTACAACCCCAGGATCAAGAGTCACATGCTCTACTGACTGAGCCAGCCAGGCGCCCCAGAAGTTTGTGGCTTTTAAGAAAATGGTCCATTTCATCTAAGTCACTCAATTTATGTATGTAGAGCTGTTCATAGTATTTCTTTTTAGTATCTGTGGGGTCTGTAGTAATATTTTCTCTTCCATTACTGATACTATCAATCTGTGTCTTTTTTTAAATGTCAGTATGGCTAGAGTTTATTAATTTAGTTCATCTCTTCATAGACTCAGCCTTTGATTTCATTGATTTTTCTGTTGTTTTCTGTTTTCATTGTCACTGATTTCCAGTCTTTATGATTTCCTTCTTTCTGCTTACATTGTCTTTACTTTGCTCTTTCAGTTTCTCAAGATTGAAGTTCATTCTGTTGATTTGAGACCTTTCTTTTCTAATACAGGCTTAAACATTGTAGATTCCCTTTTAGACACTGCTTTAACCTCATCCCACAAATTTTTACGTGTTTTGTTTTCCTTTTTGTTCAGTCAAAGATATTGTAAATAATATCTTGTGGGACTTTCTTTTCATTCCATAGATGTACTTAGGTGTGTGTTAATTTCCAAGAGTGTGGAGACTTACCAGTTATCTATCTGTTGTTGATTTCTAGTTCAATTTTATTATGGTCCTCTAAAGAGAACATACTTTATATGATTTCAATTCTTGCGAATTTTTTGAATTTTGCTTATAACCCACGATGTGGTCTGTCTTGATGAGGCTCCCATATGTATTTAAAAGAATGTATATTCTGCTGTTAATAGGTGAAATACTTTACAAATGTCTATTAGATCTACTTGTTTGATAGTGTAATTCAGCTCCTCTGTATCCCTGCTGATTTTCTGTCTAGTTGTATCATTTATTAATGAGAGAGGAGTAGTGAACTCTCCAATTACAATTGTGGATTTGTTTGTAATTTTCTTCATGCGTCTTGAAGCTAAGTGGTTTGATGCATATAAATATAGGATTATTATGAGTTCTTGACAATTTGACCTGTTTATTATCACATACTGTCCTTCCTTATACTTGTTAATTTTTCTTGCTTTAAAGCCTTCTTTTTCTAATATTTTACATATTTGGACTTATATTTACCAGTTTACTGTTTATTTTCTGATTTTTGTTCTTCTGTTTCCCCTTATTTCTTTTTGATTATCTGAATAATCTGATGAAATATATATTAGAACTTCAGATATACCTTCATGAATCTCTGAGGTTCTGTTCATTTTTTTTCTTTTTTCTCTTCATTAGAGTGAATCATTTTTTTACTGATTTATTTTTAAGTTCACTGATTCTTTCCTCAGTCATTTCTGTTCTACTGAGGTCATCTAGTAAATTTTTTATTTTGGTTACTATATTTTTCATTAAAAATGTTTCCGTTCATTTTTTTTAATATCTTTTATTTCTTTGCTGAGATGTTCTTTGTACCATTTGTTTCAAGAATGTTCATCTGTAATTCTTCGAGCACTGTTCTAAAAGCTGTTTGAAAGTCTTGGAATGCCTGGGTGGCTCAGTAGTTTAAGAATCGGACTCCTTTTTTTTTTTCTTAATGTTTATTTATTTTCGAGACAGAGACAGAATGCTAGCAGGGGAGGGGCAGAGAGAGAGGGAGACCAAGGATCCAAAGCAGGCTCCAGGCTCCAAGCTGTCAGTTTAGAACCCAATGCGGGGCTTAAATCCATGAACCTTGAGATCATGACCTGAGCCAAAATCGGATGCTTAACTGACTGAGCCACCCAGACGCCCCTGATTAAGTGTCCCACTCTTGATCTCGGCTCAGATCATGGTCTCATGCTTCATGAGTCTGAGCCCCACATCAGACTCTGCACCAACAGAGGGGAGCCTGCTTGAGATTCTGTCTCCCTCTCTCTTTCTCTGCTCCTCTCCTGCTCTCTCTCTCTCTCAAAAATAAATAAACATTTTTAGAAAAGGCTTTGTCTCATCATTACAACATTTATGTCTCTCCCGAGAGTTGGTGTCTGTTGATTGTTTTTTCCCTTATTGGTTGAGATTTTCCTGGTTCTTTGTATGCTAATTGATGTTGGATTATATCTGGGACATTTCTAAGACTAAAAACAGGAGGTCTCAAAAATTAGGATTTGTTTGTGTGCCTTTCAGGCTTAATGGAGTTCTGTAATATCATTATAACCAGTAGAATATAAAAAAGGATTGGACATTCTTTTTTTTAAAAAACCACACGTACACTACATATGTACACAAAAGTTCATGTTGAACTCTTGCTTTTTAGCAAATGAATAAAAGTATTGTTCTTTTTTAAGCAATGATTATTGTATTGATATGTGAGTCAAAATACTTGTTAAAATATTAAAATGTTTTTTAATGTTTATTTTTTTTGAGAGAGAGAGAACAAGTGGGGAAGGGGCAGAGAGACAGAGAGGGAGAGAAAGAATCTCAAGCAGGCTCCGTGCTGACAGCACAGAGCCCCAGAGAGGACCCCATCTCACGACCATGTGATCATGACCTGAGCTGAAATCAAGATTCCCACCCTTGACCCACCAAACCACCCAGGTACCCCTAAAGTATTTTTGATAACTGTAGTGCTAGCCCCTTGAACCTCTTTCCACTGGGCCCACACTATCAGCTTCTCCCTCAGGAACCCCCAAACCTGTCTTTTATCTTGCCTACCCACCTCTGTTGCAGGGCTGTGGGTGAAGAATGTTCTGGTTAGTCAATGGCAATGCCTACAGGTCATTAAATATTTGGAATATCACCTCTGCTGGTACCTTATGTTTGTACAGCATTTTCTAGTTTACCAAAGATGTTTTCATATATTGTCCGAGTTAAGCTTCATGCTAACTCTGCATCAGTAGGAATTACTATGACCATTAGAAAACATCTAAATGATAACATTAACACACGATAAGTGTGACAAATGAACGATTATTGTGGAACTCTAGGCTCAGAAAGATGATCACTTATCCGAATCACATGGGTTTGGGAGTTGGAATCTAAATCTCTCACAGCTCTGAAAATGATGCGTGTCTTCTTTTTTTTAATGTTTATTTTTGAGAAAGAGAAAGTGCGTAAGTTGGGGGGAGGGGGGAGGAGAAATGAGGAACAGAGAGAGAGGAGGCACTGAGCTGGGTGCTGAGGGACCAGTGGATCTGGTAAGCAGACTGGAAGAGCAAGATTCTTTTACTCAGCGAGTATGAAATGCGGTCCAGATGTAGTAAAAATCCCATTTCCACCAACATTTCAAGACCCCCTCCTTCTCTGGAGGTACTAGGACTGAACATCCCCAAGGTTTGGTCACAGAGGCCACCTGGGCAGACTCTCCTCTATTATGTCACTTTCTCGATCCTGGTTACTGTCGAAGGAGGCAGGAAGCAAATATTCATGAGCCACTGAAACCAAACTGTACCTATTGGGCCACGTCTCTCCTTCACAGTCTGGTCCCTCCAGATAGAGTAGCTGATGAATAAAAGGTGAGGACGTCTTAAATATTATTCAACTGCTTTGCCAGGTCCACAAGGCTTATCCAAGAAGAGAATGGTGTTCTAAGTCTAAACATGGCAACCACAGCGCTGGAGTTCTTTGGGGGCCTGTGACCTGTCCGCAGTAGTGATGGCCAACTGGTTCACACAATACTCCTTTTAGCTCCTTGTAACAGGAGGGTTGTGTTAGACCTTTTCTTCCCAGTGCGAGTCATTGAGAGTAGAATCCACGAACACAAAGGGAATTGGTTAATGGGTTTATTTTAGTTCAGTAGAAAGGCCCCTCCCGAGTAGCTGGAAGACCTCGGAAGAGAGCCCTACGGAGCAGGAGCTCAGGGTTTTTAAGGGTTTTGGCGAGGCAAAATGGGTCATCATGCAGTTAACTAATTACAATTTACAGCATTTTATTATAGCTAATTACATTGTAATACACAGATGTTAGTTTTGGCGGGAACTTATTATTTTAAAGTTCTTAGTCTTTTAAAATGACCAATCATAGTAAGACACCTAAGATACCGGGGGGGGGGGGGGGGGGGAGGAACTAGGTGACTTTCACCTGTGGACTTTGCTTCTGCCAGGTCTTATTAAAAGGGTGGGGTGGCTTAACAGAATCTTGAAAAACAAGTAGGTTGTAGGTCACAAAGTTCGTTATCAGACTTACATTCTTAGGGTCTTTCCAGGGCTCAATTGCTCAACCTTTAATTATTTACCAGAATGGGAGTGGGCGAGTGAAACAATGGTTGGTATTTTAGGGTCTGGTTTGACCCAAGAGGGTAGGGTCTAACAGTTTGTAGTCAGATTTTGTAGATCCCCGTTCTACACACAACAGGGGTGCCTGGGTGGCTCTGTTGATTAAGACTGTGACTTCGACTCAGGTCATGGTCTCATGGTTCTTGAGATGGAGCCCGTGTCAGGCTTTGTGCTGACAGCTCAGAGCCTGGAACCTGCTTCTGATTCTGTGTGTCTCTCTCTCTACTTCTCCCCAGCTCATGCTTTCTTTCTGTTTCTCAAAAATAAATAAATGTTTAAAAAAAATTTTTAAAGCACACAATTACAAATAAATATTTAGATACAGGACTTTGGAAAGAAGTCTGTGCGGGTCTAGAAGCCTTAACTTCTTTTGCTTCACAGTGCAGTTGGCCTTGAACAATTCATGGGTTGGCTGAAAATGCACGTGTAAATTTTGACTCCCCCAAAACTTACCTACTAATAGCCTACTCTGGACGGGAGGCCTGATTGATGACCAAAACTTTCAATTAACCCGTATTTTGTATGTTACATGTACTATGTACTGTAACCTTACAATAAAATAAACTAGAGAAAATAAAATGTTAATAAAATCATAAGGGGGCGTCCAAATGGCTCAGTCAGTTAAGCGTCCAACTTCGGCTCAGGTCATGATCTTGCAGTTCGTGAGTTCGAGCCCCGTGTCAGGCTCTGTGCTGACAGCTCCTCGGAGCATCCTTCGGATTCTGTGTCTCCCTCTCTCTCTGCCCCTCCCCTGCTCGTGCTCTGTCTTTCTCTCTGTCTCTTAAAAATGAATAAATGTTTAAAAAAAATGTTAAATCTGCTAAAAAGGAAGAGAAATTATCCCATTAACAGTCAATTAATTCATAGGAGATTATTTTTTCAAATAGTACCTGTGCTTCCAGGCTGTTATGCCCCCCCTCCCCGATACTTTTTAAACAGTTTTACTGAGATCTAGTTGACGTACAATAAACTGCTCATATGTGTAGCATGCAATCTAACTTTTGAAATATGCATATACCTATGAAAGCATCAAGATAATGAATATATCCATTACCTCCAAAAGATTCATTGTGCCTCTTTGTAATTCCACCATCCAGCCCCTCCTCTGTCTCATTTTTTCATATACCTTCATCTACTTCTTTAGTTATTTAAGGCAGAAGGACACGTTTAGTCCCTGTTATTTTATCTTGTTCACAGTACACATCTCCAGGCTTCTTTTTAACACAGAGAAAAATATTGATCCAAATATGAAGAAGTGAGGAGATGTTCCTTCAGAGTAAGTATGGTTTTGAACAGAGAACTGAAATTTAAAAAAATTTTTTAATGTTTTATTTATTTTTGAGAGACAGAGAGACAGCATGAATAGGGGAGGGGCAGAGAGAGAGGAAGACACAGAATTCGAAGACAGGCTCCAGGCTCTGAGCTAGCTGTCAGCACAGAGCCAGATGCAGGACTCAAACCCACGAACCGTGAGATCATGACCTGAGCCGAAGTCCGACGCTTAACTGACTGAGCCACCCAGGCATCCTGAGAGAACCTAATTTTTTAAATGTCTATTTATTTTTGAGAGAGACAGAGCATAAGCACGGGAGGGGCAGAGAGAGAAGGAGACCCTGAATCCGAAGCAGGCTCCAGGCTCTGAGCTGTCAGCACAGTTTGATGCAGGGCTTGAAACCATGAACTGTGAGATCATGACCTGAGCTGAAGCTGGACATTTAACCGACTAAGCCACCCAGGTGCTCTCAGTCTGTGTTTTTTTTTTTTAATTAAAAATTCTTTTAATTTATTTATTTTGAGAGAGAAACAGAGAGCATGTGTGGAGAAAGAACAAAGAAAGAGACACAGAATCCAAACCAGAATCCGAAGACAGGCTCCAGCACAGAGCCCGACATGGGGCTCGAACCCACTAACCATGAGATCATGACCTGAGCTGGTTAGACACTTAACTGACTGAGCCACCCAAGCACCCCCACAGTCTATGTTTTAATAATCCCTCCAGGTGATTCAGATGAACAACAAAGTTGAAGAACCACCGATTAAAAAATAGGATTTTATCTTATTCATTGCTGAGTTCTCTGTCTCAGCACCTGGTGCCTAGAAGGTGGAAAAGAATTTGTTAAATCAAGAATACAAACACCCCTTAGAGATTATTTTTATTATGATATATTTCTCATAGAAATACATAAAAGCTATAACGAATACCTAGTCTCTCCTGTGCTATTTATAGCAAATTAAATCTTAAGAGTTTGCCACATTTCCTTCAGGTATTTTTTCTAGAACCCTGGGGGCTTTCTGTACATCCTTTTCCCAATCTCCTTCTTCTTTCTCCTTCTTTGGAAATAACCAAGATCGTGAAGTTAGCATTAATCATTCTTGCACATATTTTATGCTTTTACTACATATTCATGTATCTATAAACAATATATGGTACTGTTTTGCAAGGTTTTAAACGATTCCAATGGTGTCACATTCTACATACCCTGCAATTAGCTTTTCTGTATTGTTTTTAAGATTTATCACGGTGCAGACACAAAGCTGTGATTCATCATTGCAATTGCTGTATAATATTCCCTCCTATGAACATGTGATGATATATGAATCTGAACTTCTATTAATGACATTTAAATGTCTCCGGTTGATTTGTTTGTCATTATTAAAAATAATGCCACCACAAACATTCACAGCTTCTAGTGCAACCAAATAGTGTTTCTCTAAGATGTAGCCCAAGAGTAGGTTTTTTGAGACTGAGGAAGATGAGCATTTCTAATCTTTTTTTTTTAGTTTATTCATCCATTTTGAGAGAGTGTGTGCAGCACAGGGGAGGGGCAGAGATGAAGGGGGGGGAGAGAGAGAAAGAGGGAGTCCCAAATGGGTTCCGCACTGTCAGTGCAGAGCCTGGCACTGAGCCTGAACCCATGACCTGTGAGATCATGACCTGAGCCAAGATCAAGAGTCAGGTGCTTAACTGCCCAAGCCACCCAGGCACTGCAGCATATCCAGTCTTCATAGATAAAATCAGAGCTCCCCAAAGTGGTTATACTGACTTCTCTCCCTTTTTTCCAATGTTTGGTATTGATGGACTTTTAGACTTTTGCCAATTTGATGAGTATGAAATAGCATCTCATCGCTGTTGTAAATCGTGCACTACCTTATAGTCTACTGGAGTCGAACATCTTTTTGTATGCTGATAGGCCATTTGGATTTGAGAAATATTAGCCAACACATATTCTCACCATTACAAGTCCTTAATATCATCTCCACTCCTGAAAGAGAGCTTTAACAGGGAGTAAGCCTGAGAGTGAGAAGAAAGTGGAAAAAGCCCTGTAGAGATAGGAGGAGATGAGGAGAGGGGAGGCTGGGGGTACCAGTCACTTCCTCGAAGTCCTTCCCAGCACTGGCCTGGCCAGTTGTCATGTCAGTTCTGTTTCGGTCCCCCAGAGCAGAGTCCCAAAGCTTGGGAGAGGTGCGGTAGAGTGGAAGGTGTAGTAAAATCTTCACTGAGGAAGGCTTTTTCTGGTCCTGAGTTTTATAGCCTTTTTTGATTCAAGACTAGTTAACCCACTGTTTGTCAGTGAAAGATGGACATCCCTACGAGGATGTGTTTGGGAAATTTGGGGGGATTTCTGATTATCACAATAATTAGGGGACTGGCATCATTGGCATTAGTGAACCGAAGCCAGGGTGCTGTACTTCCTTCCACGTGTGGATCAGTCCTACTCAACAAAGAATTCCCATGACCCCCCCCCCCCCGGACTCCCCACAACTTTCAAAAGCCCTGCTGGACATTTATCTGGATGATAAACCTATCCAGAATGGTCAAGCCTAGCACCTGACTCTGTTTTCCATGCAATCACAAAGTGTTTTGTCAGGGGCTGACACTGATTGTTCCGGGAATGTAAACCGCTATTTAAACTGAGAGAAGGAGAAGATTCTAATTTTGGTTTGTTCAGAGCTTTACCAAGATTGTCCCCAAAAACGTCTGTCACCTGACAGCACTGATCGGCGTGTTTAAGCCGCAGAGACGATGCACACTGGTATCAGTCTCTGATTGAAGTTTCCCCTTCGTGGCGATTCTACGTATAGATGCAAACGTCTGACAATTTCATTATGCTTTCTGTGAGTTAGGCCGACACATTTTATGCGGTTTGATGACAAACTCCTCTTTTTCTATTTCTCATTTATATTTGGGCTTTATAGTTATGTTAAGGTTTTGTGTGTAGAATGATCATATTACCTATGAATTTCACTTTGGTATTAAAAAAGGATATTACAGGCTCTGACAGCTCAGAGCCTGGAGCCTGCTTCGGATCCTGTGTCTCCCTCTCTCTGTTCCTCCCCTGTTCATGCTCTGTCTCTCTCTCTCTCTCTCTCTCTCTCTCTCAAAAATAAACATTAAAAAATTTTAATACCAAATGCCTTTTTAAAAAGGGCATTATAAAATGTTTATTGAGAACCACCACCTCGATAAGGAAATTTAGACTAAGACAGTGAAAAAACCCCACAAACCTTCCCTTAGCTTAAGATGACACAGTGCATAATTGAGAGAGGAGAGCTGTACACCCATTGCTGACTGACATCAAATCTAGACTCTTTCCATTAAGCCACTCTACCTTCCAAAGGGATGGCCTCTATGCACGTAACAATAGTCAAAATAGCTTATACTTCCATGGCCCTTGGTATGTGCCTGACATGGTTCCTAAGAGTATTACATTTGCTCACTCTCTGACCCTCACAACAACCCTTTTTGTTGTATAGATGAGGAAACCAAGGCACAGAGAGGTTAAGAGTTCTTCCCAAAGGCACACAGCTAATGTGTAGCACAGCTAAGATGATCCCTGCCTCTCTGGCTCCTGGTCACGTCATTGTATCATTTCAAAAACAGGGTCAGGAAGCCAGGCAAACCCAACTGAGGCATTTGGGCTGTAGAAATGGAGGGAAATGGACACACGCAAGCAATACTATGGCTCAAGTCATAGAATGTCCCTGCACGAGTTTTGGGGGGTTTGTGGACCCCCTGGCACTGTATGCAAACGATGTATCTCTGTGTGTGTATTTACACATTATTTTAGTGAGCAAGTTCATGGTTCTCATTTGATTCTCAAAGCAGTTCTTGACCACAGAAAGGTTAGAAGCCTGAGGATAAAGAAGTATCAGCAGGACTCGGTAAGCAGGAGGATCTAGGCACAGACATTCCCAACAGCACTGGTGTGCAGGGACAGGCTGGGGACTGGGATAGAAACTCCACTTGCTAGAACTTCTCCATTCCTGGGCATCTCCATCCAGCAGCAGCTCTCAATTTCTGTTCGCCCCAAAAGCAACCCCTGAGGAAGTCGACATGCTGTACACATAAGATCCTTTCTGTATGTTTGGTTACGCGCAAAAGATCGGAAGGCACTGATTTAGAGGAAAGGGAGAGGAAGAACCATATTTTAAGAACACGAGGGAGGTGGAAAGGGCCATTCGATACACAAATGGCTCTCTAGCTTTTTCTGCCCCAAAACATCAGAGGACACAGAAAGGGCACAAACCACCAGGGGCCACATCCCATCAGGATCTAATGTGCAAGTAATAGCTTCTGAGGGAGATACTATCAATGCTCCTCGATGTTCCGTCACCCCTGAGCCCACCCAGAAGGCCACCTCCGGCTTTGGTAGAAGGCCCTGGACACACCAACAGCTTCATATCCTGGACACTTGCCTCTTTTCTGCCTCTAAGCTTCCTCTGACCCCTGTACCACCACATCAGCTCACACTCCCAGGGACAACTGTCACTGAGGACGGGAGTTAGTGAATGAGTGCCTCGGCTTTCCCAACCTCAGTGGGACAATTCCGAGGTGTGTTTTCCAGTCTTTTGGAGTATCCCCAGTGGGATGCTCCCCCCACCACCGGCTGCCCACTGTAGTAGCCTGCTCACCGATGCATCCTTTGTTGACATTTTCCTTACCTTGTGTCTCAATTTCCCAGCCACATAGTGAGCTTCCTGGGACCAACTCCAAAATAAACGCCATCCAAATCCTTGTCTTAAGGTCTGCTTTTAGGGGAACGCGAGCTAAGATAGTCCCCTGAGAGATCACGTGTCAGCCGAGAATCATTGCTTAAACAAGGAGGGCCTCTGGCAGACTTTGGCACATACCTTGCCAGATGTACCAGGAGAATGGCACAGTTGGGGATGGGGTGCTCACGGGACCCTTGTGGGATGAAGCTACAGTGCTCCAAAACCAGGGGGGATAAGCATTTGTCCAAACCCTTAAATGAGAAATTCTATCACAGGGGACCTTATAACTAAAATGGCTGCATGTATTGGGGACTGTCCTTGTCTATTCTTTAATAGACTTAAAGAAAACAATTTCAGAGGGGCGCTTGGGTGGCTCAGTCAGTTAAGCACAGGACTTCAGCTCAGGTCATGATCTCACGGTTTGTGGGTTCAAGCCCCGTGCTGGGCTTCCTGCTGACAGCTCAGAGCCTGGAGCCTGCTTCGGATTCTGGGTCTCCCTCTCTCTCTGCCTCTCCCTTGCTCACACTCTGTCACTCCCTCTCTCTCTCTCTCTCTCAAAAATAAACTTTAAAAATAATTTTAAAAAAGAGGAAAATTTCGGGAAGGCCACTTATGAATGGGCCCGGGAAGAACAATCTTGTGCCACCAGACCTTCTGCAGAAGGTAGAGTCCTGGCCGAGTGGGGAAGGGGAGTCGGACTGCAGCCTGCATTCTGGTCGCCAAGCCGCGTGCCCATATGAAGGGTCTACCTTTTAAAACGTGCCCAAAGCGGGGTCATTCACGCACAGGTCCTGGCTGGTTCGCTCTTAAAACATCAGCTAGGTTTCATCCTCAGATCCAAACCATCATTGCTCGCAATAGATTCTTCATAACAATATTCCACTGATCTAGAACAAAAGCAATTTGAAAGCCCCGGGGCTGTTTGTTGTAATGGAATTTTCCTCGTGTGCAAAAGTAAGCATTGCTGTTGTATTATTAATGGAGTTTATCCTTTTTTTCCACCCAGTTGACAGCTTTAGTATCGTGTTGGCACAATGTATTCTGCTAAATGATTCGAATACTTCTCTGTCACATTTCCATCTTCCTTTTCTAAATTGGAAATGCTTGTATTCTTGCCGCAAAGTCCGACATTTAATGAGATTTGAACTTGTTTGCTTTGTGTTGAATGGGCTTAACCCCCCTTGCCAGAGCCCACTCCCACGTCTTTGTGTTGGAGAGGCCCCAGTTATAGGGGCAAATGGATGGTTATTCTCAGCAATAAAGATGAGCAAATAACGTGAAAGCACCCATACCTCAAAAAGCAGAAGAGTGACCTCTGTTTGACCTTGAGGTCTGTGCACGGAAAAGTTCCCTAACAGACAAAACAAGCTTTGAGCCGGAGAGAAAGAGAAAGATTGCTTACTTTCTGATTACTTTGTTTAAACCAACCTCCTCGCCAGTTTATAATCCTTTACGGGAGCATATTGAGAAGGGACAGTTTAAGGTCTGCTTAGAGCGGAGCAGAATCATGAAATAAACAATTAATATTTAGGAAAGGGGCCCAGAAGCCTTTTGTAGGCCTTTTCCTCTCCCCATTTAGTGAATAACAGCCTCGAGCTGAGGTCTTAGGAGTCCTATTTATTTTGATTATTGTTGTCACATATTCAGCGGCTACACTCTTTGTGCTATTTTGGACAATCCAAAATTAGAGGAATTCATCCGAGTAAATAATACCATGATTTCTGCTGGCATGAGTTGTATATACAATGTATGCCCGTCCGTTCCAGTACCAGGGGAGCAAATTCAGCATTTACATTTTATCCTGGCAAAGTGGTTTTGGAATTTTCGCCTTGGGTAATTTTTATTTTATTATTATTTTTTTGATGTTTATTTTGAGAGGGGGAGAGGGGCAGAGAGAGAGAGACACACACGGGATCCAAAGCAGGTTCCAGGCTCCAAGCTGTCAGCATGGAGCCCAGTGCGGGGCTCGAACTCACAAATCATGACATCATGACCTGAGCCGAAGTCGGCCGTTCAACTGACTGAGCCACCCAGATGCCCCTGCCTTAGCTAATTAAAAAACATTTTTTAAATGTTTTTTATTTATTTTTGAGAGAGAGAGAGAGAGAGAGACAGTGCGAGCAAGGGAAGGTCAGAGAAAAGGAAATATAGAACCCGAAGCAGGTTCCAGGCTCTGAGCTGTCAGCACAGAGCCCAACGTGGGGCTTGAACCCATGAACCGTGAGATCATAACCTGAGCTGAAGTCGGACACTTAACCAACTGAGCCACCTAGGTGCCCCCTGCCTTGGTTAATTTTAAAAACTCACTCAGTCCTTCTCTTCCAACCAAAGACTCCGTCACATTGCAGGGTAACACGCGGTTGCCACTGCTCCTCCCACAGCTGATCTGCCCTGTCCAGTTTCTAGGTTTCTGCTCAGATCAGTGTTTTCTGCTGGGAGGCCCATCCCAGGCCTTTGTGTCTACTGAGCCCTTCTCGTCCCCAAACAGGGGCTCCAATCCTTGTTCCTCCAAGCAGCTTTCCCAGGCTACCCTGACATCTTCTCTTTCTCCTCCAAATTTTGGCCACCCATTGCTTGGCCCTTCTCGGAACACTGCCAATTGTCTTTTCAAGCCTACAGTCTCTTATTTCTCCAGGTAGATTTTAACCTCGTAAGGCAGACATTATAAGCTGCCACCCAACATCCATTCTGCCTCACTTTTTAGTAACACAGGCCCATTTATTCAGGATGGCCATGAACCTATGTAGAAACTACCCTCTCAGGCCTACCGTACCAAGCACGGTCAGGTGACTCCATTCTGATCGATTGGAGGAATGTTTTCTGGAACTTACAGAAAGACAGAGAAAGGAGAGCAGATTCAGGTGGAAGACTGGACCTTTTGTCCTTTCCTCTTTCTCCCTGCTCACTCCCTGAGACGAAGAGGGGGATGGCTAGAGCTAAGAAGCCACCGTGGACCTTGAGGGGACATTCAGGGTGGATGCCATGGCCAAGGATAATGGAGTAAAAAAAAGAAAGAGACAATATCCAATGACTTTGTGGAGCCACTATTCCATCCCTGGCTTATCTCCTCTAGACTTCTTTTCTGGAAAGGAAGAAACCTTTTATGTTTAAGCCATTGATGCTTCATAGGGTCAAATCCACTTCTTCCCGAGTCCAGCTTCTTACGGGCAGATCACTTTTTAATCACTGGACCATGAGCAGTGCCTAACACAGTACCTGATAAATTCTAACCAGCTCTTTATGGAAACTGGAAAATATTTTCCTTTTGTCCCATAACAATTCTCATCCTCGTTAATAATAGAATTGCTCTCTTTAAAATCATGCCTATTGATCTCATGCTCCAATTTCAAAAGTTGACATTGTTTCCACTGCATAAAATTTTTAACCTTACAGATGTAGTCATTGTTTATTTGAGAAATAGAAGAGATTGCAAGATAAAAAGAAAGAAGGCCATTATTAGGTCACAAGTAGAATGAGGACCCAGAGGAGCCCACATGAAAGGTGTCCTGGGGGAGGGTTAATTTCACCTGGTTAATTTCATCTGCTCCATTTCAGGCAAAGGAGTAACAAGGCATTTGTATGCCTGTACAATCCTTTGTAACGGAGTCCTCTTTCATTAACTTGACCTTCTAATGCTGACCTCCCTGAGTCAGTATCTGTGACCTGTGATATGAATCCTAGTCATTGATCAATAAGAAGTGCTACTGTAGATTTTGAACCACAAAGATTTTGAATTGTAAAGTACACAAAAATGATTGTCAAACTGTTCCTAGGGATCTATAAATTGACCTCTGACAAATCACTTAGCTTTCCTTTGCAGCCCCTGGCTGTCTGTAACATTGTCATATACATGTGTACCAGTTCTCCCACACAAATGCGGTTAGGATTAATGAGGTCACCGTTTGTAAATGCTCTTAAAGGTCCTTCCGTGGAAAAGCACTTTGCTGGAAGAAAAAATTATTATTGCCCTATTACCATTTTCTAGAGCATTGATGGCTGCCAACCTTGAATAAAATCTTATTTAGAAAGAAACACTCTTTCCTATGTCTTTCCCTTGAATGTAATAATTAGGAATAAATGGAGGAGAATTGTGTTCCAAAGCTGTACAGCATACGTGGCAGATCATAAGCTTTGTTATTTTAAGGAAAAACAAGTTTAAATTCAAGTTTATCTTTTTTCTTTCCATTCACCATTTCCATGGTCAATATCAAATTCATGTACCTTGAGAGCAAAACAAAATGGGGAGCTTAAACTCTGTGCTCTTAAATTTTTAAAATGTAAAAACTCAGAACTAGAAAAAGACCCTGAAGAGGGGCCTGGGGGGCTCAGGCAGTTAAGTGTCTGACACTTGATTTTGGCTCAGGTCATGATTCACAGTTCATGGGATCGAACCCTGAGTCAGGCTCTGTGCTAAGCACATGGAACCTGCTTGGGATTCCTCTCTCCCTCTCTCTCTCTGCGTCTCTTCTGCTTGAACTCTCTCTCTCTGTCAAAATAAATAAATAAACTTAAAAAAGAAAAGACCCTGAAAGAGTATCTGATAGTTATTCCTCCTTCAGACAGATGGACAGTGAAATTATCAAGGACAAGTTTCAGTCCACTCCATTCATAAAGCTCTCTAGGAATCAGGAAATCCTTTTTTTTTTTTTTTTTGCCAGGGAGTCTTGTCTAGCTTTTTAAAGTTCCCTTTCATATTTTACAAGAATAAATACATCTCCAGTCCTACAAGTGCCCTAGAAAAATAGTTCTCCTAGTAGAAGTTCACTAATACATGGAATCTTTTAGTACAAGTCCTATTTATTACACATAGTGAAACGGCAGGCACTGTGGAGGGAGAATTCCATGGGCTCAGTCTCTGACTTGCTATAATCTTTGATGGAACATAAATAGGCACATCTACACATAAGACACATAAATAGTTGAGTTACAAGAGAAACATCAAATCAATAGCTCAGTGGACAAAGAAGTATTCATGTCTTACATAAGCAGCCTTCTCTCCCTTAGCCAGGTCGTGAATTCTGCCCTGGAAACTATAGAGGAGAGTGACTTTCTGTAAAATAAGGGAACACTTTTCCTAGGAAAACATTCCCCCAAAGAGAAAAGGATTAATGAGAAATTAGGTTAAAATCCAATTTATTTGAAACCCATATATACAATTAGGTCATTCATTCTCTTTATACCCAAACAATTATACCCAAATACTTATGACACAAGCCCTTAGCAGACTACTGGCCATACATCATGGCACACATCCCCCAACGTGTTTGAGAAGCTCTTGCTCAGTCCGCATCTCAAGGCTTACCATTTTCCTGGACACGACTCTCTTTTGCTGACTGATATTGCTAACAATCTCTGTCAGAAGCTAGGGTTTTCCTTCTAATTCTTTGTGCCAAGCCTGAGTACTAGTTCTTTCCTAATTTCCCCCAGCAGCACTGAGATTGAGGTATAACATTAATAACACCTACAAAGAGTTGTAAGTAAGAGAGGTTGAAAGTAGAGGCAGGATGTAGCACTCAAAAACAATTTATACTTTCCTTTTTTTAAGGTTTATTACTGGGGAGACAGAGAGACAGAACACAAGCAGGGGAGAGGCAGAGAGAGAGGGAAACACAGAATCTGAAGCAAGCTCCAGGCTCCAAGCTGTCAGCAAGGAGCCTGACATGGGGCTCAAACTCACGAACTGTGAGATCATAACCTGAGCCAAAGTCGGACGCTCAACCAACTGAGCCACCCAGGCACCCCCTCCCCCTTTTTTAAGTTTACTTATTTATTTTGGGAGAGAGAGAGTGCGAGTGGGGGAGAGGTAGACAGAGAGAGAGAGAGAGAGAGAGAGAGAGAGAGAGAGAGTCTCAAGCAGGCTTTGTGCTGTCAGCACAGAACCTAATGCTGGGTTTGAACCCATGAACTGTGAGCTCATGAGCTGAGTTGAGATCAAGAGTCGGTGCTCAACCAACTGAGCCACCCAGGTGCCTCTAAGTACTTTCTAAGCCCAAGTGACTCCCTGGCTACTCTTCTGGCCTGACTTGGAGCAGCTCACTCTCTACCACAAAAGTGCTCCAAGTCTTTCTTTCCTCTCAGTGAAGAATGGGTGGTCCCATAAATAAGTTCATTTTCAGTTAGAATATAAAAATGTAGGCAAACTCTTGGGGCGCCTGGTTGGTTCAGTCAGTTGAACATCCAACTCTTGATGTTGGCTCCGATCGTGACTTCAGGGTCATGGGATGGAGCTCTGCGCTGAGCATGGAGCCTGCTTGAGATTCTCTCTCCCCTCTCCCCCCCCTGCCCATCTCCCCCATTCACTCTCTCTCTAAAAAAAAAAATATTAGAAAACTATTAAAGGAGAGAGGGAAATTTTATTTTCCTTTGGGGACCAGAGATCAGTTTTTCCAGGACTTGGAAATGTGGAAAGACCTGGAATACCAGCCATGTTGATACAAAGAGGATGAAGACAACCAATAAATAAGTTCAGAGCCCAGAGAAGTGTAGGTAAACAGAGCTAGAGATACCAGATTGCAGCAAGTAAAAAATTTTTCTAACGTTTATTTATTTTTGAGAGAGAAAAAGTGCACAAGCAGGGGTGGGGCAGAGAGGAGGGGACAAAGGATCTGAAGCGGGCTCTGTGCTGCCAGCAGTGGGCCCCATGTGGGGCTCAAACCCACGAACCGCGAGATCATGACCTGAGCTAAAGTCCGGCCTGCAACCAGCTGAGCCACCCAGGAGCCCCTTACTTTACCTCTTGAATTTTAGTGATGAGAGCGAAAACATTTCCTTACAATCCAAGTCAAATTGAATTAGGGTTATTTTTGTTATTGGGGGAAAAAAGCACCTTGATATACCTCCATATTCCTGGTTATGCTCCTACTGCCATTTCTTAGTTTATCAATAATAGATAGTATCTATTTAATCTGTCATATGATAAATGAAAATATCAGGTCTTTTTCAATACCTTCCCTACTTCCACTTTTATCATCCCTTTATTGGTTACCTTGGTAACTGTGAAGATCATCCTCATAACTTTATAGTTTTGGAGCATCAACTATCTTTTAATGCTCTTTATAAAATTAAAGTATTAGCTCCTGAACCAGTCTGCTCAGCAATTCTACACTTCACTTTTTAGCTTCTGTCATTCACACTCAACTTTTGCATTATCGAGTTTGCTAACATTTACACTATCACTAAATTGTCTAAGCTTTATCTGTATGTTGGTTATAAACAAAAATCTATTAAAACTCTTTGCTGTTGGCAATGGATACATCGTGATTGCAGAGCTGAACACTGTTCAATAGTAGTATCATCCATTTCCTCTCATTTTAACTTCATGGAAGTCCCTCAAAACTTGACTGGCTCTGTAACCAAGATACACAGAGATATAATGGAGACAGAGACACAGGGACAGAGAGAAACAAACAGACAGAGCTGATGTGATTGTAAGAAGCAAGGATATGATCTACTTGGGAGTTATGTTTCATACCGCAAATGAACAACATTTTATCACAACATGCATACTTGTGAGCATGAAGTAGTTGTGGAAGTTAACGCACCCATATACATGTAAACATCATCCACACACACCTGTTTAAAATGAGAGAAAGAGAGCAAACAAAAACAAATAAAAACCTCTACAGTATTTGGACTGTGAAAATATTGCTCATTGGAGAATCAGTGATCATTAGAGTTACATTTTCTGTCTTACTGCTTTTCATTTTTCTTTAAACTCCTGTATGCCTCTTTTTTTTTTTAATTTAAAACTACTTATTGAGGCACCTGGATGGCTCAGTTGGTTAAGTGTCCTACTTCAGCTCAGATCATGACCTCACAGTCCGTGAGTTCAAACCCCACATCGGGCTCTGGGCTGACAGCTCAGAGCCTGGAGCCTGTTTCTGATTCTGTGTCTCCCTCTCTCTCTCTGTTCCTCCCCTGCTCACACTCTGTCTCTGTGTCTCAAAAATAAACAAATGTTAAAAATTTTTTTTAACTACTTGTCAATTTATATAAGTAATGCAGGAAATTTTCCCACTTCACTGTTTATACCTTTTTCACAGTTATCTTTTCCAAAACTTTCTCTATTCATTACCATACGTGTGTGTGTGGAGAGAGTTTTATTTTGTGGTTTTGTTTTACACAGTGTTATAACGTTGTACATATGGTTCTTTGACATACTTTTTTCACTTAGCAATATGGCTTGGAGACCTCCATGTCAAATAATATATAGCTCGATTATTTTCTTTGAACTCTTACTTAAGTATTGGTATGTTTATATCACAGTTCTGTTCATGTGTTTGGTTTCTGTTTTTTCTAATTGTGTTAGACCCCAGTTGTACAAATAGATTGACATGATCTGATTATTTATTTCTAGCCAGTTTGGGGTTTTATTTCTTTACTTTTACTCTTCTCTCTTCACCATAAGCATCTACTCAGATATCTAGTGAATGTATTTCCAATCAACCTGCCATATTTTTCTTACATAATATATAGCATTATTTAGTCAGCTTCATCTTTTTGAGTTTATTTGTTTATTTTGAGAGAGAAGATGAGAGAGAGAGAGAGCAAGCAGCAGAGAGCTTGAGAGAGAGAGAGAGAGAGAGAGAGAGAATCCCAAGTAGGCTCTGTGCTGTCAGCAGCAGAGCCCATCTCCGAGTTCATGAACCGTGAGATCATGACCTGAGCCAAAATCAAGAGTGGGATGCTTAACACACTGAGCCACCCAGGAGCCCCACTGAGCTTAATTTTTTTTTTTTACAAAAATGGTATCATGTAGTATGTCTCTACAACTTGCTTTTATCATGTAAATTATGTTTGAGGTCCATCTACATCGATAAATACGTTTGTTTACTCCTAACTGCTGGGTAGTCATCTATCAAATGACTAGACTACATTTTATCTATCCATACCCCCCATGACCCTCATTTAGGTTGTTTTCAACTATTTGCTACCACCAACAGTGATACAATAAAGATTATTGTACCTGTCTCCTTGTACACGCACAATCCATAGATTATTTAACCATATCACCATTGATGGACATTTAGTTTGCTTAAAATATTTATATGTTATAGATCTCTTTGTGGTATGTGCATATATTCCTCTACTAAATGCTGTGTAAGTAGCATTCTTACAAAAATGGGTATGCATTTTTAGAATTTTGAAATCACTAGAGTATCTTCCAAAGGATTATATGCATTTCAATTCCCAACAACTGAATATAAGATATCAATTTCCTACACATTTGCCAGCACTTGATATAATCTATATGAAATCTTTGTCTACAACACAATTAAGAAATATTATCTCATTATTAAGGTTTGCATATCCCCAGTTGCCTATAAAAGTCGTGTATCTTTCAATGCCTATGTTGGCTTTTTGTTTTGCCTCTTTATAGCCTTTGATAATTTTCTCATTAAAATTGCTTTTTTCTTTCTTATTGACTGTCTAACATATTTGTGATATTAATTTTTGTTACTGTAGATATGATGCAAATCTTTTTTCTGGCCTTGCTTTTTATTTTACTCGGTTATGGTGCATTTTGTAAGAACAAGATTTTATTTTGATGTAATCAAATTTATCATTCTATCCTATAAAGCTTTTTATTTGAGTGTGAATCTTTCTTGCTCTTGAGAATTTTCTCTACTCCATGGGTTGTAAATATTTGCCCATATCTTCCTATGATTGTGTGTGTGTGTGTGTGTTTGATTTAAATTATCTTTCCTTCTCAGTAGTTGTATATATTTGTCTGTGTTTTCATCTAATACTTTCATAGCTTATAGGTTTTGTTAAGGTTAGCCTTTTAATCCATTTGGAATTTAATTTTGAGATTGGTATATGGCAAAACTGTAGCTTTCTCCCTCCAATTATTCCAACACTATTGAATCTAAAATAACACTCATATCATATACTACAAAGTTCTCACATACAGACAAATTTATTTCTTTAGTCTCCATTCTGCTCCATTAATCCTTTTATGTATTTCTATGCCAAAACCACACAATTTTAATTGCTTTAGTGTTACAAAATATTTTTATACTTGATATGGCAAGTCCAAATGTCTGTTTCTAGAAATATAGTAGCCCGGGTACCCTGAATATCTTATTGCTGCAAGGCGAGTAAAACCTCCAAACAAAATTGATTGGTTTTCAATTTTAAAAATAAGTTAGCAAGAACATTACAAAAAGTTACAAGGGCCAAATGAGTGAAAGGAGGAATCCAGGTGGAATGCCACGTTCATTATAGTCCTCTTTTATCACCTCACGTTTCCATTTTGACATCCTCCCAAGGTCTAGAGCATTGAAGTTCTTCCAAAGTGAGGTAAATGGATTGAAGACCCACATACAAAGCTAGAATCCAAAAGTTGAGTTAGAAAAATCAAGCCCACAGAAAAGGACAGCAAGAAAATTTGATCTGCTTAGATTTTGGTGGTGACTGGGAAGGGAAATAAAAATATTCTCTGGGTGCCTGGATGGCTCAGTCGGTCAAGCGTCCGACTTCGGCTCAGGTCATGATCTCCCTGTCTGTGAGTTCGAGCCCCGCGTCAGCCTCTATGCTGACAGCTCAGAGCCTGGAGCCTGCTTTGGATTCTGTGTCTTCCTCTCTCTCTCTGCCCCTCCCCTGATCACACTGTCTCTGTCTCTCAAAAATAAATAAATGTTTTAAAAAATGCATATCCTTTGAAAATATAGTATATAGCTAGCTTTTTCATTGACGTATGGCCCAAATTCACATGGCCCATGTTTTCTAAGAAACCTCAATCTGATAATGTGTTTGTAAATCATTTGAGTGCAAATATTACATGGATACCAAACCCTGACAAAGATTGCACAAAGAAGAAAGCTATAGACCAACTTCACTTATAAATATCAATGTAAAAACATGAAATAAAATGTTAACAAGCAGAAGCAAAGGGTACATTAAAAATCATAATCTGGTGACCTCAGTGGCTCAGCTGGTTGAATGTTAGACTTCAACTCAGGTAATGATCTCGCAATTCATGAGTTCTAGTCCCACGTCAGGCTCTGTGCTTGACAGCTCGGAGCCTGGAACCTGCTTGAGATTCTGCATCTCCCTCTCTCTCTCTGCCCCTCCTCCACTTATTCTCTCTCTCTCTCTCTCAAAAATAAACATTTTTTAAAATTCAAAAATAATAATAATCAAATGATGTCGATTGCATGAATGAAGAGACTATTTCATATTAGGAATCTATCCATATTAATATATCTGAGGAAAAATTATATGATTGTCTCAACTGTTACTAATAAGGATTTGCAAAAGTAAATACCCATTCATGGTTTTTAAAACCATTACTCAAAATATAAGTAGATGATTTATGTAACATGATTAACATGATTTATTAACTCAGAAACCAGAGTCAGTCCGAATGGAGAGCACTAGAAGAATACACACTGAAGTCAGAAACAAAACAAAAATGCCCACTATCACCAATGCTATTTACTATTGTCCTGAAGAAAATGACAAATATAATTAGATGAGAAAAAGTAAGGAATTTTGAAAGAGATGGTAGAAATGTCACTATTTTCAAATGGTTTGATTATTTTTTAATGTTTATTTATTTTTGTGAGAGAGAGAGAGTGAGAGAGAGCGAAAGGGAGGGGCAGAGAGAGAGGGAGACGCAGAATCTGAAGCAGGCTCCAGGCTCTGAGCTGTCAGTACAGAACCTGACATGGGGCTTGAACGCATGAACAGCAAGATCATGACCCGAGCCAAAGTCAGACCCTTAACCTACTGAGCCACCCAGGTGCCCCTCAAATGATTTGATTTGATATTTAAGAAAATCAACTGAGAAATTACTACAAATAATAAAGGAACTCAGTAAGTTGTAGGGTATAAAATTAATATAAAGCAATAAAAAACAATACCAGTTAAAAATTACAGTGGAAAAGAAAGCCACATCTGCAAACAACAACAAATGAGTAAACTACTTAATAATAAACTTAATAAGAAATATGCACCTTTGTGAAGAACTTTCAAGACACCAGTGTTGGACACTAAAACAGAGCCAAACAATAGAGATATATACTATGTTCTTCAGTAGAAAAAGCCAACATGGCAAAAAGTGTATTCTCTGAATCAATTTATAAATTTAACCTTAATAAAATTAGCAATAGATATTTTTCCAGGAAATGGTTAAGTTGGTTTTAAATTCATTCAAAAAGGGGTACCTAGGTGGCTCAGTCGGTTAAGCGTCCGACTTCAGTTCAGGTCATGATCTCACAGTTCATGGGTTTGAGCCTCGCGTAGGGCTCTGTGCTGACAGCTAGCTCAGAGCCTAGAGTCTGCTTCAGATTCTGTGTCTCCCTCTCTCTCTCTGACCTTCCCCTGCTCATGCTGTCTCGCTCTTGCTCTCTCAAAAATAAATAAAACATTAAAATTTTTTTAAATAAATAAATTCATTCAAAAAATAAATGACCCAGGGTAACAAAGGGCACCTGAGCTGGCTCAGTCCGAAGAGCAGGTGAATCTTGATCTTGGGGTTGTGAGTTCGAGCCCCATGTTGTGTTGTAGCGATTACTTACCTACATCCAAAATTAAAAAAAAAATAGTATGGCAACTCTCCTGGAAATTAAACACTTAATGAAAAAAATTACGAGAAATACTTTGGAAATGAAGATATGGTAGACTTATCCCAAATATGTATTAAAACATACTGACAGATCCCCCAACTGTGATAATCGTGCATGACTAGACAGAATAAATGAGGAGAATATAAGATGTGGAAATAGAACCAAATATAGTATATCCCAAAAACTTAGGATATAAAAAGATGGCAGGGAGCCTGGGTAGCTCAGTCAGTTAAAGTGTCTGACTCTTGATTTTGGCTCAGGTCATGATCTCATGGCTTCTTGAGTTAGAGCCCTCCTCTTTCTGCCCCTCCTTCACTCTCAGTTTCTCACTCTTTCAATATAAATAAACTTTTAAAAAAGATGGCAACTCAAAACAGAGTGACAAGAAAGAATTTTAAATGAACAACTGGGTAGCCACCTGGAAAAAATAATGTTGAATCAAGATCTCTCATCACCTACCAGGAAAAAGGCAAATACCTTTAAAAAATTAATACTAAAAGAGGTGTCTGGCTGGCTCAGTCAGAAGAACATACAACTCTTGATCCTGGGGTCAGGAGTTCAAACCTCAGGTTGGGTACAGATTACTAAAAAAAAAAAAATAAGCTTTAAAAATCTTAACATTAAAAAACAAAACTGTAAAACTATCAGAAGAAAACATGAGTGAAATCCTTTAGGTGCTAACATGACTTAAAACACCGAAAGCGCATACAAACAGGTTAGTAATTTTGACTACATAAATGCATAAATACATAAAACCCTAAGCAATGTTGAAAGACCAAGGTAAGCTAAGAAAATATATATGCAATTTACATCATAGCCAAAGAGCAAATTATCCAAATACGTAAGGAATTGACAGGAAATCAATACAGAAAAGACCAATAAAGATTGATACTTTCAAAGAGAAATGAGCAAAGTACAGGAAACCAAAAGTTCACAGAGCAAGATAGACAAATGGCCCTTATGCATATAAAAAGAAAGCGTTCCTTAGCTCATAATAAGAAAAATTCAAATTGAAACTAAATTGAGGTAATTATTAAATTAGGAAAAACCCAAAAATTGTACTGCGGTTTCTGTTAGCCAGGCTGCGGGGAAACAGGTCATCACCTATGTGGGCACAAGTTGTGAAAAACTATGCCAACCCTAAAAGAAAGCAACTGGCAATGTGTCCCAAATTTACGATGCATTGACTCTTTGACCTGGCATTTTCATTTCTAGAGATTTTTTTTAAACATACTTTGTTTTTGCTTTATTATTTTTTTACATTTATTTATTTTTGAGAGACAGAGAGACAGAGCACAAGTGGAGGAGGGGCAGAGAGAGAAGGAGACACAGAATCTGAAGCAGGCTCCAGGCTCTGAGCTGTCAGCACAGAGCCTGATTGATGTGGGGCTCGAACTCACAAATAAGCCGTGAGATCATGACCTGAGCTGGAGTCAGATGCTTAACCGACTGAGCCACCCAGGTGCCCCTTATTTCTAGAGATTTTATATGTTCCCCTACTGACTGACAAAATGATGAATGTACAGGGTAATTCATCACTGTGTGATCATCTGCAATGATAAAAGACAGGAAATGAGTTGCCCATCAATAAGGAATAGCTTAAATAAACTATGCCCACTTCACACAAGGGAACATAATACAGCTATTTAAAAAAAAAGGAGTTTTTTATGTATGGACGGTAAAGATCTTTAAGATCTACTTTAAGTCACAAAAGGAAGGTACCGAATAGTAATTTATAATTTTCTGCAAGAAAATTTGTTTGCAAGAAAGAGGGTAAATATATATATTCTTATTTGTTTGGATCTGCATAAAGAATATTGGGAGTTTTTAATAGAAATGAATAAAAGTGCTCAACTACAGAGAGAAGGAGGCCATGGAGGGCAGCAGATCAGTCCAGAAGTGTCTGGAGTGGCTGGATTTACTGTTAAAGAGAATACAGATACTGATTAACATTGGATTTTGTTAATAAGTCAGGATGGGTTTGGTTATGTTGCAGCAACGAATACCCCAGAATCTCAGTGGTCTAACTGCCCAGATTTTTTTTTTTTTTTTGAGAGAGAAAGAGCTCACGTGTGAGGAGGGGAGAGGAGCAGAAGGAACTAGAGAGAATCCCAAGCAGGCTCCACACGCAGCACACAGCCCAACATGGGGCTTACTCCCACAACCCTGGGATGATGACCTGAGCCGAAATCAAGAGTTGGAAGCTCCATCAACTGAGCCACCCAGGTGCCCGAAGATTTTCTTTCTTTCTTTCACCACCTGTCCATCATGGGCAGACTGGGAACACTATTCCACAGTTCCGGGATGGGTAGACGAGCCTGTTCTCACCAATGAGATACGACAAAACATCCTTGAGCACTTGTGGCACACATTTCCCCACTCTTGAGAAGAGACAAACAGGAAGACATCATTTCTACACAGAATGCTTGGTAGTATTGGAGCCATGTTTTTCCATTGGAAGGAGCAAGTTTACATATATGACCCCTTGGATATGATAGAGTGAAAAAGAGAAAATACTTGGGTCCTTCATGCTGTCGGTACGCCACTGAATTAGCCAACTCTGGAGACTTCCTACTTCAGTATTTCTTATTATGTGAGATAATATAATTTATTTTATAAGCTATTTCAAATTGGGTTTTCTGTTAGTGTTTGTAGATGAAAACATCCTCATTTATAGGTTTCCTATTCATTTTTCTTACTTTATTGCTTGACTATTTCTCCCAGTGTAATGTTGTGTGGTAGCTTGAAAGCCAGCATCCCTGTCCCATTCCTGACTTACTAGGATTACCTCTAAAATCACCCCTAAGTGCTATGATAGCTGTAGGTTTGGGGTAGTTCCTTTTATTAAGATAAGAAATTTTCTACCTATAGTTAGCTACTTAGATGGTTTTTTAAATCCTTAATAGATGTTAAATATTATCAATTATTTTGCATTTATTGATACAATCAGATTATTTCATCTGTAAATGTAGTGAATTATATACACTTTCTTTTTTATGGTTTTTTATTTATTATTGAGACAGAGAGAAACAGAGGATGAGTGTGGGGGGGGGGCAGAGAGAGAGAGAGGGAGACACAGAATCTGAAGCAGCTCCAGGCTCCAAGCTGTCAGCACAGAACCCAACACGGGGCTCGAACCACAGACTGTGAGATCATGACCTGAGCTGAAGTTGGACGCTTAACTGACTGAGCCACCCAGGCGCCCCTATATACACTTTCTAAGTTAAAATTAGATTTGTGGACTTCTGTAATTAACCTATTGTCATGATAGATTCCCTTGATAACTGCTTTGCTTTGCTGAAATTTAAATAGGATTTTTGCATCTATGGTCCAAGTGCAGTTGGTTTTTTTCAGTTTTGGCATCCATGCTTTGCTGGTCTTACAGAATGAGTTGAATACCTTTCCAACACTCGAGTAAAGTCTGTAACATAGAAATTATCATTTATGTTGGAAAGTTTTATAGTACCCATAAAACTTACGCTTATTGTCTTTTAACTTTAAAAATTTTATAAAAATGCAAGAAATAATATAATGCACTTACTAATGCATATCCAAAAATGATTGACTCGTCGCAGTGATCGTTTTGAAGCAAGTCCTTGACATAACATTCCATCTGTAAATATTTCAGCATGTGTCTCTAAAATATAAGAATTCTTAGGCTGCCTGGTGGCTCAGTTGGTTGAGCATCCAACTTTGGCTCAAGTTATGATCTCAGAGTTCATGGGTTCCAGACCTGTGTCAGGCTCTGTGCTGACAGCTCAGAGCCTAAGCCTGCTTCAGATTCTGTGTCTCCTCTCTGTGACCCTCCCCTGCTTGCACTGTCCCTCTCTGTCTCTCAAAAATAAAAAAAATTATCACATACTCATAAACTTATATTTGAAGTGTTTTAATCCGGTGCACATATTGTTTTATTAATGCAAAATTGCCAATAGGAGCCCCTTTAAGTCCAAACCTAAGTGGTTTGGGACACTTCAGTCTTCAGCTTTCTTGCCTCTGATTGGACAACTTGTTCCAGGTTCATCTTGTACATTTCCTGCCCCTGATCTGGAACCAGCCTTTTCTCAAATGATCCCTGATTTCTTTTAGTGGGAAATGATACTTAGAAATCTCCATTGAGGTACCAGGGAGGTTCACTTCTCCTGGGTGGATCCATTTTCTAAACCTTCCATGAATTCTATTTTATTTGCTTTAAACATACTCACAGAGTTTCTTTCCATTCAATTCATCTTTGAGTATTTTTTCCATCACTTTGTTTTCGACATGCATAGATGATTTTATTTTACAGGTGTCTCTTGTAATAGCTAGATTTTTAAAAATATTTTTAAATTTATTTTTGAGAGACAGAGAGAGACAGCACGAGCAGGAGAGGGTCAGAGAGAGAGGGAGACACAGAATCTGAAGCAGGCTCCAGGCTCTGAGCTAGCTGTCAGCACAGAGCCTGACGTGGGGCTCGAACCCACGAACCGTGAGATCATGACCTGAGCCGAAGCCAGACGCTTAACCGACTGAGCCACCAGGAGCCCCTGGATTTTTAAAAATCCAATATGAGATTCTCTTTTCATCCCTGAACTTCACTGGATCATATTGAGTGTGATATTGACACATCTGAGCTCTGATGTCATTTTGCCTTTTCTTCTTATTCTGGGTTTGTTGTTTCCTTTTGTCCTTTATAAGGTTTATTGAATTTTCTTTGTCCTATTTTGCCCTAAAAACTTGGAACTTGTATCTGCTATTTCTTCTAGTAGTTACCCTAATTTACATGGATTTTATAATAAGTGTCTCTGTGGGATCACATTTAAATTAAAAATTTTTATAGGTAAATACATCCTCTATTAATTATTTGTGGATGGTAATTTGTCTGAGTCCTTAAATATCTACAAATGTATTTATTTTACATTCATATATCTGAATAATAGCTATGTATAGAATTCTAGATTTGTAGCCATTTTCCCCTGAAAAATTTGAAGATATGTTTCTATTGTCTTCTTGTTTTCAACATATTTTCATTGATATTTCTGAAATCAGTCTTTGTAGAAATGTTTTTAAGAGTCTTTGGGGGTGCCTGGATGGCTCAGTCAGTTGAGTAACTGAATCTTGATTTTGGCTCAGGTCATGATCCCAGGGCCATGAGATCAAGCCCTGAGTTGGGCTCCACACTGAGTGTGGAGCTTGCTTAAGATTCTCTCCTCTCTCTCTCTCTCTCTCTCTCTCTCTCTCTCTCTCTCTCTCTCTCCCTCTGCCATTCTCCTTTGATCATGCTCTCTCTCTAAAATAAAAAAAATAAAGAAGGAAGGGGTGCCTGGGTGGCTAAGTCACTTGAACATCCATCTCTTGATTTCAGCTCAAGTCATGATCTCACGCTTTGTGGGTTCAGGCCTATTCTCACGTGCATGCACTCTATTGCTCTCTCTCAAAAATAAATAAACATAAAAAAGGTTTTTATATTTATCAATTTATTTTGAGAAAGAGAGAGAGAGAGGGAGCATGAGTGAGGAGGGGAAGAGAGAGAGAGGGAGGAAACAGAGAATCCCAAGCAGGCTCTGTGCTGTCAGCAATAAGTTGACCACCACCATCTCCCTGTTCTCTTCTGCCAAAAGAAAAAAAGTTATCACACAAGACAAGAAATTTGCTCTGCCATTGAATGATTTATCTCTTAAAGTCTCAGTTCACTCATCTAGACAAGCTCCTACCCTACAGAGTTAGTATGAGGATCAAAAAAGGTAAGATTGGTACAAAGGACTGAATGAGTCAGGACATTTTATTTTTCCTTATGGTAAGTGTCACACAGATAATATATGTTATCCTAACATTTGGACTAATAACCCTAATTCTGTGAATATACCTCCAGAAAAATAATAAACTATAGAACTTTATGCCTGAAAAATGTTCATCATAGTAATCCTTGTTAAAGCAAGACATTGGCAGGAATCCAAATAGCCAACAATGAGGAAATTATTACATAAATCCACCTTTCCCTGTAGATACATATATTTATATCGATTTCAGGGCACCTGGGTGGCTCAGTCAATTAAATATCTAACTTCAGCTTAGGTCATGATCTCATGGTTTGTGGGTTCAAGCTCCACATCGGGCTGTGTGCTGACAGCTCAGAGCCTGGAGCCTGCTTCAGATTCTGTGTCTCCCTCTCTCTCTCTCACCCTCCCCCACTCGTACTCTGTATGTATCTTTCTCTCTCAAAAATAAACATTTAAAAATTTTTAAATATATATTTATATCAATTTATATATTTCGATTAAAATATATAGATATATATTTCTATAGATTTTATGATGTAAGTCTTCTTTGTCCACTCATATAATAATCTCATAAAATTCATAGTATTTAAAAAATCATTTTGTAATTGTATTATTTTTATTTAATAAGTCCACATAGTGCTTAATATGAGCCAGGCATTATTCTAAAGACGTCAAAAGAATTTAAAAATTTTACATTTGGGGCACCTGGCTTGCTCAGTTGGTGGAGCATGTGACCCTTGACCTTGGGAGCATGAATTTGAGCCTCATGTTGGATGTAGAGATGGCTTAAAAATAAAATCTTAAAAAATAAATAAAATTTTACATTTAAAAATATTAGCTCATTGATATATTTTAAAAACTTTTTGTAAAATATTTTCTTTTTAATGAAATAATATTAAAATCAGTGATAAAGATTGTTTTAATACAAGGGTCATTCATATCCATGTTAAGACAAAATGTAACTTCCTGTAACATGTGACACATACATTAAAATCATTATACATAGTTACATTTAAGTTATATTAAAAAGCATAATTTTTGTTATACATTTTGAAATGGAATTGCTTAATGTGTTTATGGACAAAATCTGTATTTCACATAGCTTGAAAGAATCTACATGGTATGGCATTAAAATGGGTAAAAAATTGTTTTCATCAGCTAGTGTTTAGAGTTCTTGCATTTTAACTTAAAATACAAGCTCTTTTCTTTTTACAATTTTCATATTTTGTTTCCAAATAAAGAGGTGAGGGAGACTTTAAACTCTCATTTGCAAGTATTTCTGTACAGACACATTTGGAAATGGAAGTTGAGTGCAGGTAATCATTATTCCTAGTAAATGAATTACTCCTCACTTTCATTCTCTTTGAGGTTTCATTTTTAAGCAATCTCTACACCCAATGTGGGGCTCGAACTCAACGACCCAGAGATCAAGAGTCACATGCTCCACCAAAAGGGCCAGCCAGGCACCCTTCCCACTTTTAATACAGGCTTTAAAGTATCAGATAGACTTTGATGTTTAAATTCATGTTATTAGACTTATGAAATAAATATAACTTGCATATCTGGTAAGAGCTAGCTTATGGAAAAATTTTAGAATTATAATTTTTTATTTTGGCAAAATACACATAACATAAAATGTATCGTTAATGACATTTAGTACATTCACAATGTTGTGCTACCATCACCAAAACCACTGCTATCTGATTGCAGAATAGTTTCCTTACCCCAGAAGGAAACCCCATGCCCCAAGCAGTCACCCCTCATTCTCCTCCCTCCTGGCCCCTGAAACCACTAATCTGATTTGCTTATTCTGAACATATTATATAAATGGACTCATTTAGTAGTGGCCTTTTGCACGTGGCCTCTTTCAGTTAGTGCATTTTCAAGGTGTACCCGTACTGTAGTATATATCAGTATAGAATTATATATTTTTTTTAATTTATGTTTATTTATTTTTGAGAGTGAGAGAGACAGAGCACAGCAGAAGAGAAGCAGAAAGAGAGGGAGACACAGAATCTGAAGCAGGCTCCAGGCTCCGAGCTAGCTGTCAGCACAGAGCCTGACGTGGGGCTCAGACTCACAGACTGTGAGATCATGACCTGAACCGAAGTCAGACACGTAACCGATGGAGCCACCCAGGTGTCCCCAGTATAGATTTATATTTTTAATTCACTTATTGTTCTGTAATAACAATACTCCTTATTCTTTCTGTTGTTAGCCTATAATCCATTATGAGTAGAGGTTGAATAATGCAATAGGAATAAAAACAATTTATAATTGCCTGCCCAGTAGGTTTCTTAGGTATTGGGCCCATGGCACTGTATGGAGAGGGATAAGGGCGGAGGGACGGCCGCACGGTCCTAACCCTGCCTGTGCCCACTATCCCCACACACAGCCAGACATGTTCTCACCGCTCAGTGTTGAAGGGCAAATGTTTTGCACAGCTAACTGAGCTGCTTTCTACCTTCTGGAATTTGAACGAGTGCCACTGCTGTCTTTGAAAATGGAATAATGTTCCACGTTCTCTGGGATTCCCTGGAATAACGTTCGTGGATCTTGCAGCGGGTCACGGACACTTGATGGGACCTTCGTGAGAAGGAATGTTTCACAGCCGTTGAACAGGAGGCTCAGGAAGACACTGCGTTACACGAACAGTATTTATGGCCTAATGCCACAGGGGCAAGCAGTGTACAGTCTGTGCATATGCTACCAAAATAAGGAAATGCAAAACTGTATAAAAACACCTCTATAAAAAAAGGCAGAAAGGAAATATTCAAAATAATAACAATAACGTGATGGATGGTGGAATTGCAATTATATTTCTTCTTTCCAAAGTTTTCCAAAGACCTGTAATGTGTTTGAATTACTTTCATAATTTAAATCATTACACAAGAAAAAAGGTACTAGCTCGTGTTCTTGGATCTTTAGCCACTTTCTGTTCAAGTCAGCCTTGATTCAGGTCATCATAAAAGGACATGCAGATCCACACATACGCTATAGATACGAATCTTTTTTTTAAGTTTATTCATTTACTATTTCTCAGAGAGATAGAGAGCACAAGCAAGGGAGGGGCAGAGAGAGACACACACACAGAATCTGAAGCAGGCCCCAGGCTCCAAGTTGTCAGCACAGAGCTAAGGTGGTTCTCAAACCCATGAACCATGAGATCATGACATGGGCCAAAGTCAGACACTCAACCACTCAGCTCCTCAACCAACTGAGCCACCCAGGTGCCCCTATTGGTACAAATCTTAAAGTTACATGATTGGAAAATTATACAGGCACTGCTTTCTAACGATCATGTTGGAAAGGAAACTGTCATAGGCCTGTTAGAAGACAGCTTCTTTTGATGAGGCCCTTTTTGTACTTCATTAGTCCCCCTTGGATGGTGTGAGACCAAATTCTGCTTCTCTCTATACTTCTTAAAACAAAAGCACTAAGCATTCGCCACCAGGCCACCTGTGGCAATGTGCTGGGAAGGACGTTGGCATGAATGTTAGGAAGTCAGAGTTCAAGGCTCAGCTGTGTGGTATCCAACAAGACAAACCCCAGGTCTGAACTTGACCTTCCTCATCTGCATAGGGAGGATGGGAGTCCTAACCTCGACAGAGCTCTATGTGAGGAGGAGATTCTCAGCTCTTCAAATGATCTCTCATTTCACAGAAGTAGGGACACCCAGAAAGGTCTCTGATCCTGCTACGGTAGAAAGAGCTGGAGGGCAGGAAAGGGAAGAGAGATCAAAAGAATGCACTTGATGGCACTTTCAACGATAGCCAAATCATGGAAAGAACCTAAATGTCCATCACCTGATGAATGGATCAAGAAGATGTGGTATATATACACAATGGAGTACTACATGGCAATGAGAAAGAATGAAATCTGGCCATTTGTAGCAAGTGGATGGACCTCGAGGGTGTCATGCTAAGTGAAATAAGTCAGGCAGAGAAGGACAGATACCATATGTTTTCACTCACAGGTCTAACAGGAGAAACCTAACAGAGGGCCATGGGAAGGGGAAGGGGGAAAAAGAGTCAGGGAGAGGGAGGGAAGCAAATCATGAGAGACTCTTGAATACTGAAAATGAACTGAGGGCTAAAGAGGGAGGGGGAAAGGGGAAGGGGGGTGATGGTCATGGAGGAGGGCACTTGTGGGGAAGAGCACTGGGTGCTTTATGGAAACCAACTTGACAATAAACTATATTTAAGAAAAAAGAAAATACACTTGAAAATCAGCCTGGGGGGGAGGGGCAGCAGAGGGTGAATCTCAGGAGACCTGAATTCTAGTCCTTGCTCTGACACTGGCTGAAGGTGTGATCCTAGTTTAGTCATTTCCCTTCTGTAGGCCCAGTTTCATCCTCTGTGAAATGAAGTGACAAATCTAAGGCCACTTATGGTTAAAAATTCTATGAATATGGGACTCTATTTCATAGGACAAGCGGCGCTAGCTATGGTCTTGTGGTTCTTACAGGCCTTCTTTGTCATTCGAGGGATTCAGCACAATGTTGACTTTTTAATCTTTTAATTCATTCTAGTGTCATCCTTGAAGTAAATCAGGAGAGAAAATCCAGATGAACATTCCCATTGAAACCAGTTTCTTGAGGCTGATATTGTAACAAACAATAAACGGATGAATCATGAGGCAGCCTTGGAAGATATTAGACACTTAAATCTGCTCAACATTTTTCAGGAAATAGGCTGTAAATGGGGGAAGAAAAAAATGTAAATGTGTTCAAAATGGGGAACTGTCTTAAATAAAAATAACTACATTTTACTTTTAAATTAAAAAAAAATCTTCTCCTGCAAGAGTACTTGGGATGGGTACAAACATAATGTCAGGGATTTCTCTTTAGACCTCACAATCACCTCTTTGCTAAACAGAGCATTTGGGGAAATTTGCATCATGAATGCAATGAGGACATGGGGTGGGGGGTTCTCCAGCCCTTTCTCGGTTGCTTGCTTGCTTTTTCTTTCTTTCTTTTTCTTTCTCCCTCCCTTTCTCCGTCTCTCTCTTCTTCCTTCCCTCCCTCCCCCCTTTCTTTCTCTCTCTTCCTCCCTTCTTTCCCTCCTTCCTTTTTTTTTCTTCCTTTTTCTCCATTCAAAATCTACTACCAGGAGAAATCTTCTGGATATCTTCTTCTGAGATATATTTGGTGGAGAATATCCTAGGGTGGGTTATATATCCCCAGGTTTGGTAAGCTTTTCTAGGCTCAAACAAATGGAGTACACGTTCTGGCAAGAACCACGGCCACCAGCCTTGGCTGAGGGAATGTGGGGGTGTGAGAGGAGGAGACATCAGTCAAGGTCCATCTGCAAATAACAGAAGCCACTGTTATCAAACAACCCTTTAATAAGGGAGCTGGGTGCTTACAAAATTGTTGGAAGGGGTAGGAAGATCTTCTGGAAATGACTCCCAAGAACACAATGGTAGAAGTGGCCCACAAAGGGAGCTATTACTGTCCATTCTAGTAAGTTAGGGAATTCTGCAGCTCTAGGACCACTATTGCTCCCCTGTGAGAAGGTGGAGGAGGGATGGGGAGCCTGGGTGGCTCAGTTGGTTGAGCGTCTAGCTTTGGCTCCAGTCATGATCTTGCAGTGCTGACGGCTCAGAGCCTGGGTCCTGCTTTGGATTCTGTGTCTCCCTCTCTCTCTGCCCCTCCCCCCACTCACTCTCTGTCTCTCTCTCTCTCTTTCTCCAAATAAATAAACATTAAAATAAATAAAAGAAAGGTGGAAGAGGCAACAGTAAAGTACCCTCCAGACAGAGAAGGCACTTGGAGATGGTAAAGCGAGGCAGCAAGGCCCTCCACCCCATTTACAGGGTTTTATTCAGAGTAACTTACTGATGGGGGGGAGGGGGGCAGACAGAAGACCCAGGTGCTGCACAGCAATTCTCTGCCCCTATCTGGACCTTAACCCACAGGTTTTATAGGGCGAGGGGAACAGTGTGGTGAGGTGAAAGGTAGTTATGGAAAGTGGTGCCATCTGTGTACCAGAGGCTCTCTCCGCTGGTCATCTATGGTGGGCCATCTGCAAAGGAGTCATCCCTGCTAGTCATCTACGGTCGGCCTTCTGTGGGCCGGTCATCCCTGCTAGTCATCTACACCGATGCCTTCTCTGGGCCACGTTAGGGAAGATCAGAGCAAGCCTGCTCTCACTGCAGCCAGGGCACCGTTAACCCTCCAAGGGGCCTGGAAGCAGAGCTCTGAGGGAGGTCATTGTGTGGGCATGAACACGATGGAGGGCCAAAGTTGAAGGTGTCGTCAGCACCACCCCATATGGGCACCCACAAAACTAAGAACCAGACACCAGGACTTCCGCCACTTTCCCAGTAGAAGGCAACTCATTTCTACTTGCGCGCAAGCTGGCAGGTAATGACCAAACCCCACAGAGGCATGGACTCCGTCTCTTCTTGACTTTCACACCCCACGTGTGTTTCCTGGATGGGCTTGGAACTCCACTTAAGGACTCTGGAGGGGCGCCTGGGGGGTCAGTCGGTTAAGCAGCTGTGCTGACATCCCAGAGCCTGGAGCCTGCTTCAGATTCTGTGTCTCTCTCTCTCTGACCCTCCCCTGCTCGCACTGTCTCTCTCTGTCTCTCAAAAGTAAATTTAAAAAAATTTTTAAATAAATAAATAAAAGGTCTACCTTAGAAGACATCAGGATGTAGAGCCTAGAGACCCATCCATTTCACACCATTTATTCATTGTGAGCCTGCCAAGTACCAAGAAACAATTACATATTGCTTTTTCATGTAATCATACTACATGAATTGAGAATTCCTGAGGTCTGGGGTATATTACATATATAAAACAGTTATTGAACTTCCTGGAGAGGGCAAGGTGGTGGTAGAAAGAGCAGGTGTAGAGACAACTCGTTTATCTCTGCTAGAGAAATGAGAGTTGAAAGCCAGGTACGACTAGTTAGCAAAAATGTCAGATTTCCAAAATCAGAATGTGTAAGGAAATTAAATACACACACATCTAACTCGCATGACCTTGGACTGCGGAAGTTAATCCTAACTTTAAGCTAACAGTGTTGCAAAAGAAGTGTTATGACCTTGGTGTTCTGCCTCTTTGGGGTGTGCGTGTGTGGTGGGGAGTGAGGGGAAGGTTTCTGTTTCAAAAGACACCAAAGAGAAAGTTTTGCCTCCAGTGAAAAAGCAGAAAACCACTAACTTATGGGCACAAGTCATAAAACACAGAGCACAGAGGTAACCGGTCAGAGCTCTCATATTAAAAGGCACATCTGCTACCGCCAGGCAAAGATGTAAGCCGTATCCTGGGTAGAATAACCACAGGAAGACATTTTTCAGAATCTTCAAGGAATTCAAAAGCTTTTTGGGAAAAAAAAAGCAAGTGTTCTATGTTCAAAATACATAAAATATATCAAAAATGGACAGAGGTAGATTTTTTGGTTTGGGGAGGTAGGTCTTTTTAAATAATCTTTTATTATTGAAATATAGTTGATAGGTTGATAGTAGGTCTTGCCATTGAAAGGCACACACCATTTCCTTTCTTGTGCTCTTTTATTTTTTTAATTTTCTTTCTTTTTTCTTTCTTCCTTTTCTTTTCTTTCTTTTTTTCTTTCTTTCTTTCTTTCTTTTTTTTTTTTTTTGAGAGAGAGAAAGCATGAGTAGGGGAAGAGGGGCAGAGGAAAAAGAGAGAGAGAATCCTAAGAAGGCTCCATGCCCAGTGCAGAGCCTGACACGGGGCTCGATCTCATGACCGTGGGAGCATGACCTGAGCCAGAATCAAGAGTCGGACACTTAACCAACTGAGCCATCCAGGAGCCCCCATTTTTTAAATTTTCTAGTATTAACGGTATTATCTACTGAATTCTTATATATGTTTTTTGTGTCTATTACCTCATTTATAGCCATGTCTTATTATTATTCCCATTTTACATGTAAAAGATGGAAGCTTAGAGACTTTATCACAGTCATACAAAAATTAACCATAAGCTCTGGGATATAAAGCCAGTTGTGACTCCAGACAAACACTGACATCTTATCATCATTAGAGTGAACTGAGCTAATATGGAGGTGGGCTCAGTTGTATCACAAGTACATAAAAGATGCTGAATAAAATACAATAAAAATGTATATGTAAGTAAATAAGCTTGGAAAGGTAAAGGGAAATGCTCAGATGTCAGCTAGGAATAAAGCAAACCATCAAGTCTGAGCAGCCGTTAAGTCGACTAATTTCACAGCCGCCCACCCACAAGAATCTGGATCTGGAGTCAGGCAGGGTTAATACCTGTCAGGGGCAAGAAAAAGGTGGCCAGCCATGATTGCCCTCTCTGCACAAAATCTAAGGCCTTGAAGAACTCTTCCCTCTGCAATGGAGACAGAACAATCACGCCCAGGCCCTGGAAATTGGCCAAGAAGCTCACCATTTGTCAAAGTTCTTAGATGTGGACCAAAAATGTCTGCCGTGTGCAGGAGCGGAGGTCTAAATTAAGCTACCTGTGTGGTGCAAATTCCAAGATGAAAATTTGACATGAAAACTGGCTTAGGGCCATGGAGGCACTTTGCATTCTGGTAGACACAAATCTGAATCTGCTCCGTGGAGATAAGCCACTATCCAGAGCTTCAGGGATTCCCAGAGGAAGAAACACCCCCTCCTAAAGATAAGTTCACAACAAGAAATTGCAAATACCCAGCCATTTTGGTGAAAGAGTAAAATCTCGTCTGGGATTTAAAGAGTGCAAATTGGCTTGAACTGGGGATAAAACAAAACCAAACAAAAAACAGATGCTCTGCCAAATTAGGAAGGGAGGGCAGGAGGACAGGCACTCCTATGACCAGATGCAACTAACAGGAAACATTGTTACTCCCAAGGTCAGGCAGCCTCTGTAAAATGCCATAATGACTCTTCGAGTGACTACTGCTTTCCAACCAACTCCCCGGGATCACTGGGATCACCGTGCCGTACCCTCCATTGCTGGGGCACCCAGGTGCTAAGCCCTCTCCTCCTCACAACAGCACCCAACCCCTAGTTAATCTGCACGTCTTCTAATACCCCGTCAGTAACAGCCAATCCAGAATTGATGCCCCCTTCCCCTAGCATCCTCAGGATCCTTCAGTGGGACCTGAACCTTACAAAAGATGTTCCCCTCCTCCCTCTTACGGAGTGACATTCCAGTTTCCCCCGAGTGCCCTGGCTTGAAGCACTGAATCAATAACTGATTTGGTGAGACTACAGACTTGCTCCTGGTGGTCTGTAGCTGATTGGGCTTTATCAGCAGAGAGTTTGCATGTGCAAGAAATAGAAAAATTGGCCCCTCCTCAAAAGTCAAAATAATAGAAAATCTGAATGGTACTATAAATCATAAGTTGATTTATTTTTTATCTTTTAATTTTTTTCTTACCTTTTTGCTTATTATTGAGACAAAGAGAAACAGAGCATGAGTAGGGGAGAGGCAGAGAGAGAGGGAGACACAGAATCTGAAGCAGGCTGCAGGCTCTGAGCTGTCAGCACAGAGCCCAACGCGGGGCTCGAACCCACAAACTGTGAGATCATGACCTGAGCAGAAGTCAGCCACTTAATTGACTGAGCCACCCAGGTGCCCCCATAAGTTGATTTTAAAAGATGAAGATGACAGTAGAGATAGCTGACGCTTATGTAACACTGTTCGGAGGGTTTGCAGAATTTTAATTCATTTAGTCTTCACGAAATCCCTGTGAAGCAGATACTATCACTTTCTCCATTTTACAGATGAGGTGTTAGGGACTTTACCAATGGTCATCAGAGCTATTAGAGCAGCAGAGCTGGGATCTGAACCCAAACAGTCTAGCGCCAGAGCACATGCTATTCGTCACTATACATGGAAAACAACAGGACACTATTAAATCTGAACAGGCAGATTTGGGGCACCTGGGAAGCTCAGTCTTTTAAGCGTCCGACTTCAGCTCAGGCCGTAATCTCATGATTTGTGAGTTTGAGCCCGCATCAGGCTCTGTGCTGACAGCTCAGAGCCTGGAACCTGCTTCAGATTCTGTTTCCCTCTCTCTCTACCCCTCCCCCACTCACACTCTGTCTCTTTCTCTTTCTCTCTCTCTCAAAAATAAATAAACGTTAAAATAATAATAATAATAGAACAGGCAGATTTTTAAAAAATTTTTTAATGTTTTTAATTTATTTTTGAGAGACAGAGAGAGACAGTGTGAGCAGGGGAAGGTCAAAGAGAGAGAGGGAGACACAGAATCTGAAGACAGGCTCCAGGCTCTGAGCTAGCTGTCAGCACAGAGCCTGACGTGGGACTCGAACCCACGAACCGCAAGATCATGACATGAGCCGAAGCTGGACACTTAACCGACTGAGCCACCCAGGCGCTCCGAGAACAGGCAGATTTGTAGAAAGAAGTAAATAAACTTTCTAGAAATGAGAAATAGAGTCACTCATTCATTCATTTACTGGATATTTATTGAGTTCATATTACATGGCAGACATGGGCTCTGGGAACATTGCAGTGAACAAAATAGACAAAAGGCTTTGTCCTGACAGAGCTTACATTTTAATTATGAAGATAGATAATAAATATAGCATAGGAGGTAGGGATAACAGGTGCTCAGGAGAAAAGATAGAGTAATGATGAAGGGGATAAAACATTAAGGGGAGTGGGTGAAATTTTAGATAAGGTATCTGGGAAAGGCTCACTGAGCAAATGAGTTTTATTTAAGACCTGAAGAAGTGAGAGAGCAAACTGTATAGATGTGTAGGGTAGAAATTTACCAACAGAGGAAACAGCCAGAGCGAAAGCCCGGCGGGGTGGGGCGGAATAAACCTGGTGTTTTTAAGTAACAGCAAGAAGCCCAATGTAGGTGAGAGTGGAGAAAAAGAAAAAGAGAGAAAGAGAGAGAGCATGCGCAGGCAGTGGGAGGTGAGCCCAGGAAGTAAGGAGTGGGGGCTGGATCATGCAGGGACTTGCAGATCACAGAAAGGACTTTGGTTTTACTTTGAGTGACAATTGGTGGGTTGTCAGGAGAGAGAGGTAAGGATCTGGCTAACATTTTGGCAGGATCACTCAGGCCGCCATGTTGAAAAGAGACTGTAGACAGACCCATCAGGAGGCTACTGCAATAATGCAGGCAGGAAGTGACAGTGACTTGGACCAGCAGGGGAGAACAGTGAGGACTGTAAAAAGTCATCAAATTCTGGATCTATTTTTACATAAAATCCCTAGGATCTGTAGTATTTACAGTGTGGGACAAAGAGAGGAGCTAAAGATGATCCAAAGATTTTAGCCTGAACACATATAATAATAGCTACCATTATCGAGCTAGAAAAAAACTGCAGGATTGGGGAATGAGGATCAGGCGCTCTGATTCCAAACTTCCAAGTGGAGATGTCTCATAGCCAGCTGGATATATGGGTCAGGAGTTTAGGGGAGACATCTGAGCTGGAGATGTAAATTTGGAAGTTATCAGCATCTCTATGGTATTTAAAGTCACAAGGCTGATGACTTCATCTGGAAAGTGGTTTAGATTGTAAAAAAAAGAGAAGAGGTTTAAGAACTGAGCCCAAGGGACTTCATCATTCAGAAGTAGGGACAATGAAGAGGAACCAGCAAACAAGACTGAAACAGAGCAACCCAAAATACAGGAAGAAAGCCAGATGGATGAGCATGTGTCTTTAAAGCCAACTTACGGAAGTTATTAAGGTATAAAAAAACCCATAGATGGCTTAAACAGCAGTTTAGATTCACATGAAGATGAAAGGAACAAATTCAGAGAGAGAGAAAGATGGAACAGTAAAAAGAGTGACTAAGAGAAATGGAGGATAGAATGAAGACATTCAACATGTATGTAGTGAATGTACCCGAAGGAAAGAATAGAGAATGCAAAAAGGCAATATTTAAAGAAAATATCTAAGAATTTTCTATAATTAAATTTAGAGAGACACTAGTGTTGCAGGTTGGGTTCCCAGGGAGGAAGACTGAGACAGAGACTGGCTTATGATGGCGTACTTTTGGGACTGATACAAGCGGAAGGGATGAAAGCAGGACCAGGCAGAGGGAGAAGGTAAGCTGCATGCATCTCAACAAAGACTTCCCTCAGCTTCCTGGGAAGGATGACCAATGGTCCTGGTTTGCCCGGGATCCAGGGATTCCCAGGATGCAAACTTAGGGGTTTCAGATACACGAGTCCCTGGCAAACCTGGATGAGTTGATGACCCTACGACAGGACCTGGGAAGCTGAGATGGACCTTTAGAGTTGTCCCATGTTGAGACTAGAGGGCTGGCTCTTTAAACCCTTGCATCACTCAATCATTGGCTGCAGGCTGTACTCAGGAAGGGCTGTGAAGTTGTGGGTGAAGCAGCACTAGTCAGCTGAAGGCAGTTCCCAGAGAGGGGCTGCCATGGAGCACTGTCTGTTAGCAGCACCTCCAGCTTCTAGTATCTGGAGGATTCAATCCCTCAGTCCTGAAGAGGGATCCAGGTGATCCAGGACAGCGTCACACACAATAAGTCTTTCTAACTGAAGTAGCACACTGAGTCTTGAACAGAATAAATAAATACAAATCCATACCTCGACACATCATCACACCTGAAGAACAATATAGACAAAGAGATAAATCCAACCAAATTGGAAAGACAGATTGTCTACAAAAGAACAATAATTACCGAGAGCAGACTTCTCACCAGCAATGTCCAACGCCAAAAGAAAATGAAACAATATCTTCAGTGTAGAAAAGGAAAGTAATTTTCAACCTGGAATTCTATATTTAGCTAAATCATGTTTCTAGACTGAGTGCAAAATAAAATAAAGACATTTTCAGACAGGCACAGAGACTTCTCTTGAGAGAGTTCACTTCTCCTGGACTGTCAGTGAAAGAACCCCCGAAGAACGTTCTCCAGGAAAATGGTAGCTGAAAGGGGGGATGCAAGAAGCAGTGGTGAATAAGAGATTCTTAACTGTAGAGAACAGAGTGAGGGCTGATGGAGGGCGGTGCACAGGCGATGGGTTAAATGGGTAATGGGTATTAAAGAGGGCAAGTGGGATGAGCATTGGATGTTATATGTAAGTAATGAATCACTAAATTCTCCTGAAATGAAACAAACAAAAAAGGAATTATGACATTAAAAACTTAATTTTCTTTAAAGAAATAAAAGAGGAAGTAGTGTGAATAAACAGACTGGTAATCTAAACCCTAACAGACATTGACCATTAAAAATTACCAATTTGGAGAGCAGCTGGGTGGCTCTGTTGGTTAAGAATCCTCCTCTTGATTTTGGCTCAACCATGACCTCATGACTGATGAGATCAAGCCCTATGTCAAGCTTTATGCTGACATCATGGAGCCTGCTTGGAATTCTCTCTCTTTCCCGTCTCTCTGCTCCTCTCTCTCTCTCTCTCTCTCTCTCTCAAAATAAATAAATAAGCTTTTAAAAAACATTTTTTAATGTTTTACTTATTTTTTGAGAAAGGAAGAGAGAGAGACAGTATGAGCAGGGGAGGGACAGAGGGAGAGGGAAAGGGAGAGACAGTCTCTGAAGACAGGCTCCAGGCTCTGAGCTAGCTATAAGCACAGAGCCCAACATGGGACTCGAACCCACCAACCATGAAGTCATGACCTAAGCCGAATTCGGGTGCTCAAACAACTGAGCCGCCCAGGCGCCCCATAAATAAGCTTTTTAAAAAATTACTAATTTGTGTAGGAAGGTTTAGAAACAATGGAAATACATTTTAGGCAGCAGTAATGTGGAATGTGGGGGAGGAAAGAAAGGAATTAAATTGTTATAAGACCTTGCATGTTTTGGAAGATAGTGATACCAATTAATTTTGTAATTTATTAAGTCAAAAATGAATATTAAAATGCTAAGTGTAACTCCTAAAAGGATAAAAAATAGAATACATAATTTCCTAATTTGTAGAAATAAAAAGGGGGACCATAAGAAAAACTCTATTAACACAATAAAAACAATTTAGGAAAAGAAAAAGATTGATAAAGGAGAAGCACAAAAAGAGGACAGAGACATAAATCCAAATAGATTACTAGTCCCAATAAATTTAAACAAACCCAGCTGTTAAAAGACAAACATTCTCAGACCAGGAGGTAAAATCCAACCCCTATGTTCTTTTTAAAGAGACAAATCTGAGACATAAAGATATAAGATGTTCAAAGTAAATGGATGGCAGGATACACAGCAGGCAAATGCTATAAGAAGGTCGGCTGGTGTGGCGATACCTGCAATGCAGGAGAAAAGCATCACTAGAAATTAATTAGACTTCTGCTTTCAGCTAAGATGGAGTAACAGGACCCAGCTTTACCCTCTCACTTGAAACAACTGAAAATCTACTTGAAACAATGAGTTTTCATACTCTGGACACCAAGCAGCACAGATGGGGATCCCTGAGAGGGGACGCAAATTTGGTGAGCTGGATGGTTGCTCCAGTGGAGAGTCTGGGGAGGTCCCAGGACATAGCACAGGCAGGTGGAAACCAGCCAGACCTGCGGTCTCCCCGAGTTGAAGTGGTAAATCTAGGAGTCTGCAAGGCTGCTGCAGGCACAGTACTGGGCAGGAGAGAGTTACACACAGAGGAAGACAGTGCTAGAAATCTGCACAGGATCCCCCTCAAGCCTTCAGCTGAATGCTCGTCAGCACATGAGTGTGGAGAAGCTATCCAAAGCCAAAGAAGAAATGACCCAAAAGGAGCAGAGAACAATCCAGGGAGATGACAAGGGGCTAGGAATAGCTAGGTTCCCATTAAACAAAGTGGAAAACCTTGTAATTCATGGAACATTGAATAATCAGAAGGATACTGCACTTTTCTTCATGGAGAAAAACCAGCCCTAGACTAAAGACTACTGAGGTCCCACAAAACAAAGCTTAAAAATTTAAAAAAAAAAAAAACCTTAAGAGAATCAACTGTTTCCTAGTAATTTGTATCCCAGAACAAAGCCCAAGAACATTTACAGAAACACAAAGCATCCAGGATCTAACAAGGTAAAATACACAATGTCTGGAAACTAATCAAAATTTACTCAACACACAAAGAAGCAGGAAACAACGATCCATAAGGAAGAGAAAGGTCAATTAATAGAAACACATCATCCAGAAACAGCACAGACGACAGAATTAGTAGATAAGGACACTAAGTTACTGTAACTATATCCTGTAAGTTCAAGAAGGTGGAGGAAAGATTGAGCATGTTAAGTAGAGACATGGGACATATTAAAAAGACCCAAATTGAACCTCTAGAGATGAAATCTACAATATATGGGATAAATTTCACTGGATGGTGGGAACAGCAGATTGGCCCCTGTGGGAGATGGAGGAGAGTTCATTAGGAGCAACTATGCACCTGACAATGGAAACTCGAAGCATTGACAGATCTAAAGGAGGATTTGATGACTGGATGATTATGGTGAGAAATTTTAACATTGCTTTATCAAAACCTGATAGAAAGGCAAAGCTTTAAGTTAAGACAACAGAAAAATATAAATTAAAAATATAAATTCAAAGTAAAAACAAACTGGCTTTGTAGGTCATATATCCCCATGTATTTGAGGCACCTGTCATCCACTGTGAGTTCCCTGAGGGGCAGGATTCAGGGTTGACTTCTCAGGGCCTAGCATGGAGCCTCATATATTTTAGTGTATCAATACATAAATATTTATTATTCTATGTTTTAATTCTAAGTAAAGTAGCTAAGGGGTACCTGGGTAGCTTAGTTGGTTAAGCTTCTGATTCCTGGGTTTGGTTCAGGCCATGATCTCACGGTTCATGAGTTCTAGCCCCACTGCCGAGTCCCATGCTGGCAGTGCAGAGCCTACTTGGTATTCTCTCTCTCTCTCTCTCTCTCTCTCTCTGCCCCTCTCCTGCTCATTTTCTCTCTCTCTCAGAGTAAATAAATAAAACTTTAAAAAATAAATAAATGAATAAAGTAGCTAAAACATTTAGCTTGAAATAATGGATATAAATAAAACTGCACCTAATAGCAAATAAAACATGCATACTTTTTTCAAAACCATGTGGATGAAGCATTTCATTATGTGAGTCAATCATAGAGTAACTATTCGACAATGAAAAATGTGTTATCATGCTATTGCAGGATAGTCAAACTGTAATGTTTTCTTGCCATGTAAATAACAAATTCAGATATTTTTGAGGGTTCTTGGAAATATAGTTATGGACACTGTTTTGTTTTGTGGGAAGTTGAGGAGGGGATAATGTTTCCCTCTCCCTTTTCTTCATGCTGAAAAGCTACTATCACTTCTTAACCAGAATGTAGCAGATCCTAAGAAGTGGGTTAAACTTCATAAGAGAATCTAAGAACCCAGATCAACTGTCTGTGCTGATCTTCACCTTATTGATAAGAGGAATATAAGAATATTAACTCTAGGGGCATCTGGGTGGCTCAGGCAGTTGAGCATCTGACTCTCAGCTCAAGTTATGATCCCAGGATCTTGGGGTCAAGCCCTGCATTGGGCTCTGTGCTGAGTGTGGAGCCTGCTTAAGATTCTCTTTCTCCCTCAGCCCCTCTACCCCACTTGCTCTCTCTAAAGTAAAAAAATAAAATAAAATAAAAAATTATTTAAAATAGCAACTGTAATCTTACTCTATATTAATTGTATAATAAACTGGCATTTAGTTCTCATTTCATATGTTGGTCCTATAAACTTCCCCAACCAGAAGCCCATTAAACTGTCATTACTATTAGCTATCTGGGTTGATTTAGCCTTATCTTATGATAGGCAGGAGTCTGGTGCCCAAAGTGATCAAAACATAATAGATACAAGTCTTATAGAATATTATCTTTTTAAAAAAGGCACCTTTAGGGTGCCTGGCTGGCTCAGCTGGTAGAGTATGCAACTTGATCTCAGCATTGTGAGTTCGAGCCCCATATTGGGTGTAAAGATTACTTAAAAATAAAATCTTAAGGGGCGCCTGAGTGGCTCAGTCGGTTGAGCCTCCAGCTTCGGCTCAGGTCAGATCTCACGTTCGTGGGTTCTAGCCCCGCGTCAGGCTCTGTGCTGACAGCTAGCTCAGAGCCTGGAGCCTGCTTCCTGTTCTGTGTCTCCTTCTCTCTCTGCCCCTCCCCTCTCATGCTCTATCTCTCTCTGTATCAAAAATAAATAAAACATTAAAAAAATAAATAAAATCTTAAAATATAAAAATTTAAAACTCTCCCTTTTTTTGAGATGTAATTCATACCATACAGTTCACCCATTTAAAGTGTACAATTCAATATTTTTAGTATATTCACAGTTTGAAATCATCAAAGCAATCAATTTTATATTTTCATTACCACAAAAACAAATTCTGTACCCACTAGCAGTCATTTTTCATTGTTTTCCAGCCCTAGACAACCGCTAATCCACTCTCAGCCTCTATAGATTTATCTCTTCTGGACATTTTATATCAATGGAATCATATAATTTGTGGTCTGTGTGACTGCCTTCTTTCATTTACCATAACGTTTTCAAGATTCATTCACATTGTAACATGTATCAGTACTTCATTCCTTTTTATTGCCAAATAACACTCCACTCTAGAGATAATACCACATGTTATTTATCCATTCATCACTTGATGGACAGTTGGGTTGATTCTGCTTTTCAGCTATTATGAATAATGTTCCTATGAACAATCCTGTACAAGTTTTTGTGGGGCCATATGTTTTCTCTGCTCTTGAGTATATGGTAATGGAGTTGCTGGGTCACATGCTAACTCGCTGAGGGACTGCCAGGTTGCATTCCAAAGCAGCTGCCCAATTTTGCATTCCACCAGCAGTGTAGAAGGGGTTCAATTTCTCCACATACCTGTCAACACCTGCTATTATCTGTAGGTGTTGTAGCCATGATAATGGGCGTAAAGCGCTATCTCACTGTGGTCTGAGGCTTATTTCTGATTGGGTATTCTGCAAGATAAATGATTGTTGTTAATTATTTTGCTATGGTATGCATTGTTATAAACCTTATTCATCCATAAAAATAGTCAGATTTGATATATGAAAAAGGAAAGTGTATGGTTATCCATTATTATGTGATAAACCACCCTAAGCTTAGGGGCTTAAAACAACAACCATTTTGGGGCACCTGGGTGGCTCAGTCGGTGGAGAGTCCAACTCTTGATTTCAGCTCAGGTCATGATCCCAGGGTCATGGGATAGAGCCCTTCATTGGGCTCTATGCTGAACATGAAGCCAGCTTGAGTTTCTCTCTCTCTCTCTCTCTCTCTCTCAAAATAAAGTAAATAAATAACAATTATTTTATTATCCCTCATGAGTCTGTAATTTGACTAGGCTCAGCTGGGTGATTCTTCTGCTCTGTGACATCAGCCGGTACTACAGTCAACATCTGCTACAGTTACCAGGGGGCTCTAATGCACAAGAGCATCCAAGATAGCTCATCTACATGGCTGGCCCCTTCTCAGAGATGGCTGGCAGGCTGAATGGACTCAGACGGGACGCTTGGGCAACTGGGATTCTTTTTCCACATCGTCTCGGGGCCTCTCGCTCTGCACTTTCCTTTTCTAGCGGAGTCGTTGGAGTTCATATATGCTAGCACAGAGCTCCCAAACGTTCAGAGTGGAAATTTTGAGACTTTTCTAAAGCTTGGGCCCTAGAATTGGCACAACGTCACTTCCACCATACTGTATTGATTGAAAGGAATCTAGATTAGACTCCCAAGCATGAGTACTGTGAGGAAAGCCCTTGGGGGCCATCTCTGGAGTCTAACTACTGCAAAGATAATAGTTTACTTAGGCAATAATAACAACAAATTTTATAATTTACTAACATTACCGTTCAATGCTTTCAATTTTTAAGGCATTGCAGGCCTCTATCATCAAGACCTTTGGGGAAGTAGGGATGAACCTGATTTCACAAGAAACTGTCAATACTGTAAGAAAACATCCTCCCCTACCCTCTAGATTTCTTGCTTTTTCAAGTGTAAAGAAGATACAAAAAAGGATCATTCTTGGGACACCTAGGTGGCTCAGTCAGTTAAGCATCTGACTCTTAATTTCAGCTCAGGTCATACTCTCACGTTTCATGAGATCAAGCCCTATGTCAGACTCCATGCTGACCACAGGGAACCTGCTTGGGATTCTCTCTCTCTCTTTCTCTTTGGCACTCTCTCTCTCTCCTCCACAACTCGTGCATGTGCATGAGCCCTCTCTCTCTCTCTCTCTCTCTCTCTCAAAAATAAATAAACTTAAAAAAAAAGAGGATCATTCTTATAAAAGATGCTAGGGGCACCTGGGTGGCTCTGTCCATTGCACATCTGCCTCTTGATTTCAGCTCAGGTGATGATCTCACAGTTTGCAAGATCGAGCCCAACCTTGGGCTCTGCGTTGACGGTGCGGAGTCCACTTGGGACTCTCTGTTTTTCTCTCTCTGCTCCTCCCTCACATGCATGTGTTCTCTCATTCTCTTTCTGTCTCTCTCAAAATAAATAAGCAAGAGAAACTAAAGGGAGAAAAAGACCCCCCATGGCATCTAAGAAAAATTTTGTTATATATGGAAATTGTTAGGTCATTCCCATTTTCAAAGCACACCTTCTTCTAATGCTTTTGAAAGATAGATTCTATCCACCATTCCACATGTTAGATTATTTCTGGATGTGCATGCTTGTATTTCCCAACACAGTCCATTTACCCCCATGTGCCCCACTTTGAAGAGAGAGACGTAGAGACTCCATACTGCAGAATTTCAGACCCGGTCCTGGACAACCTACCTGAAGGTATTTTGCATTTTACATTTGAAAGTACTTTGCCAGCATCCAATCCTACGGTAAGCTGGGGTTTAATATTTTAAAAGCACTCATTCAACAGTGAGAGCTGCTCAATAGCGCTGCTGACTCCTGGAGAAGTAGGAAGTGCTCACCCCCAGAAAGGCTCATACAGAGCTGGGTCACCTGTCAGGGACGCTGCTGTAAGGATTTGAGGAAGTTGAAAGAACCCTAACAAATTCCAGGTCTTATTATTTTAAACCCATTAAATGTAAGCAAAGCATTACCCACTATTGAAATGCTCCATTTCTGAAGTCAGACAGATCTGGGTTTACAACCTGGATTCACCATGTACCCGCGGTATGACCATTGGATGGGGTATTTAAACTGTCAGCCTGTTTTCTCATCTGTATAATGGGGATAACAATATTACCTATGTTTAAGGTATGGTCTCTGCAGCTGATTCAGGAGGCGTGCAGGTGCCCCAAGCTTGGACCAGAGCCTTCATTTACGAGGCCACAGACTCCTCTGAGAATCTAATGAGAGCTTTGAATTCTCCATATTCCCCAATCCGTGATTATGTAATGAAAATATTGTTATAAGTTCACAGGATTCACAGACCGCCCCACCCCCTGCCAATTGCTCATCTGTGGTTCTACTCGAGTGTTTCAAGGCCAGCTTTAGACTAAACCCAGCAGCAAGAAGCCCACAAAGAAAAGGCAGTGACTACTCATAAAAACCATAGCAACTCCAAAGGCGAACACGCACTGTGCCTTTGAGAATCTTGCTCTATCTCTGACGTCTGCAAGTGTAATCTTCTGAGACGGAGCTGGCTCTACAGAAATTCCCCTCTCTTTTGTGGTTTTAAGAAATATCTTGGGAGAGATAAAATTTAATAAGCATTACATGACCATTTTACCTTCAACATTGTATTCATCTTTCTACAGTCTACATAGTTTTTTGAGAAGTGCTCTGAGAAAAACCTAATTTTATTTTTTCCAGAATTTTCCCTGGATCTTCACTCTCTGTTCTTCCACATAAAGACTAGAAGGCAGGAGGGGCACCTGGGTGGTTCAATCAGTTGAGCATCTGGCTTCGGCTCAGGTCATGATCTTGTTGTTTGTGGGTTCAAGCCCCGTGTCAGGCTCTGTGCTGACAGCTAGCTCAGAGCCTGGAGCCTATCTGCAGATTCTGTGTCTCCCTCTCTCTCTGCCCCTCCCCTGCTCATGCTGTCTCTCTCGTCTCTCTGTCTCTCTCTCCCTCTCAAAAATAAATAAAACATTAAAATTTTTAAAAGAAAGACTAGAAGGCAGGAATAGATGGAGAAGCTGAACTTGAAGGCCAAATCTATCCTTTAAAAAGAGGAAGGGAACTTTGCACGTTTTTGACATGTCACTCAAGCCCTGAACTGAGCATTATCTAGAGGCTTCCCAGCCTGTAAGTATGGGATGGTGAAGCAGTTGTAAGCTCCGAGTGCCCACTGCATAGCGAGACCCGGCCCTGTGGCAGATGAGGACAAATGTCAGATAACCCATCTCAGGACTAGAGAGAGCTACTCTCCCAAGTCTGTACTCTCCCAGGAGGGGGTCAATAGGGTCTCTGCGTGGATGAAGAAATATTATGAGATCTTCTGAGAATATTCTTCTTCTTCTTCTTAATGATTGGCTTTTCTCAGGAGGTAAATGGGTGACATCTCTTGTATTTGAATAAAGAGTTTTCACGTCCCGTGTGGTGTTGTACACATCTCCTCCTACGTTGTCTTAAGCTAGAGCTTAATTTTTAAAAATTCATTAATCAATCTTGTTTAACCATGCTTAATCTCCTTACCTAATTCTCCTTTACATTAAGGGATTAAGGACAGAAAAGACATAGTCAAGTGATGACTCACTCCTCTTTCTATGCTGATCCCCAAAGGCAGATGGATGAGACTATACGTCCCAGGAACGAATGAAACACACAAGTCTAAACTGCAAAATAAATCATCTGAGTCTCAGTCTATTTATTCTAACTTCCCCTTCCCTTCATGGCACAAAACTTAGTCTTAAAGGGTCTGCAACTGCTCTTCACCGCTGCACCTTCCACAGAATACTCTCTAATGAAGCTGACATTTCCAACTCACTGCCACAAACAATTTGCTTTAAGTTGTCTCTCTAACAGTGGGGATGGGCCACACTGAGTCAGCCACACCTTTCCCCAGGCCCTTAAGAATCTGGGAGATTATCTTCTTGACAACTGGCCAAGATTAGCAGTGCAGGGGCTGTGACTGAGGAGTGGAGCCAAGGGGCAGGTAGACCATGGACCCTGGGGCCCAGGACTGTCCTAGGCTGAGGAGAGGCTGAGTCTCAGCCTGGTTGGATGGAAACTGATGAGGTCAACTTACTCTACAGAACCCAGAAATGGTGCCCTGGTCACATTGAGGAGCCTCTGTGTTGCTCTTACCAACTTCCTGTTTCTGCTCAGACTGGTGGAATGTATCGTGATATGGTAGGGCTCGAAGGATCCCTGCTCTGGGCACCTGTGTTTCGCTCCTTCGGAATTAAACCTGGAAAGTGTCTCCTTTTCCACCACATTCATAAAAGCATGAGCCCCATATGTGGGAGAATAAGGTAGGAGCTTCCTATATGCCAAATTTAAGGGCGCCAGAGAAACCCCCATCCTTGAGGAGATCTGCCACATGACTTAACGTTCCCACAGGACACCCTCCTTCAACGTGAGGCACTGAATTTGGCCGCTAAAAAGCAAATGAGATTGGGGTGGTCTAACAACCAACCCTATTCTCTGCCATTCATGCCTTTCAAATTCAGTGACCAGATTTGCCCACTGGGACCTTTGAACTCTGAAAATAGCCCTCTGGACTGGTTACTTTTACTGCAGCCTGGAGACCAAATTTTCACATTCAGAATCCTGCATCTTTTTGCCAATGGTAATTTCAGCCTCCACATTGAGATTTTGTGTAGAAAGTGTGGAATCATAATGATATCGAACACGAAATTGACCACGCTTTGCAGCCCACATCCCTCGGTGGTTCAGAGACTGTGTTCTTCATGTCTTAAGAAGGCAAAAGCCAAACCAACATTGGGGGGAAATGTTTATATACTGTGATCTCCCAGTGAGCCAAACCGGGAAAGGAAAGTGAGAGAAGTTATAAGGAAAGCAGACTAGCAGATTACCAGTAAACAAGTTCATGTCTTTATATACTAGTCCCCCGCTTCCTTGAGGGGGATACATTCCAAGACCCCCAGTGGGTGCCCGAAACTGTGGATCATTCCAACCCCTATATATACAGGGTTTCTTTTATATGTACATACCTAGGATAAAGTTTAGTTTCTAAATTAAACACAATAAGAGATTAACAATAACTAACAATAAAATAGAATAATTATATTAATGTACTGTAATAAAAGTTATGTGAATGTGGACTCTTTCTCTCTCAAATTATTGTATTGTACTCACTTTCTCCTTCTTGTGATGACTTGAGATGATAAAATGCCTACATATGAGATGAAATGAAGAGGGGCGCCTGGGTGGCTCAGTCAGTTAAGCATCCGGCTCTTGGTTTCGGCTCAGATCATGATCTCGTGGTTTTGTGAGTTTGAGTCCCGCATTGGGCTCTGCGCAGGCATTGTGGAGCCTGCTTGGGATTTTCTCTCTCCTTCTCTCTCTCTCTGTCCCTCACACACTTGCATTGTCTTTGTCTCTCTCAAATAAATAAATAAACTTAAAAAAAAAGAAGAGAGTGACATAGGTACATAGGTACTGTGATGTAGCCTTAAGCTACCATAGGTGAGAAGGAGGGTCAACTGTTTCCAGATCATGGTTGACCTCAGATAATAGAAACCACGGAAATGGAAACTGCGGATAAGAGAGACTGCTGTTCATGCTTCCCAGGCAGGCCTGGCTTTCTGGATTCACTTTTGTCTGGGCCAGTGGTTGGCCACCTGCTCAGTGGTGTGCAGGTGTGTGTTCTGGTCTGTTCCCCAGGCATATGATAAGCCAAACAGGACCACCTCTGTCCCACCAGGGTGGAGGATGGCGTCTTGGAGGGTAAGTTCAAAATCGGAGAGTATTACCAAGCTCTTCTGACGTCACAACTAGATCACATTCTCCAATCCACTTTTGTAATGAAGTCAACATTTTAGTCTCCAAGAATTATTTTTTTAAATAAAATTTAAACACTATCTAAAAACCATCCTAAGAATTCAAGGGGGAAGAAGAGATGCACTCTTCTGTCACCACCCTGCATCTAGAGTGACTTTTGCTTCCATCTAGTTTTCAGGAGCGCACAGGGGTGTCTCTGACTCAGCCTTTACCAACAGCCTCACCCAGGCTGTGAGATTACTCATGTGTGTGTGTGCATGGGCTGGTCCGCCGCTTCTCCACACTCTCAAGAAAGAGTGCCCTCCACGCCTCCCAGAACAGTGAATATAGAGAGTCCTGATAGCTACTAAACAAATGTTTCCGTGTTAGATACTGGGAGGGATAGTGAGGTTACAAATTAAAAGAAAACCCATGAATTCTTTGGTTGATCTCACAAACGAGTCACGTTGACGACTGGCATAGAGGTACATGCAAGGGGCTGTGGACACGTAGAGGAGGGGACCTTTATCTCTCTGTAGGGAAGGAAGGGCTTCAAAGAGAATAGATATATTTTCTGGCTTCAGGGAGTACAATATCCAACAACAGTGGTATTTACTATTCAATTAAACATGTTTGTCATCTCATATAACAAGAAGCATGAAGACCAGAAAGTGCAGGGTAGGTCTGGATGCCCTTAAGAGCCAGGTTTCTTTCATCCTGGCTATGGGGAAAGACACCTTCACTTACTTTAAATTTTCTCTGTTGTGGACTTAATATGAAGCCTCCGTTCTTATATTCATCATTTCTGATCCACGAATTCTGGATTTCTCCAGTGATCAAAATGTATTTCAGGGGTTGTTATTATTTTATTCATTATTATTTTTATTATTTTAATAACACTCAGGCCAGATGTGTGTATTTTATTTATGCTGCCTGCAGGAAGAACTTCTCAGTTCTGCAGTGGTGACTGAATACCCTGCTTGTCTCAAGCGTTGGTGACTATGCCTTAAAACAATCATTTGGGAGTACTGGGATCATTTCTTTCCCACTCTAATAAAAATGCCAAACTAGGTCAATTTCAGTTGCCTTCTAAACGTTTTAGGGAGGGCGCACCTGAATGGCTCAGTCAGTTAAGTGTCTGACTCTTAATTTTGGCTCAGGTCACGATCTCACAGTTTAAGAGATCAACCCTCATGTAGGACTCCACACTGGTATCACTGAGTCTGCTTGAGATTCTCCCTCCCTCTCTCTCTAGCCCTCCCCTTCTCTCTCTCTCTCTCTCTCAAAATAAATAAACTTAAAACAAATAAAATAAGTGTTTTAGGGAGAAAAGGCAAAGTTGCAATTTATTAAAACTCCATTTGTTTGATTACACAAGAGTAATACATGTACATTTTAGAAGCTGTAGTCAATAAAGGAGGTTGTATAAGCTGGAGGTGTGAAGAGGGACAAATGGAGCACCCTGGAGTTGTGCAGTGTACATCCTATGAGACTGTATATGGCAACCTATTTCTGAACACATAGAACATAAGTGAAAAACTTCCCCATGATTCTACCTTTCAGCAACAATATTAATATTTTTCTAAGTTTCCTTCCAGTCTTCCTTCTAGATCCACTGTGTTTTTAAATGATATGACAATGTACATCTGCTTTATAACCTCCTTCACTTAACAATGCATTATTAACTTTTAAATGCTTAAATATTCTTAAAAACATCATTCTCAATTGCACAATATTTCATTTTTTTCGTTTAACAAACACACAGTTGATCCTTGAACAATGTGGTGGTTAGGGGCACCAACTTCCCTGGCCAGTCGAAAATCCACATATAACTTTTGACTCCCTGAAAGCTTAACTACTAATAGCCTACTGTTGACAAGAATCCTTACCAACAACATAAACAACACATATTTTGTGTGTTATATATATATTACATGCTGTATTCTTACTATAAAGGCAGCTAGAGAAAAGAAAATGTTATTAAAAAACTCATATGGAAGAGAAAATACATTTATAGTACCATACTGTATTTATCGAAACAAAAATCTGCATGTAAGCGGACACATGGTTCAAGAGTCAACTACACAGTGTTTTCTACGTGCCAGTCACTATCCTAAACCCGTTAAAAATACTAACTCATGTAACCCTGCACAGATATCTTTGTTTGCCTCTCCAGGCCCCTCTACCCTCCTCCACCTGCTCTGTGCCCCGGAAGGCCAACCTGCATAGACTACATCAATGAGCTTCGGCACCCTCTCATTTCCCTTGGATTTAGCCAGTGACACACTGTGGTAGATTGGATTGCCATTCCCAGCTCCTCTCTCTCTCCCTCTCTTCCTGTATTAGCATTTGCCATGTGAGTGTGCCTTCTAGTAGAGTATATGGAATAGAAATATTTCTACTCCATTTACTGTAGCCTCAGTCTCGTGACATGCTTTAGCCAATGGAATGGTTGTAGACGTGGGGCGAATAGAGGCCTGAAATGGACTTGCCTGTCTGGTTGGGCCCCTTGACTGCTGGTCCCAGGATAAAAGGCCCTTAAAGCTGACCAGAATCCAACCAATCCAAAGCCTGAAGCAGAACCACCCAGTCAACCTGGGAGTGAGAAAAACAAATGTTTACCGTCGGTAACCACTGAGATGAGAGTTGTTTGTATGCAGCACTATTGCAGCAACGGCAGACTAATACCAGGTGTCTCAGAAGGACCCTTTATGAAGGCTCAGCGGACTTTCATTACAAGGCACTGCTCCTCCTAGAACTGATCTCTTTCTCCTTCTCCTTCTCTCTCCCCCTCTTTCCCTCTGTCTCCAAGTTCCCATAACTGCCCAATGACTCTCTATTTACGGGCCCAGGGTACTGCGCTATCTTTGGTCATTTCCCTACAGGCTGCCCCCACCTCTGTAAAAAGTCCTTTTGTTAAACTCTCCTCAAATTACCCAGTTTCAGGTGTCATCTGTTTCCTGTGTGGACTCTAGCTGCTGATAAACTTCCACATAACTCACCTGTGAAGTAGGTACCATTGCTATTCCCACTTTCCTGATGACACTGAAACTCATACCTTGAACATGGTCAGGCAGCCAGTAAGTGACAGAGCGGAGATTTGAATCCAGGCAGGCTGGATGCATGCCGACTTCACTCTGCGGCTAGAGGGCCAGCCATAGTTTATTTATTTAACTCCCTATTGTTAGACATTTAGATGGTGTTTATATGTTTGCTATCAGGTTGGGTTTTTCTTTTAATTTTTTGGCTTTTTCTGTTATAAATACTGCTGTTGTGAGCAGTCTCTGCATAAATATTTTCAGGGTCAAGAGCATTTCTAAAAGTAAAATTGTTGTATTGAAGAACATGAACTTCTAGGTTCCCCAACCCTTTGTTTTTTTAATTATTTCTTTTTGACTATAAAAATGACCAGATTCGGGTGACCGGGAGGCTCAGTGGGTTGAGTGTCTGACTGCGGCTCAGGTCATGATCTCACAGTTTTTGGGTCTGAGCCCTGCATCGGGCTCTGTGCTGACAGCTCAGAGCCTGGAGCCTGCTTCGGAGTCTGTGTCTCCCTTTCTCTCTGCCCCACCCCTGCTCACACTGTGTCTCTCTCAAAAATAAACAAACATAAGAAAAATTGTTTTGAAATGACCAGATTCGATTAGCAAAACTCAAGCATCACAGACGTTTATCTTGTAGGATACCAACAACCTTTGTGCCCTCAGAAAACCATTGACTCAGGATTTCTTAGGTTCTTTTTTAATAACAATTAATAGTAATTATTCATTTTTCTTGTTGAAAAACCAATAAATATATTCTGTGAAAATACAGAAAAGGAAAAAAAATCATTTGTAATGCACAATTCATGCTGCGTGTGCATGTGTGTATAAACAAACACAGGACCATACAGCAAATACAGTCTAGTAACAGGCAGTTTTCACTGCGCGGTATACATTGTTATGAATACTACTCATGTCATTGTTTATTCTTCTGCAATAGCAGCTGTGAAGTACCTTTTTTAAAATTTTTATTTAACATTTATTCATTTTTGAAACAGAGACAGACCATAAGCAGTGGAGGGCAGAGAGAGAGAGAGGGAGTCACAGAATCCGTAGCAAGCTTCAGATTCTAAGTTGTCAGCACAGAGCCTGATGCGGGGCTCGAACCCACTAACTACGAGATCATGACCTGAGCGTAAGTCGGACACTCAACTGACTGAGCCCCTATACAGTACCTTTCTATAATTGCCTCGCATTCTACTGAACAATATACTGTCATTTGTGCAACTATTTCCCTAGAAGCCAACATTTTAAGTTGTTTCCTTGTTTTGACTACAGTCAATAAAGTCCCCGTGGACACAGTTATAAAGAGATATTTGCACATACTTCTGATTATTCCTTTCAAATATATCTCTAGATAAGGAATTACTGGATCAAAACGAACGCATGTTGAGAAGGCTTGATTTAGGAGACAACGGACCTTCCAGAAAGGCTGCCAATTAGCATCCCACCAACAAAGGATATTACTGTTTAACTTTTTTTTTGCCAACATGATTAAGTAAAAAAAAAAAAGAGGAGGAGGAGATCTCTTTGGTCTTGATTTACTTTTATTTGCTAAGTAAAAAGATAGAACTTTCCCTCATTTTGTTGTGATTTGCACTTCTGTGGCCAATTATGGACTTTCCCAATGTGTCTGTTAGCGTGCTTATTTTTTTCTTAACAATTTGTAAGAATTCTCTTAACTTGTTATATATGCGGCAAAGGTTTTTTCCGCGTTGCCATTTCTATTGTACTTTTTTTAAATGGATTTTTCACGCAGTCAAATTTAGTCTGTTTTTACTTTTATGGTGTCTGCCTTTTGTGTTATATTTAGAAAGGTTTTCTTCACCCCCAAAAAGTCACATAATCACTGGTTCTTCTTCTAATTCTTTTGCAGTCTTTTTTTTTTTTTTTTAATGTTACATGTTGGGAGCCATCTGAAATTTATTTTACTATTTTGGGAGAGATGGGGACCTAGTTTTAGTTGTGTTCAAATCATCAGCCTGTTCTCCTAACATCATTTTCTAAGTAAACCATCATTCCCCAATTGACCTGGGGAATGACCTTTATCGTATATCGTATTTTTATATACTTTAGATTCTCTTTCAGGACTTTTTGTTTTGTTCCATTGATTGATTAATTCTGTGCCAGCACCTCACCACTTAAAGGACTGAGGCTTAACAACTTTTAATACCTAGTTGCTGGTAGAATAAGCCCCTCCCCTTCATTCATAATTGTTCTTTTTCAAAAGTTTCTCATACTTTTATTCCAGAAGTAGCCTAGCAGATGAACTTTAGAATCACTTTTGCCTTGTTCCCCCCCAAAATAAAAAAAAATCTTATGGAAATGTTAAGTTAAAACTGCATTCAATTTATTAAATAATTTTGAAGACCCTATCTTTACAATACTGAATTGTTCCATTTAAAAGATGACATGCCATGTTCTACTCATGCAGGCCCTTTAGAGGCTAAAGTATAATTTGTATTTCCTTTGCAAAGGTCTTGATGTACAATTATTTTAAATGCTGAAAAACACAAAAGTCAGAGCTCCATGGTGGATATTTTCAAATTCCAGGAAGTCATGATTAGGAATCAGAAGACCTAAAAGATGTTGGCTCAGTTAACAGAGCATGCAATTCTTGATCTGAAGAGTTTTGAGTTAGGACCCTACATTGGGTGTAGACATTACTTTCATAAAATCTTGGGGGACCAGGCTGACCCAGTCAGGAGAACATGCAGCGCTTGACCTCAGAGGTGTGAGTTCAAGTCCCATGTTGGGCATGGAGCCTACTTAATAAATAAATTAATTAACTAGTTAATTAAATCTTAAGGGGGAAAAAAGACCTAAAAGATAGTTTTAACTATTAACTTAATACTTGGAAAAACTCACAAAGCTTTCCTCACCATCAGTTGCCACCACTGAAGTCCTAACCATTTATCTTTTCCTACTTTTAGAGTTGATCTGAGATCATACCAGCACTCCTGTAGAGAGATGCATATGAATACAAGGGTTATTATTTTGTCAATAAATAGCTAACAATGGGAATGTCCCAGGAGGGATTTTACCATATGAAACAATCCAACCAACCTAGAAATAATTACCCAACAAAATGTCCAAGTACTTTACCAGAACGAAGTGGTTTTTTGTCTGGACATTACCTTTTGTGCCAAAACCTGAAAAGTCCCTGCAAACCAGGATGCATTGGTCATCCCAGCTGTCAGGCATCCCCTTTAAACTCTAAAACGTTATAATTCTAGAGACAGAACAGGCCCACGTTCCCAAGGTGTTTTCAGTCTAACAGCAGAGACACAGTGTTTGCCGGTGACTGATGACGGAATGTGTGCACCTACTAGTGTGTTCCCTGAGGACTGGTGATGCAATAGCGCTCTCAAAGGGGGAAGACTGCTTTGGACTGGAGACTCTGCTGGGGATGCTCGAAGTAGACCTAAGAATCAGAACCTTTGTGTGAGATGGGATTCCAGCTGGGGAGTGAGCAGAATGCAAGAATCACAGTGCTTTTGCGTGGAAGAGATAATTGAGCACTTGGCGCCCAGCCTGACGCAAGGGAGGTACTCAGGGAACACGAGTTCAACCGAGTTCAACGGGCCTGGTGACACAGAACTGGGATGCGTGTGAAGCAACTGTTCTGAGTTGCACACCCTAGAGCTCACAAGAGTGAACAACCGGGAATGCAGAACACCACCTAAGAGGCTCTCTTGTAAAATGCTAAAGGAAATAGCATGAGATTTATACAACCAATGTGTTTCTCTTTTTCTTTTGGCACTCAACGTTTTAATGTTAAATTTAGTGCCCAGGACAACGTCAAGAACTAGTTCCCACTTACTCCCTCCACTTCCTTTAATCAGGCATTGTTCTTTCATATCCTGAAATATTGTAGTTTGCATTGCTTAAAAAAAAAATGACTACCTTAGGGGTGCCTGGCTGCCTCAGTCAGTGAAACATGTGGCTCTTGATCTTCGGGTTATATGTTCGAGCCCCATGTTGGGTATAGAGACTCCTTTTAAAAAATTACTACTTGAAAAACATATTATGGAAAAATTAGAATATAAAGAAAACGGTGAAGATGAAAGTTAAAATTTCCAGTAGTTCCTCTAAATATAACCGCCATTAGTGTCTTTGTGTCCCCTCCCCTTCCTCCACACCCAACTACCTTTTTCTTTCTGGATATTGAACTGTTTTCTAACTTAATAATACTTCATGAAGATTTTTCCACTTCAATAATTATTTCTATATCAGCACTCTTAGCTGTCCCATATTTCACTTTATGGTGATAAACTAATATATTTAACTAGTTTCCTACAACAATAGAGCCATTGAGATTTTTCTAGGCCTAGTTTTGCTCATTTCCTTAAATAAAGTCCTAGAATTAAATCACTGGGCAAAGTCTAGGGGTATTTTATATCATATCATTTACTGGTTAAGAGGTCAGTCCTTGGGATAGATGCGTGGGTTCAAATCCTCTATTTTCCAGCTCTGTGGCCATGAGTCTCTTCTTTAATCCTTCCAATCCTGGTTTTCACCTGAAATTAAGATAATAACTGTACCAGGGTGCCTGGGTGGCTCAGTCGGTTAAGCATTCAACTTTGGCTCAGGTCATGATCTCATGGTTCATGAGTTCGAGCCCCATGTCAGGCTATGTACCAACAGCTCAGATCCTGGAGCCTACTTTGGGTTCTCTCTCTCTCTCTCTCTCTCTGCCCCTCCCTTTCTCATGCTCTAGCTCTCTCTCAAAAAAGATGATAATTGTACCCACTGCACAGGGCCGTTGTGAGAATTTAAATGGGATGATGTATCAAGTATCTGACAGACAGTGAGCACTGAATACAATCTATAACTCTTTTGCTAAAGTGATCTCTAGAAATATATTCCAATTTTCACTGATACAAAGGTCTTGGCCTTTGAAGGAGCCAAGAGGATTTCATTCCAATGCATGTTAAAAAAGTAGCAATACATGCCAATCCTTTGCCCACCAGCATGACACTGAGCAATGTCCCCAACATCGGCCTATCCTGTTTTAATCCAGCCCCCCTAGTGGCCAAAAGATTGAATTGTCAAAATAACTAAATTAACCCTGGCCTTTGGAGGTTAATTCACAAAAGTGAAGGGGCACCTGGGTGGCTCAGTCAGTTGGGCCCCTGACTTTGGCTCAGGTCATGATCTCATGGTTTGTGGGTTCAAGTCCCGTGTTGGGCTCTGTGCTGACAGCTAGCTCAGATCCTGGAGCCTGCCTTTACATTCTGTGTCTCTTTCTCTCTGACCCTCCCCTGTTCACGATGTCTCTCTCTCTCTCAAAAATAAATAAAACATTTTTTAAAAATTCACAAAAGTGAAATAAAGCAACCTCAATTTTTTCTAAATAGAAAATTTGTAATGGCCCAAGTAATACCCCTCAAGATCATGTGAGGTGTCTGCTTTCTGAACGTCGTTAGCCTACTTTCCCAGATAGCTGTGGTTTGTCCCTGGTGAAGAAGAATAAATCTGGCCGAAGCAATGGATCTCAATCTTGGCTAAACCGCAGTATCCTGAAAAACAGAGATTCTCCAGAGATTCTGATTTAATCACACAATAGTGTGGCTGAGTATCAGAATTTTAAAAGGCTCTCCAGGAAATTCTAATGTTCAACTGAAGCTAAAGACAGTTGGCAAAGATGCCTTCAAATTCATCTTAACCTCTTTTTTTTTTAAGTGCATTTATTTATTTTGAGAGACAGAGAGAGAGAGTGTGTGTGTGTGTGCAAGCAGGGGAGGAGAGAGGGAAAGAGAGAGTCCCAAGCAGGCTCTGTGCTGATAACCCTACACAGGGCTCTGTCTCATGAACCATGAGAATATGAGCCGTGAGATCATGATGTGAGCTGAAATCCAGAGTTGGACACTCAACCGACTGAGCCACCCAGGTTCCCCATCTTAACCTCTTTTCCATCCATTCCTCTCCCACACAGGCTACGGAGAAGTTGTTTCCTCTCTCACTAATTTCTCTTCTTTTAGGAGGGTTCCAAAAAGAATAAACAACAAGCATCAATAATCCCCCAAGGTCTAACTCTCGGGTGCCTCAACCTGGCTAGAAATAATGTGGGAGCCACAAGTGTGAGCCACATAAGTCATTAAAATTTTCTAGTTAGCCACATTTAACAAAGGAAAAAGAAACAGGTGAAAAAATTTTAATAATATGTTTTATTTAACCCAGACACATCCAAACCAATATCATTTCAATGTGTAATTAATGTGTAACATTTAAATGAACCCTTTAATATTTTTTCCTACTGAGTCTGAGAAAATTAGTATTTTTTTCCAAACCAAGTCTCTGCATATTTTACACTCAAAGCATGTATCGATGCAGACGAGCCATTTCAAGTGCTCAAGAGCCTTATGTGGCCGGTGGCTGCCATATTGGACAGTCCAGGGCTAAGGGTAAAATGCAAAGGCAGTAACCTCGCTAGGGCTCAGCCTCCCTTCAAATGGGGATATGGTAGTGCTGCTCCTTGGTGTTGTTACAAAGATCAGTGAGATGCCTCTTACAGCGCTGGGTGGTTAGTGGGCTCTCGGCACTGTTCAGTTTCTCCTGTGCTGAGGGGAAGAGACCCATTGGGTCAGGCGGCAGATGGAATGACTCCTCTCATCTCCCTAAAACGGTTTTTTTTTTTTCAATATGCTTAACCCAGGTTCCCTTTTTGCTAACCATAAAATGCTCATGTTTTCCTTTTGTGATATTTTTTATTTCAAAATACCATTAAAAATTCAATTTCATGACTAAAAAGAAAAGAAATAGCACAAAGATTGCTTTGTTGTCACTCTCCCTCCTCCAACCTGGAAGCCCATTCCCCCCATGCCCTTCGGATTGTAAATCCGCTCTAGAACATCTTTCTCATTTCGAGCTGCTGTCTCAACTCCAGACCCGCCTTGCATCTGTGTAAGGTTTTTAGATTTAAAATAGCTTCTTTATCGTTACAAAAATAATATGTTCTGTAAGCAAAAATGGGAAAATACAGAAAAGGAGAAAGGACAAAATTGGAACCACCAGATTCACACCATCCACCAGATGAGCACAAAACACCTGGGGTAGATCCTGGAAGCAGTGGTTTCCAGCCCTGGCTGTTCATCGGGATCACCTGGGCACCTAAGCACCCCCAGCGACTGTCATTTAACTGGCGTGGATGCCACTTGGGCATCAGGATTTTTTTAAGTGCTCCCCACATGGGCACCCAGCTGGCTCTCAGTGGAGCATGCAACTCTTGATCTCAGAGCTATAGGCTCGAGCCCCATGTTAGATGTAGAGATTACTTAAAAATAAAATCTTAGGGGCACCTGGGTGGCTCAGTCGGTTAAGCGTCTGACTTCGCCTCAGGTCATGATCTTATGGTTCATGGGTTCGAGCCCTGCATCAGGCTCTGTGCTGACGGCTAGCTCAGAGCCTTAAGGCTGCTTCAGATTCTGTGTCTCCCTCCCTCTCTGCCCCTCCCCTGCTCATGCTATCTCTCTCTCTCTCTCTCTCTCTCTCTCTCTCTCTCTCTCGCATGCGTGCACGTGCTCTCTCGCACTCTCTCTCAAAAATGAATAAATGTTTTAAAAAATTTTTAATAAAATAAAAATCTTAAATAAATAAATAAATAAATGTTCCCCTGGTAAATTCTAATGAGCACCTAATATAGGAACCAGTGTGCTAGAGCAGTGAGTCTCAGACTTTAATGTGCACTCCAATTGTGGTGATCTCGGCAAAATGCAGATTCTGATCGACTAAGTCTGGAGTGAGGCCCCAGGTTCTGATTTCTATTAAGGATGATGCTGTAGCAGCAGGTCTATCAACCAAATTTTTAATATTCCAGACCCTTAGCCATGCATAGATATCTATAGGTCCTTTTTTTCCCCTAAAAATTCTTAGCATAATCTTGTCTCTTAACCTGCTTTTTTAGTTCAGCAGTTCATTATGACCTCCTTTGCATTTTAAAATAGCACACTTCTGCAAGGGGTGCCTGGGTGGCTCAGTCAGTTGAGCATTGGAATCTTGATTTCAGCACAGGTCATGATCCCAGTGTTGTGGGATCGAGCCCTACATCGGGCTCTGTGTTGGGCATGGAGCCTGCTTGGAATTCTCTCTCTCTTCCTCTGCCTCTTCCCTGCTCATGTGCTCTCTCTTTCTAAAACACACACACACACACACACACACACACACACACACACACACTTCTGCAAGATCATTTTAATTGGCTACACAGAATTTCATTTTACTACTGTAGGTCACTTAGTGCGGTGCTTTGGGAGTGAGGGTTGCAGTTGGTGTATCATACAGTCTGGAAAGTTCAACCCTTGGCTCCATTCTGATGAGGTAGATCGGGGATCGGGCTCCACAAACAATTCTTCTCTACTGTTGCTCTCTCCTCTTGCCAGACCTTAAAACCACTGACTTAACACATTTTAGGGGCGCTAAACTTCCAAATGTTTTTCAGGAAAATATAGCAAAAAATTTTCTGAAGAAAAAAAGATTACAACAATCTCATGAAGTAAGCTTTATTATCATCTCTATTTTACAGAGAAGTAATATTTTCCTGTGTAAAATTTTGCCCATGAGATTCTGCTATTCACTCAGTTTGAGAATCATCTAAATTCTGATTTAACCCTTTTGTGCTTGTGGGAAGGACAGCAGGGTTTCCTAGATAAAGCCAAGCTCAGAGTGCTGGGCATTCCTCCCCTCTCCCGGCCAGCCCCGCCACATCCCTGCACTGAGGAACAAGGCCCCAGAAAAAGCCACATGTCTTCCGTGGCCACAGGCAAAAGGACCAACAGCAGAAAACTAATGCAAGGTCCGCCAGGGAGTGGCCTAGCCAGCAGCCTCTGAGGAGCTCTGCCATAAAAATCCCTGCTCAGGGCTCCCGAGTGGCTCCATCGGCTCAGGTCAGGATCTCACTGCTTGTGAGTTCAAGCCCCGCACTGGGCTCTGTGCTGACAGCTCAGAGCCTGGAGCCTGCTTTGAATTCTGTGTTTCCTTCTCTCTCTGCACCTCTCCCCCTCAAAAATAAATAATAAAAATGTATTTAAAAAAAACCAACTCTGTTCATAGACAGGAGGCAGTACCTTGAGACAGAGAAGCCGTAGAGGCCCAGAGGCCCAGAACTCTTGAAAAGCAGATGCTTGGAGAGAGCTCAAGCCATGAGGCAGAGAAAAGAAGAGAGGTGGACTGATGGCAACAGAAGTGTGAGAAGCAGAAACAGAAGAAGGCTGTGTTGTGCTGGAAAGTGGGCAATCTCCTGCCCAGGTGGGAACAAGTCACTGTCCTTCGAGCCCTGAGTCCTCGCCCCCCTCCTGGTCTCTGAGCTGTGTTCCAGTGGAGCCCAGCTGGGAAGACAGGCTAGGTACTTTTGGAGCCCTAATTTCCACAATTACCATGGGGGCTTTTCACAAGAATTGTGGGCCCTCCTGCCCACTAAGGAAAGCAAATTATTCCAGATAAACCGAGAAAGGGGCACTGGGTGACTCAGTCATTGAGCATCCAACTCTTGGTTTTAGCTCAGGTCATAATCTCACAGTTTAAGAGTTCAGTCCCAAATCAGGCTCAGCACTGACAGCATGGAGCCTGCTTGGAACTCTCTCTCTCTCTCTCTCTCTCTTTCTCTCTCTCTCTCTGCCCCTCCCCCACTTACACATATACACACACACTTTCTCTCTCTCTCTCTCAAAATAAATAAATAAACGTAAAAAAAAAAGTAAACCAAAAAAAACTTCATTACAAGCAAGAGTTCAACACACACTCTCCATAATTCTATTCATTTCTTAAACTTTGTGAGTAAAAGATTTAAAATCTGACTTCAAGGGAAGAATTGTGAAGACACAGGGTAACTGTGTGAGGTGGAGCCCAGGGAATCCAAGGGGAAGCAAGAGAGAGGAAGACATTGCAGAGAGGATCGATGAGGCGAAGATGGGACCAGACCTCTTCCTCAGTAGTAGCAGACTATTCCACGGGTCTGATGACTGACCCATCAGAAAGAGGATCCACCAGTGGCCGGAGTCAGAGGGAAGGGAAACTGAGCTGCACGGTGTTGTCTAGAAAGTGCTCAGCAGGCAGTGTGATGACTAGAGCAGTCCAGATGGTGCAGGGAGCCAGGGACTGATTCCCCAGACGTGGCCTTTGCTCTGTTGATGACCAATCAGAAGTAGCCACCAGAGTTGCCCACCTGGAGTCCAGTCCTTCCATCTGGAACAAGAATAAAGACTCCAGTGCACTTTCAGAGACTGGAACTCAAGCATCCAAAAAGTCCCCAGAATTTTTTGGAAGGCAAAAGATGCACAAGCGAGAACCACTGAGTCAGGGGCGAGGAGCTTCCTGTGAGCAATGGGCTGACTGGTGGATACAAGCCCTCAGCTACCATCGAACTCTCAGATAAGCCTGGACTTTACATGTATCTCTCCCAAAGCTCCTACCTAGTGACATAAGAATAACAATAAAAATAATAGCAGATACGTGATAAGTCCACAATGTGGGCCGGATGCCATGTCAGAAGCCTTAAGCCCATTATCTCATTTCATTTTTACCTCAGCCTTATGAAGTAGGCACTAAGACTGTCGCCACTTTACAGATGAGCTGATGCTCAGAGAGGCTCATTAATGTGACCAATGTCATAAAGCTGATTAGAGCAGAAATGGGATTCCCACTATATCGGTCTGAATCCAGAGTCTGTGCTCTTGGTCACTTGAGCCATATTGTCTATCTAATCAATTATGACATTAAAACAAAAATAAAGATGATCTAAATTCACAGTTCCATTTAAAATATGAAAACACCCTCAAGGCACCTGGGTGGCTCAGTCAGCATCCAACTTCAGCTCAGGTCATGATCTTGTGGTTCGTGAGTTCGAGCCCCACACCGGGCTCTGTGCTGACAGCTCAGAGCCTGGAGCCTGCTTCGGATTCTGTGTCTCCTTCTCTCTCTGCCCCTCCCCTGCTCACGCTCTGTCTCTCTCTGTCTCAAAAATAAATAAACATTAAAATAATATTTTAAACAAATTAATGAAAAATAAGAGCACATGTTCAATACCTCCCCATTTCATAGAGTTGTGGACTTGGAAAACTATAAGAGAAAACCCAGCGCCCCATTTGGCAACTGATGGTGAAGTCAAGTCTCTAGGGGCAGCAACTTTCATCTGCAAACATAGCCAGAGGTTTCTCATTTGTAACATACTGAACTCGTTCCAGAACCTTCCACCTCAGCGTTTGTTCTGGTGGAAGATAAACCCTGAAAAGCCATTAGGTCTTGAATCAGACAGGCAAATCAAGCTGGTACAGTGAACTAACCACCATAGTTCATCAGAAGGGGGATCAGTGAGACCCTAAACCAACAGCAGGCTTTACTGTTTATCAGCAAGGGGCGACTCCAGTCCTTGTCCCAGTGATGCAGAGAGGGCCTCACATGTTTCCTCCGGGGAAGTGTCTACAAAGGTGACTGGTGAGACTGCAGACTTGTGGGGCCAAGTCTGAGGACTGTGGAGAAAGGAGTGGTAGAAATTCCTTTTACTTTGTCCTATTTTATCAGGCCTGCCGAAGAGAAACATGGTCTGTTGAACTAAATTCTTATCCAAACAATACAATTAACTTCCTCCTCCTCCTTTTCCTTTTCCTTCTCCTCCTTTTCCGGCTCCCTGAAGCTTCCAGAAAGTAAATTTTACATCTTTCATTCAATATTACCTCTCTGTGTGCTGAGACCACAGTTTACAGTTTGCGTCCGCTGAGCGCTGGGCCTGACCCTACTGACTGTGGTTTGATCTAAAGGATGGTGAAGGGCTGGTCTGTCCAAGTGCTGGACACTATCATTGTTTAAGTTTACTCACCAGATGGTACCAATGCTGTTAAACTATTCAAAAGCATAAAAGAGAAAGCATGCTTTCAGACCCTTTTTTACAAAACCAGGTCTTAATACCAAAACCTGAAAAAAAAAATACAGCATTCAAAAGAAAACTACAAATTTCATTCATGAATATGGATTTTAAAAATCTGAAAGATTCGGGGCACCTAGGTGGCTCAGTCAGCCAAGAGTCCGACTTTGGCTCAGGTCATGATCTCATGGTTTGTGGGTTCAAGCCCCACATCAGGCTCTGTGCTGACAGCTCAGAGCCTAGAGCCTGCTTCACATTCTGTGTGCCCCCCTCTCTCTGCCCCTCCCCTTCTCACTCTCTCTCTCTCAAAAATAAACGTTAAGAAAAGTTTTTTAATTCTGAAAGATTCAACATTAACTTCTGATAAAATATCTTAATAAAAAAGTGGGATATCTCCTTAACATAAGACATATATGCAGTCAAGTCAAAACCAGAATCATGCTTCATGGTGAAATATTAAAAGGGCACTGAGGAAATCTAAGAAAAAGACTGCCACTACCATTTCATGTTGTAGTGAAGATATAAGCCAATGCAATTCTAGAAGGGAAAGAAATAGGAAGGACAAAAACTAGCCAGGGAAGGAAATTTTTCATTATTTGCAGATGTTATTATGATTGTGTACTTTGAGAACTTAAGGGCAAGAGAATGTACTATAGGATGTAACTGCAAAATAAACATACCAGAATGGACAGCTCTCCTATCAGTAAATGACTCAGACCTGAGAAAATAGAATTCTACGTTGGCAGCGGGAGGGAAAGATAAGAATCAAACCAATTTGCACTGCAGAATCCCCCACAGGCTCAGGAATTGGCAGGACCAATTACCTTTGGAAGTGAAGGAAGGATTAAAGCAAAGAGAACTGATTGAAATACTGCTTAAGAGGAAGTTAGAGACCTAAATACTCTCCCAGCTCCCTGGCCCACCACAGCAGAAGATGGGGATTTGTATCCTGGAACGGGAAAACCTGGTCTTTGGTTTGGAGGACACGAGGCACACCTGAGGTCACTAGAGGCAAACAGGAGTAGGGGTAAGAATCGGTTGCTGGAATTTCTGCCCTCTTCCACCTCTGCTCCTAGAAGACGGTAGACTGGCTTTCTCTCTTCCAGACGGAGATTAGAAAAGACTTACCTGGGGGATCCAACCAGCTCATAGAGAAAGACATAAAGCCCTGGACAAGGGTCCCCCGGGTGAAACCATTCAGCCAGAAGATGCAACAAATCCTTCCCTGTGCCTGCAGAGCTCCCAGTCAGCTTCACTAGGAGCAAATGACCGAAGATCACCCACCAGGCATTTGAGGAAAACTTCTAACATGAAGCATAGAAACGAAATGGGCAAACAGAAGAAGGAAGTCGGAGGAAATGGATTATGCAATTATGCGAGGAGAAGAAAATGAAAACAAAGACACTAAAAAACCATTGCTAATACCCTTAGAAAAATAAGAAGCTATTGTGACATTGCATCCACAAAATAAGAATACAATGCTATAAAAATAGAGAAAAAAGAGTAAGAGAGAGCTTTTGGCATTTAAAGACATGGTATCAGAGTTGTTGTTTTTTTTTTTTTTTTAATGTACAGAAGGTTTGGAAGAGGATGTGGAGAAAATCTCCCAGAGCATAAAGCACAAAGGCAAAAAAGGAGAGGAAAACAGGAGACAAAATATAAGAAAGTTAGAAGTCTGGTCCCAGAGGTCCAATATCCAAGCAACAGGAGTTCTAGAAAGCATAAACAGTAAACATAAAAGGAGGGAATTATTAAAGAAATAACTCGAGAACATTTCCAAGAACTGGAGAGCACCAGTTTCCAAATTAAAAGAGTTCCACACGAAGAATTAAAGTAGACCTGTACTCAGGTATATCGAGGTAAAATTTTGGAGCAAGGAGGAAAAATAAACAAAAATCCTCCAAATTTGTGGGAAAAACATATAAAAGATGAGGAACAGAGATGGTTTCTGACTCCTACCACAGGAAGGTAGAAAGCAATAGAACAATGTTTTCACAATTCTGGAGTGGCTTTCAACCTAGAGTTCCGTATTCAAAATACCATTTCTCAAGGATGAGAGTCAAATAGAGACATTTTTAGATGTAAAAAATATATATATACACCTCCAAATCACCCTTCCTTATGAAGCTGTTGAAAGATATGCTTCACCAAAACATGATCGTAAACCCAAATAAAGGGAGATCTAATGTCCAAAAGCTGGAGCTCTGTCACAGGAGACACGTGAGGAGACAGACAAATGACACTGGGAGGAAATATACACCAGGCAGAGACAACAAGTCCCGATGTCTTTCAGAGAGATAAAATTGATAAAATAATATGTCTTCAAAAGAGATGTAGGGGAGCCTGGGTGGCTCAGTCGGTTAAGCCTCTGCCTTGGCTCAGGTCATGATCTCACGTTCGTGGACTCCAATCCTGCGTCGGGCTCTGTGCTGACAGCTCGGAGCCTGGAGCCTGCTTCCGATTCTGTGTCTCCCTCTCTCTCTGACCCTACCTGCTCATGCTCTGTCTCTCTCTGTCTCAAAAATAAATAAAACATGAAAAAAAAAGAGATGTATAAACTAGCAAAGAATTTGAAGTGGAATTAATCATAACAACATTAAGAAAAGTAACTAAGTGGGGCACTGGGTGGCTCAGGTCATTAGGCCTCTGACTCGATTTCAGCTCAGGTCATAATCTCACAGTTTGTGAGTTCGAGCGCAACGTGCTGTCAGCGCTGCTTGAGATTCATTCCCTTTCTCTCTCTCTCTCTCTCTTTCTCTCTCTCTCCCCCTTTTCTCCCTCTCTCCCTCTCCCTACTCCTCCCTCCTCCCCTGTTCAGGCTCATGCCCATGCACTCTCTCTCTTTCAAAATAAATAAATAAACTTAAAAAAAGAAAACAACTAAGCAAATGGGGGGAAAGAAATGATTATTAACTCCAGGGAAAATGAATACTGAATACTAAAGCACATTATAAATCTACCTATTGAAACAGTTTGGAGCTGGTTCAGAAATACACACAAAAAATATATATATAAAAGATGAGGGGCGCCTTGGTGGCTCAGTCGGTTAAGCCTCCGGCTTTGGCTCAGGTCAGATCTCACGTTCGTGGGTTCGAGCCCCGCGTCAGGCTCTGTGCAGACAGCTAGCTCAGAGTCTGGAGCCTGTTTCCGGTTCTGTGTCTCCTTCTCTCTCTGCCCCTCCCCCTCTCATGCTCTGTCTCTCTCTGTATCAAAAATAAATAAAACATTTAAAAATATTTAAATATATATATATAAAAGATGAAAGAGTTCAGGAAACAAACTCTAAACAAATGAGAATTTAAAGTGTAATTTGGGTGGGGGCGCCTGGGTGGCTCAGTCTGTTAAGCCTCTGACTTCAGCTCAGGTCATGATCTTATGGTTTGTGGGTTTGAGCTCTGCATTGGGCTGTATGCTGACAGCTCAGAGCCTGGAGCCTGCTTTGGATTCTGTGTCTCCTCCTCTCTCTGCCTGTCCCCTGCTCGCTCGCTCTCTCTCTCAAAAATAAATAAACATTAAAAAAATATTTTTAAAAAGTAGATGTCTGTCTTTCTTACTCTGTATTCCCAAGTAAATCTTAGATGGAGTTTCTGTTTTTTTGTTTTTGTTTTTATTTTAAAGATAGCGTGTGAGCAGAGAGAGGGGCAGAGAGAGAGAATTTGAGCAAGCTCCATGCTCAGTGAGGAGCCCACAGGGGACTTGATCCCAGGACCTTGGGTCATGACCTGAGCCAAAATCAAGAGTAGCACATTCAACCAACTAAGTCACCCAGGTGCCCCCTATGTGGATTTAAATAGAAGAAATAAAGTCATAAAAGGTACAAGAAGAAAACATAGGTAAATAGTATATAAACTTATTGTGAGAAATAATTTTAAATAAAACACTAAATCTAGTACCATAAAGGAAAAGATTAATAACTTAAATCACATAAAAATATAAATCATTCCTTCAGGAGGAAAATCCTGAAAAAGTCAAAAGACTAACAAAAAAACAGAGATAATAGTTGCAACACATACAACAGACAGTTGTTTTCCTTAACATATAAAGAGTATTAACAAATCAATAAAAAGGACCAATAATCTACTTGAAAAATGAGACTAGAATGTACTTATAGAGAACGTATTAGTACTTTTTAAAGACATAAAATGATACAAAGTGGTTAATTTTGCTCATAATCAAGAAATATAAACAAAAATAAAAAACTTTTATCTGCAAGGTTGGCAGAGATTAAAAAATACTAGAATCCTCAATGTTGACAAGAGTATGGGGAAACATTTATTCTCACTTTCAGTGGGAGTGTGAATTCATACATTGTCTGAAATGAGGAAATTGGTTGTATTTATCAAAACTTGTAATGTAAATACCACTGAGACCATCATTTCTGCTTCTAGAAATTTATACTAAACATACTCTCATACGTGTATACAAAATCATACATACAAGATTTGTCACATAGATCTCTTCAGGATTGACTCCTGTTGTCAATAGGATTCAAAATAAATTCCACAAATTGCACAGTGTGGGTTATAGACTAATGAGGAAAGGTCAGGGTCAACAAGAGAAGGCCCATGAGCCCCACCAACCTGTTTGCCTCTGGAGGAATGTGCTAGGACCAGGCAGTCCACTGTGTATGCAGTGTGGGTTGGTGTTTCATGGATGGGACACCAGTTCCCTAAGAGAATCCCTTCTTTTAGGGCAAACACGAGACCCATCCTATCAGTGAAGCACAGTTTGGACATTGTATCATCTAGATATGGTGCCAGCCAGAGTTTAGACATAGGGTGAGGCAAATGAGACACACGTCTCTGGTGCAAAATTTAAGAAGCCACCAAAAACTCAATAATCAAGATAACATAGTTTAATGAAATACTTTAAAATAAAAATCAATGTCATGACCTGGCATCTTTTTATTTGGAGTGTTGATATTTTGTTCATCAAGGATTTTTGGAGTAACATTGATTTTTTAAAATTTGATATTGCATCAAATTTTTTTTCTTGATTATTGAGATTCCAGGGCCCTCTTAAATGTTGCTTCCAAGTGCCTCTGTAGTCTCAAACCTTTTGCTGTTTTTGACTGTTTTGTCTGGAAAAACCAGCCACCCCAACCCCCACCCCCGGCCAACACTCCCACACTTGGATGAGTAAGCTCCCAGTTCTACTGGAGAGTTCAGACTGACCACTGGGAGAAGTAGAGTGGAGGGAAGCCCTGAGTTCTGACTGGCTCGTTGTCTGGACAATCTGGAAGAAGCACTTAAGGAGAGTCATTGTACCGCAAAGATGTTCACTGAAACCGTAATCAGAAAAGGGTCGAGGGGCGCCTGGGTGGCTCAGTCAGTTGGTTAAGCATCTGACTCTTGATTGCAGCTCAGGTCATGATCTCACAGTTCATGAGCTTGGGCCCTAGATCAGGCTCTGTGCTGACAGTGCAGAGCCTGTTTGGGATTCTCTCTCTCCCTCTCTCTCTGACCCCTTCCGCACTCTCTCTCTCAAAAATAAATAAATAAATAAAAGAGCAGGGTTGAAAATAACCTAAGTGGTCATCAGTGGAAACTAATAACTTTTAAGCAGAATTCTATGCATCTATGAAAAAGATAAACAAGATATAAAAGGTGAATAAAAACAAGGTGTAGAACAATTCATACAGTACAGTGGCTCCCCCCTTGATCTGAGGTTTTGCTTCCCACGGTCTCATTTACCCGAGGTTAAACAATGATCTCGAAGAAAACGATCCTCCTTCTGATATTGTCAGAAAGTCAACAGTGTTTCCATCACACTGCCTGTGTCATTCCTCTCCTTTCATCTCATCATATGGGCATGTTACCATCTCACAGCATCACAAAAAGAGAAAGGTAAGTACAGGACAATAAGATATTTTGAGAGAGAGAGGCCACATTGAGATAAGCTTTATTATAGTATATTGTTATAATTATACAACTTTATTATTGTTGTTAATCTCTTATTGTGCCTAATTTATAAATTAAACTTTATCATTGGTATATATGTACAGAAAAAAACAGTACATCATAGGGTTCGGTATTATCCATGGTTTGAAGCATCCACATGGGGTCTTGGAACATATTCCCCATGGATAAAAGGGGACTACGTATGTCTCTGTTTGCATATGTGATACACTATATACACTATATACAATATGGTAATATTTATTATTATTATTCACAATAGGTAATCATTAGTGCCTTATATGTGCAAGACTCACTGAACCCCCACTAACATTCTATGAGGCAGACACTATTATTTAAAATTTTTTCATGTTTATTTATTTTTGAGAAAGAGAGAGAGAGAGAGAGAGAGAGAGGGAGGGAGCAAGTGGGGGAGGGGCAGACAGAGAGAGGGAGACAAAGAATCTGAAGCAGGCTCCAGGCTCTGAGCTGTCAGCACAGAGCCCAATGCGGGGCTCAAACCCACGAGGCTCAAACTCACGGACTATGAGATCATGACCTGAGCCAAAGTCGGACACTTAACTTAACCAACTGAGCCATCTAGGTGCCCCAAGTCAGACACTATTATTATCTTCATAAGGATTCCTTATCCTTAGATAAGGAATCTAAGATCCAGAGAAATTAAGTAACCCATCTAAAGTCACCCAGGTAACAACTGGAGGAGTCAGGGTTTGGACACATAAATAAATGTTTGTGTATACTCATGAATAGTTTATGGAAAGACACAATCAAAACCCTTCATAGTGGTTATCTCCATGCAATGAGATTGAGAATCTAAGGTCTTTTAGATTGTTTTAGCTTTTATTTTATTATATATATATATATATATATATATATATATATATATACACACACATATTTAGAGAGAGAGCACATGAGCAGGAGAGAAGGGCAGAGGGAGAGAGAGGATCTTAAGCAGGCTCCATGACGCAATGCAGGGCTCAATTCTAGGAACCTGGGATCATGAACTAAGCCAAAATCAGGAGTCGACACTCAACTAACTGAGCCACCCAGGAACCCCTGAACTTTGTTTTTATAGTTAGGGTTGCCTGATAAAATACAGGAAACCCACTTATATTTTAATTTCAGAGAAAGAGTAAATTGATTTTTGGTATAAGTACATCTCATGCAACATCTGACACATACTATACCAAAAAAATTATTAGTTGCCTCCCTGAAATTCAAATTTCAGCGGATGTCCGCTGTTTGTATTTGCTAAGTCTGATAACCTACTGCTAGTGAGCCTTCATTTGTTAAGGCCAAAAATTCCCTTGTTCCTGCCACAGTGAAATACCAATTCTCCAACAATATGCTATAATCTGATAAAATAGGATTTCAACAGGTGGCATAATGCAGATATTGAAGTTACTCAATTCAACTACAGCATATTAAGATGATCCAGAAACAACTGTGCCTGAACTCTATCTTCACTTGTTTTTTTGTGTGTGTTTTGTTTGTTTGGTTTTGTTTAGTTTGATTTGGTTTGGTTTGGTTTGGTTTTTGCCTGGAAAGGCATGAGTTGCAACTACAAGAAAAAAACCCAGGCGCCTTGATACAGTTTGGGTCTACCTCTAACTCCTAGAGGAATTCACCCGGACCAGGCATAGCCGCCTTCTGTTCATCAGGCTCGCTGCCAATAAAATACGGACATATATATTAATGGGAATTTGGGGCGCTAGAGGCAGCAACTCCACATCTGGGTCCAGTATCGCAATTTGTATAGGGTCTGAACCACACACAGCTTCGGAAGCCTAACAGACAGCTGTACATGCCGCCCTTCCGCTCGGGCCGTATCACAAACCAGAATAGGAGGTGTGTCTCCTCGACCGACCGAAGGAGACTAGATGGTCGGTGGTATTCCTGAGGGAGGGGAAGGAATTGGCCTCCAGCTTCCGGTCCTGAGGATGCCGGACACCACGCTCTTTTGAATGTCAGTTACCAGCTGCTTATTGAGTGTAAAACAACAAAGGGACATCAAGTACTTCTGCGTCCCAAGCTGTGCGACGGGAATTGGTCACGTTCAAACAAATGCAAGCTCCATTGTTAAAGAAGAGGAACCCCAGGGATAGGAAAGCCCAGCCCCACAGAGGTTCCTCCCTCCTCCCTGCACTGCAGAAGCCAGTCCTGGGCAAGAGCGCCCCCTGCAGGCACCCAGCATCCTTGCGAAGGAAGCGCGGTCTAATTCAGAGCCGCTGCCAGGTGTGAGGATGGTCTTGCCACCGTCACTTCTAAAACCGCCTTGAGTGGCAGTCATCTTACATGTAGCCTCGCGGGGGGGAAGACTTTGAAAGGAAATTGAGGGGTCTCATTACAGTGGACAGATTAAAGGCAGCGTCCATGCATGACCCTTGACTGCAGATAAACTGGACATCCTGTCATGTATTCAAAGTCCTGGGCTCTGATGAATGTTGATCATCGACTTTGCTGCTGGCTTCAATTGGTTAGCAATTCTGACAAAATTAAGCTCCTGATTCTTCATGTGGATGCCACCAAATCCCTAGTGAGGAATCCTTGTTCTCGCAAGATAAAGGAGGCAGGCAAGTGGACACATGAATAGAATGATCAGAGAGGAATGGACACAGCCTGGGAAAAGGCAAGGACGCAACATACTTAACGACCAACGTGCTTCTTTCCACAGCCCTGTAAGGTTGACCTTCCCCTCCCTACTGCAGTGTCTGGAGGTAACACCCTGCCCATTGCTGAAAGGTAGATTATATTTCACTGCTACTTAGCCTATAAAGGCCAGAAGTATGTTAACACAACAATTAATTAATTGATTGATTAAGTAAAATCAACCATTATGGAATTAAGTCTTCAAGAGCTTATGTAGAAAGTTGTGGAGGGGCACCGGTGGCTCAGTCAGTTTAGCATCCAACTTTGACTCAGGTCATGATCTCATGGTTTGTGGATTCAAGCCCCATGTTGGTCTCTGTGCTGACAGCTCAGAGCCTGGAGCCTGCTGATTTCTGTGCCTCCCACTATCTCTGTCCCTCCCCCGTTTGCAATGTGTCTCTCTTTAAAAAATAAATAAACATTAAAAAATAAAATTAAAAAAAAGAAAGTTGTGGAGGAATATGACAGTCTTGATTTCTTTCATCTGATTTGGAAACACAATTTCACAAATGGTGTAATTCAAAAATGGGTTTACAGCCTACAGATAAAACAACTCTTCCAAGGTACTCATCTCTCCCAAGCACATGTGAGGAAGGATGATGGAATTGATCTCTCATTTTGTAGCTGAGGATGTCCACTAGGCTAGGAACATGCATGAGGAGGCCTACAATTCTATCACAAGCCAGTTACTCTCACGCTAATTCTTCTCTATCACATTCTGCCATGTTAGGAGCACTAAGGAATGAGTAAAAATAATGAGGTGTATGTAAGAGTCCTCCTAATAAATGGACCAAGCCCTCAAATATTTCTGGTGATGCTGCCTATGAAGGGAACTGATAAATACAAATAAGAAGTTTTAAACTTAGATTTGACAAAGCACAAGTGAAAGATTGGGGCAAAAAGTAGAGAAAGCATTATGAATTAGGAAAAATAACAATCAAACATATGAGTCTCAAATGAAATTTCTCTCTATCTTTTGGCTTTTACACAATGTGGGTGACCAATCTGATGATCGTTTGCTGGGTAAAGTGGGACAGGAACTTATGATTTCACAATTCACCAGAAAGATTAAAGTAAAAATAAAAACCCCTTTTAATCAAATGGTGGGTACATTATGAACTTACTATCTTGGAATCAAACCATGAAGGGGAGAAGGAAGGAGGCTCAGGAAAGACTGAATAAGATAATAAACACAAATTCAGTTACCCCCAAATCACATAAAGAGGTCTTTGATTGAATCTTTTTTCTAGTATGTCTGCTCTGACCCTGTTTCTTTTCATTATGGCTCCTGTTGGTCAAAGACTAGCCCCCGATATATATGTGATTATTCTCTCCACTGGGAAGCAACACAACCGCCAGCATGAGGTGGCTTTTCATCCATCAGTTGTAGACAGGCTGAACACATAAGAATCTCCCAAGCCACGATGGGATGTATACAGACAACAGTCTCCTACCCTAATTAGTAACATTCCATGAGTATTTGCAGATAGAAGACTGTATGGCTGTAAGCTCAACTATGGAAGGATTCAACTATTGTAGCCATTGGCAAAAATAAGGAATGGATCGAAATGCCCATAGTAACGGGTGTGTACAGATTCAAGATGATTGAGCATGATTAAAAAAAAAAGTATAGGGATACTTGACTGGCTCTGTTGGTTAAATGTCGGACTTCGGTGCAGGTCATGATCTCACAGTTCATGAGTTAGAGCCCTTCATGGGGCTTCACACTGACAGTGAGGATCCTGCTTGGGATTCTCTCTCTCTCTCAAAATAAATAAATTTAAGAAAAGTATACTAGTACCTTTTTATCAATAAAAAATGGACACATCCATCCCTTCCAATCTGCAACCAGTTTGTTTCATTGACTTAATTTGGGAATCTGGGAATTCTGTTCCTGCAGGTTCTGACAGTGGGTGCCATATTGGACCACTCCATTGACAGTGGGAAAAAACAGGACTATTTTACCAAGCAAAAGATGAATTATCTTCTTTGAGAAATCTGACTAGACTAAGAGGAAAGACCTAAAGATATTGACATCAGAGGTTTCCCAGTGAAATGTCCCAGGCAGCTTGTCCAACAGCAAATTTCACAACTGATATGCCCTACAGGTTTCAGAGCATCTCATCAGATGCATTTACCCTCTCACACCTTTTTAAAAAATGTTTACTTATTTTGAGAGGGAGGGAGAAAGAGAGAGAGAGAACGGACAGACAGAGAGAGCAGAGACACATGTGAATTGGGGCGGGGGTTGGGAGGGGGAGAAAATCTCAAGCAGGCGTCACACTCAGGGTGGAGCTCACTGCAGTGCTCAGTCCCAAGACTGAGCCAAAATCAAGGGTCAGACACTCAACTGACTGAGCCACTCTGGTGCGCCATCAGTCTCTCACTCTTAAAAATATGCCAACATCCACAGATTACAGCCTCTAATATGAAAAGACCAAAACTAACAGAAGGAAAAAACAAACCTGGGTAAAACAAACTATATAGGAGGGAAGAAAACGTCAATAAAATACCACACCACACCTACCATTGATATCCTCAAAGAAAAGCTATTGAAACCATAAAATAAGAGATGTTGTATCAAAGAGGATAGTTAATGAGTAAAACTGAGTTTCTGGAAATCAAAAATGGAAATAAGAAATGAAGAATTCATTAAACGTTTTCACGATAAAGTTTAGGAAATTTCTCAGGAGAAAAGCAGAGATGGAAATAGGACAGAAAAAATAAGAGAAATACAAGACCAGTCCAGGAGTTCTAGGAAGGCAGAGAAGAGAAAAATAAGAAAGAGTATTTTTAAAAAACTAATTCTTTAAAAATTTTCCAGACCTTAAGGACATGAGTTTTCATACTGAAGGATTCACTCAGCGCTCAGCACCAATGAATGGAAACCGATCTAGATCAAGTCATGCTTTGCAAAATTTCAGAACCCACGGCATAAAAAGAAGATCACTTATGGGGCTCCTGGGTGGCTCAGTTGGTTGAGTGTCCAACTCTTGATTTCGGCTCAGTTCATGATCTCACTGTTTGTGAGATCAAGTCCCAAGTCAGGCTCTGTACTGTCAGCTCGGGATTCTCTGTCTCCCTCTATCTCTGCCCCTCCCCTGCTCAAGCACTCTCTCTCTCAAAACAAATTTTAAAAAAAATTTTTAAAGAAGAAGAAGAAGATCACATAGGTTTCTAGAGATAGAAAAACATATAAATAATTAGAAATCAGAATGGCATTAGATTTATCCATAAAAATATTGGAAGACAAAGACAGAAGACAATTGGGAACTGCCTTCAAAATTCTGGAGGCAAATTATTGCTATGCTAACCTAGAATTCTATATTCAAGCAAACTATCAATCAAGTGAGAAAGCAAAATAAAGATGATTCTGTAATTGCAAGATTTCAGAAATGAGTTTCTCATGCAACCTTTCTCAGGAAGCTACTGCAGTACAAACTCCACCAAAATGAGAGTGAATCCAAGAATAAAGAAGATGAGAAGACACAGGCTCCAGTAAACAGAAGCTCCAACACAGGAGGGATAAAGGGAATCCTAAGGATAATGGAGATTGGAAATTCCAAAGAGAATGTGGAAAGAGATTTCAGAATGTTGCCTATGTACTGGGTAGGAGTGGGTCCAAGCTTTGTGAGGCTTGAAGCTTATACAATTTGGGGGATCCTCTTTAAGGAAAAAAAAATAAAATTATGGATACAAAAATTAAGCATAAAAATTTATGTAGAATGAAAAAAGAAATATTAATAAATTAAAAAAATTTTAAAGCTGACAAATGCCACAAACATCACAAAACTCAGTAAAATAAAATATTTTTGTTTTAACTGCTTGATATGTGTCTTTAATACCTTTTTTCTCTATATTTTCAAATGCACAATTTTCCTCCCAATAATTTATTGTGAACAATTTTGAACCTATGAATGGGCATCTGGGTGGCTCAGTTGGTTAAGCATCAGACTTTGGCTCAGGTCATGATCTTGCACTTGGTGAGTTTGAGACCCTCATTCAGCATTGTGCTGAGAGCTCAGAGTCAGAAGCCTACTTCAGATTCTGTGTCTCCCTTCCTCTCTGCCCATCCCCTGCTCACACTCTGTCTCTCTCTCTCTCAAAAATAAATAAAACATTTAAAAAATTTTAACCTATAGGAAAGTTACAAGAACTTCATGATAAACACTATATAGATACCTACCACTAAATCTTACACTTAACATTTTATTATACTTACTTTATCACCAGTCTGTCCATCCATCCATTCCTCAGAGTTTATTATGCTGCTAGAAATTAATTGTAGCTGAGCCATGTGTTAAGTTATGATGACTTTCCTGAACAGCTTTTTGTTTTCCATGGAGTTAATAATTGTCTTTTTTCCCCCATAGTTTTCTCTGAACACATCAGAATATTCAATTCCCGAGTCTCCACCAATTGGCTAAATCTTTCATTATACTGAGACACATCCAGTTGTCTATAAATCTTACCTAGTAGAGATCTCTTCTGGAGTTTTCTGACCTACTCCTAAACAGGCTAATTGACATGTTAGCCTAGAGCTGGCAGTATATTTCTTGTGAATCTAATGAAGACTCAGCTTCAGGAGCCCTCCACAGGATCATGAATTTTGTAAAATTTGCAAAGTAAGATATTCTAACTCTGATGAGTTAAATTCACTGTCTCTTTCCTATCCAACTTTCCCTCTGTCATATTTTTTTCTCACACACTGCAGTTTGGCGAACCAAGAGAAAGTAAGTTGGAGATCCATTCAGTTTGGATCTAGTTGGATTTATTTGTGTAGTTTGCAGTCACATCTGTATAAAATTAGCTTATCGTTAGCCATTCCAGTAGGAATTGCTTCAGGAATATTTCTACCTCCTACTGCACTAACTCACCAGGGGCCAGACATGAAGGCGAAGGGCCAGAGTTATAACAAGATGTTCTGTGGTGCCTGGCAGCAGAAGTAGGTGAACAGAGGCAGAGAAACAAGGTCTGAATGTAAGGAGCCAGCGCTGGTCTGTGGAAACCTTCTTTCATTTATCAGATATAGGAAATTGCAAGTGATGGATTTAGTTCCCAGCAATTCAACTTTCTCCTATCAGGCATGTACTGGATAATGCAACACATACAATCATAAACACACTGTCCAGTTTTTCTTTTGGTGAGAAACATACACAAAATTTCAGAATTCTGCTTAGACCTGCAGCAGAGCAGTTCCACACGTATGTAAAGTTGCTTATTTTATACATCTCCACTACCAATAATAAAAACAAATTGTGATGAACCATGCTGGAGAAAAGACTGAATTTTCTCCCTATTCTTCCTAGAGAAAAATATCACAAAATCATTGTCATATAACTACATTACAATATAACTATATTAGGAGGGTGGAAGAAACAGAAGGGTGCGTGTACGTAGTGAGGTAGAGGCTGAAAGAGAGTGAAATCCTCATCTTTCATTACAGGAAGTGCATAGATGATACCTAAAATGGAAAAAAAAATCAAGAAGCAGTACAGGGAAGCTATTTTGAGATATGGAAGGAGCTAAAATAATTCAAAGTGATTGCCTCTGAGAAGACAGACATGGGAAGAAAGAGAATAGAGACTGCTCTGGTTTTTCTCCTCTTTTCTTTTGTTCTTTTTAATTAATATCTATTTATTTTCAAATTTTTATTCTAGTTAGTTAACATATAGTGTAATATTGGTTTCTAGGGTAGAATTTCGTGATTCCTCGCTCACATATGATACCCAGTGCTCATCATCAGTGCTCTCATTAATACTCATCACTCATTTAGCCCATCCCCCACCCCCTCCCTTCATCAACCTTCAGTTGTTCTTTTTTTCTTAACAAACTTTGTAGAAACTTGTAAGTCTAATTTAAATTTACACATGAGTAATTTGGGCAAAAATTAAAAATTAAAAAACTCCTATCCTGTGATCAAGGGATTCCATCTCTGAGAATTTATCTATCCCACAGGTATGTTCATGCATGTGCATAAGGACATTTTTACAAAGTTATTGATTGCAGCATGGTCTGTAAGTACAAAAGACTGGAAATGATTTAAACATCATCAATAATGGATCATCAAATAAATAAAACATATAGCCACCAGAATGCTAGGTAGCCTGTTTTTTTAAATGAAGCAACTCCTGGGGTGCCTAGGTCGCTCAATTGATTAAGCGTCCGACTTAGGTTCAAGTCATGATCTTGTGGTTTGTGAGTTCGAGCCCCAGGCTCTGTGCTGACAGCTCAGAGCCTGGAGCCTGCTTCGGATTCTGTGTCTCGCCCTCTCTCTGCCTCTCCCCTGCTCATGTTCTGTCTCTCTCTCTCTCTCTCTAAATTATATAAACATTAAGACATTTCTTAAAAAATGAAGCAATTCAACATACATGTGAAGGAATCTCTTAAATGAAAAAGAAAAATACAGAAAATGTGCATGTATGATATAGGAACAAAAAAATACTTGTACAGAAATTCTAGAAGGACACACAACAAAATGAAACAGTAATTGTCTCCAGGAGAAGGAACTTGATGGCTAATGGAAGGGGTAGGAGAGTGACTTATTTTTCATTGCTAAACAATTTCATGTTTTTATTTATTACTATTTTTTAATGTTTATTTTTGAGAGAGAGACAGCATGTGACCATGCTAGAAAAAGAGAGAGCATGAGCATGCAGGGGAAGCACAGAGACAGAGGGAGACATAGGATCTGAAGCAGACTCTGTGCTAACAGCAGAAAGCCCGATGAAGGGCTTGAACCCACAAGCCACAAAATCATGACCTGAGCCAAAGTCGGATGCTTAACTGGCTGAGACACCCAGATACCCCAATGCTTTCACACTTTTAAAATTGCAGACCATGTGATAATATTATCTATTGAAAAAAAATTTTTAAATCATCTCCCAGGATTTTCTTTTCTTTTCTTTTTCTATTTTAGAGAGAGAGAGAGCATGAGCCAGAGAGAGGGGCAGAGGGAGAGAGAATCTTAAGCAGGCTCCAGGTCCAATAAAGAACCTGAGCTGGGCTCAATCCCAGGACTCTGGGATCATGACCTAAGCCAAAATCAAGAGGCAGATACTCAACTGACTGAGTCACCCAAGCACCCCTAAACTAAAAAAATTTAATTAAAAAATTGAAATACAAAATGGAAAAACCCTATAGTTAATTAAAGGAGACCAATAAGAAAGTAAAAGTATATTTGCTAATTAATAATTGTATCAGTGAGGATTCTCCAGAGAAATAGAACCAAGGTATATACACAGAAAGAGATTTATTATAAGGAATTGGCTCTCACAATAATGAGGCTGGCAGGTCTAAATAATGTGGGGCAGGCCAGCAAGCTGGAATTCAGAAAAGATTTCTGTTACAGTTTTGAAGCAGAATTTCTTTTTCTCCAGGAACTTCCATTTTTGAAGGCCTTCAAGTGATTGGGTAAGGCCCACCCACATTATCAAGGTTAATCTTCTTGACTTAAAATCAACTGATTGTAAATGTTAATCGCATCTGCAAAATATCTTCACAGCAATAGCTACACTTGTTTGACCAAACAACTGGGCACTATAGATCAACCAAGTTTACACATAAAATTAACCACCATGGCAGCAACCATTCATTAAGATCTAGTTGTGAAAAATAGAAACTGCGATGCAGATTTTTAAAGCGAGTAGCTGTTTGATACAAGAAAATAGATGCTCACAAGTTAGTTAGAAAGGAAATAGGTGCAATTTTAGGATAAGCATCTGGAAGAATGATCCTGGAACTGCTAAATTTAAGAACATATCCCCACAGCTGCAGTCCAAGAATCCGGGAGCTGCTACTGCTAAATGCTTCTTAGTCCTCTAAAAATTATAGATGGATCCTGCTGTAGATAACTCAAAATCTCCATGATCATGCTTCATACCCCTAGTGACCAGGGGAGCAGAAAGACAGCCTCCAACTCACTTCCAGCTTCTAAATCTCACCAGAGCACTTACAACTGATTTCGTCTCAGAGCCCTAGCTGCAAAAGGAGGGTGGGAAATGTAGTGTTTAGATCGCCACACTTTGTAGTACATGATAGCATACCTAGAGATGAAATTGGCTGGGCCAGCCCATCTGCAGCACTTGCTGCAATAGCAAACCTCGTAAATGATGGTTTCTGAGGCCAGTAGAATAGCACCCTTCCTAGCAGCCATAAACCTTCGTCCGTTGGCTTTCTGATGGCTTTGCAAATCCAGGCAGATACCAGACCCTTCCTTTCACTTTGCCTCACATAATGATCAAGTACAGTAACGTTTATGCCTTAAAGAGTGTATTGCACCTGTCAAGAAAAAAATATTCATATATTTGTTTAAAGATGGTAAAGAACGCTTTACCCAAAGCGGCTCTTATACTGGGGTTTGGAAGTCAAGAAGAAAGATCAGGCTGACCTCAGAATACAACAAGGACACATTGAGATTTAGAGCCAAGGAGCAGGATAGGATCAGGGGGTGGAAAATTGCTAAGAGGAAACATCAAAGCCAGGGGGATTATCGCTAGACTAACTCAACCAGATTCTTGCTGAAGGCAGAGTAGGGTGTTAAAATATCAAGGATTAAGGATGAGGAATTTGATCAAATATCAAGGTGACCAGACCAAAGGTGGGAAATTTCTGCTAAACGGACTCAGCAGGATTCTTTCTAAACTAAAATAAGCAGACCAAGGATAGATCCCAAGGCCTAGTCGAAAAGACGACTCTGAGGAGCCTGACTAGAGGTAGGTCAAGGATAGACTCTTTGTCACACCTCGCTACACCCAATGAAATAATATTTGGGAAGGGTGGAATGTGCTTGCTGGACCATTCTGCCTCACAGTATGCCATGTGACCTTCCTTCCCATATCTGGAGAAAGGGATGGTCTTGCTAAGCTGACTTTAGGGAGCAGAAAACCACAAGACACCTAGTGTTCCATTCCCAAGAGATAATTTCCATCAGTGATAATAGATACAGAAAAAATGAAATATTTTTCAAAATCTTGACTTATTTATTTACATAATATACTTTGTTTACTTTTTTTATTGCCTGAGGACTCTTTACATCCAGGCTGCTTTATAACATTTTTTTAGAGGCTAGAGGAAACCCACTCTCAACACCACAAATGAGGGGCGGGGGGAGTTGCAATTGGCTGTCATCACTGTCAGTTATCTCAGTATGAGAGAGGGAGGTGGATAACATTGTCCCTAGGAAAAGCAGAGCATGTATCCACAGTCTTCATCAGAGATGGCCTCATCCTGGTAGGACCCTCCTCAGATAGGAAGATCTCGGTTCAAGGTGTTGAGGTAACTCAAGGACAAACATTCTCAATCTTTTACTCATGGACTTTCTAAAGGGCCAATTAATTCTTTTAAGATCTGTCAAGAAAAAGGGAGACTGGGTTTGGGCCCACTATGCATGAGTTGGGTTATTTTAATTATGAAAAAACTAATACATGAATTTCCCTAGAAATGGGCCCATGGGGGAAGCAACATGGCATGGAAAAAATATGAGCCTTGGCCTCGGAGAGACCTGAGTTCAAATTTCAGCTCTGTGGGTTGGTCTTCCTTAGTCCAGAATCTCATATATTTTCATTCTTGCAAGTTTTCTTGGAAATTGTCCTTGATAATTTATACTCATCCATTTTTTTTGATGTTCTTTCTAGAACTCCTATTTTCAGGAGTTTTTTTTTTTTAATTCAGAGACTTTACATTTTAAGTATGTAAGAGCACTTTTCTGTTCTTGAATATTTCTCTACCTCAGCCTCCTATTCTTTAATAAGTGTAAAATCTTCTTATTCCCAAGAATCCCAATAACATTTTTTAAAGTTTTTTCCAACTCTCTGACTTATTTGTTTTCTCATTTTTCTTATATTTTAGTCTCTCTTTTAGAGATTTTGCTCAAATATCTGAACACTATTGCTTGTCTGCTCATATTTTCTCATAAGTGCTCACTGAAAAGATGATTGGAAGCTTTCCATACATGGGTGAGGAAACCCAAGTTCACCATTTTGGGGGGTTTCTTGGGTGCCTCACCCCAAACCCATGAGTTGAAGCCCTAACCTCCAAGTTGAGGTGACTGTATTGAGAAGTAGGGTTCTTGAGGTAATTAAGGTTAAATGAGGTCATAACAACGGGACCATAATCCAATAGTACTAAGGAAGAGACACCACAGACCTGTTTCTAGCATACAAAGAAGAAAAGCCATAGTGAGAGGATAGCCATCTGGAAGCCAAGAAGAGAAGTTTCACCAGAAAGCAACCTTGCTGGTACTTTTGTCATAGACTTCCAGACTCTAGAACTATAAGAAAACAAATTTCTGGTATTTAAGCCACCCAAGCAATCTAATATAGAGTCCCACGCCTCTGATAGATTGTCTTTCTTTTGGGCTTGTCAGTCCCTCTGGGGAAGATGCTCTCAAACACCTGCATGGGAGTTATAAGCCAGCCACTGGTGTTCGCAGAGCCAAGGTGAGAAATGCACTGGAATGAAGCTGCTCAGTGTATAGACTTTGAATTAATGCCCTAGTATTTAGCACAATGTCTCTGGCCTTAGGTGTGCCTGGTGTGGCTCAGTCCAAAGACTGATATTCCTGTTTTTAGTATCATCTTCACCCACTCTTCTCAGAGTAACATGATGCTTCAGAGTCTAAGTCTCTCAGAGTTCTGCATATGAATTCATTTGGTTCTTGGCTTCTCTGCTGATGACTTAGGTTTCATTCCTCTGATTGCTAAGTCAATTATTTCTCATCCATTTGCTTTCCACTGTCCAAAATTTTGATGTTGCCATTCCCTAGTCTCTTCTTCCCCCTTCCTTCACTGTCATGAGGTATTCAATATGTTCTGTTTAACTGGATGTTTTCTTACGTTTATTTACTTATTTCTGAGAAAGAGAGAGAGAGAGAAAGAGAGAGAGAGCAAGCAAGGGAGGGGCAGAGAGAAAGGGAGAGAGAGAATCCTAAGCAGGATTGGCACCATCAGTGCAGAGCCTGATGTGGGGCTTGAACTCATGAACTGTCAAATCATGACCTGAGCCAAAATCAAGAGTCAGATGCTTAACCAATTGAACCACCCAGGTGACCCTATCTGGATGTTTTTAATGCCCACATGGGAATGTAAGACAAGACCATGGATCCAAGAAACATGAATTGAAACTGTGAACCTCACATAAAGCCAGGGCTTTCAAAGGAAAGTGTAGACTAGAAAGGATAGACTAGAAAAACACTCACTGACTTGCTGAGAGGAAATGACATGGAAACTTCTACCTTGACTGTGAGTAGGAAAAAGTATTTTTATCCCTTAAAAATTTATAAACAAGGACACCTGGGTGGCTCAATCAGTTAAGCATCTGACTCTTGACTTAGGCTCAGGTCACAATCTCAAGGTTCATGAGTTCGAGCCCCACATCAGGCTCTGTGCTGACAGTGTGCATTCTGCTTGGGATTCTGTCTCTCTCCTCTCTGTCCCTCCCTTCCCTCAAAATAAATAAAAATAAGCTTAAGTTTATAAAAGGGACAATGCCACACAATTCAATTTTTATCATTAGGGAACCAGAAGCCAAGAAATTGATGTAAAAATTGGCTCTATGTGTACAATCCTGAGTGTAAATGATGCTTCAGGAATGCCTAGGCTTGTAGGGGCAAAAGGAAAACTACTTTGAAGGTACATGCTCTCAATACAGGCCACTCAGGTTTCCCCAAATAAATGAAGATGATCTCAAAATTCATACTTACAAACAGAAAGGAAACAATTGTTTAAATGATGAACACACACAAAGTAAGATTAGATTCCCAAGATCTTCATGAGTACAACTATCTAATAAACACTACTGAATGTGAATATTTAGAAGTATTAAAGATATAAGGCAAAGATTTAGAACCATAAATAAGTAACAAGACACTATGAAAGAAGAACAGGAATCTTTGATGGGGTGCCTGGGTGGCTCAGTCAGTGGAGCGTCCGACTTCAGCTCAGGTCATGATCTTGTGGTTCATGAGTTTGAGCTCTGAGTAGGGCTCGGAGGCTAGAACCTGCCTTGGATTCTGTGTCTCCCTCTCTTTCTGTTCCTCCCCATTCTCATTCTCTCTCTCTCTCTCTCTCTCTCTCTCTCTCTCTCTCTCTCCTCTCTCAAAAATAAAGATTAAAAAAAGATTTACAAATCAGTTAAAAGTATTGGAAGGAAATACTGTTAACAGCAGAAATTTTCTTTATAATCTATTTTAATAGCTTTAATTCTATGGTAGGACCTTTAAAAAGGCATTATCTTTACTTCCAGGTTGAAACAATCACAGTTTTCCTCCAGCTTGACTCTTTCTAGGTAGTGTATCTGTGCAAGGAAGTTGGGCAAAGAAGAAAGTAATACACAGAACAACATTTCAAGATATCACATTCTAGATCTCTATGCAGATATATGCATATTTTCTTTCTGAATAGAATCATAAGAAAGTATTAAAATGGTTTTCTTTGGGAAAAAGGGAGTTGGGGTAAGTAGAGTCATTTTCATTTTTCCTCTTATTTTTTTTAACATTTATTTATTTTCAGAGAGAGAGAGAGAGTGAGAAAGCATAAGCAGGGGAGGGGCAGAGAGAGAATCCTAAGCAAGCTCTGTGCTGACAGCACAGAACCCAACATGGGGCTCAGACTCATGAACTGTGAGTTCATGACCTGAGCCAAAATCAAAAGTCAGATGCTTAACCAACTGACCCACCTGGGGGGCCTTGTCATTTTTCCCTTTAAAATGTTCCTACATGTGATTCTTGATCTCAGGTTTGTGAGTTCAAGTCCCATGTTGGAAATAGAGCTTATTTTAAAAATAAATAAATAAATAAATAAATAAAATATTCCTATTAACTTTGAATTTCTAGTCTTATACTACTTTTCTTTTTAAAAGTAATAACAAGACTTATTTGAACTATGAGATTATGGGTAATTTTAATTTCCTAATTTAAAAAAAAAGCAAAAACAAGCAAAACACTTCATTAATATTATTGTTGACAACAATGACAACAACAAAAACATGTCCCAGACCTGGATTGGGTCAGGTCTTTTTTTTTTTTGTTTTTTTTGCCTAATGTAATTCACAAACTACTTCTGGGAATAAATTAGCATGCCTCAAAAAATGTGTAAATATTCTGGTAAATTCTAATGGAACTGAAGACTTGTTCTAAGAAACCCACTCTTCCAACTGAGTCAAAAGCCTAATTATCTCTAACCAAACACAATTTTCTTTTGCTCCTAATCTATTTTTATAAAATATCCCTATCAAGAGTAAATCTTAAAAAAAAACTTTTTAATGTTTTTTTTTAATTTTGAGAGAGAGATAGAATAGGAGCTGGGGATAGGCAGAGAGAGAGAGAGAGGCGGGGACACACAGAATCTGATGTAGGCTCCAGACTCTCTGATTGTAAGCAGTGAGCCGGATACCGACCTCGAACCCATGAACTGGGCGATCATTACCTGAGTCAAAGCCCCACAGTTAACCAACTGAACCACCCAGGTGCTCCAAGAGTAAATCTTAATAGACTTAGCTGATAGGCTCCTTTTCCTTTGCAGCGACATTTATAATACATTTTGATAAGTGGTCATAACTAAATTACTTGTAAATGTTTTCTTTAACGACATTTAAATATGTTTTAAAATCTCAAAAAATCTAGGTAACATCCATCTCAGTTACAGTCTAAAAGATGAGGGCATGATGAATGACAGGGTCATAGACCTATAGGAATAAAACATAATTCTTTCGTTCTTTCCACGACCATCTGTTGGCCTACCATATTCCAGGCTTTGAAAAGTTCTTGAGCATCTACCACGTGCCAGGCACCGTTCTAGGATATGGGGATACAAACAGGAACAAATGGAGTTGGGGGGAATAAAACTACAGTTCCCACAATGACGTGCTCTTCTGCCTCTTCCCAGGTGGGCCCTTCTTTCCGCTAGTCACTTCCCAGGATTCTAGCTGCACAGGAAAGCCCCACCTGCTTGTCTGCCATTTGCTTTTGCTCCCATTAGAAGATGGACTACAACTCCCACAATGCCTTCAGGAGGCACTCTAGAAGGGCTCCACCTGCTTCCCAGTCCAGTCAAGAGGGCCTACAGTTCCCAGACTGCTCTGCTTCCTCTCTTGGGTGTTATTGCTCCTTTCCCGGTGCTGGACGCGGTAGAAGCGAGTGAGAGTGCCAGGTCCTGGGTTTTCTGTGTCCTTCTCCCGGGCAGGGACAGGGCAGTGACTTGACTCTTGGGCGCCGAGCCCGGGAGGGAGCGCAGCAGGCCGTCTTCCCTCCTGTCCAGCTTACCTCACACTTCTCTCCTTCCTCCCCACCCGCGGCCGCCTGGACGACTCCGGACCGACTGCCTGGGACCCGGGTGGCAGCCTCTGCAGCCTCGGCTGTGGCGAGGCCGCGGCCCTCGGGGCGGCGGTAGCCGCGTCAGCTCTGGGGAGGAAGAGGAGGGAAGATGGCGTCGGAGCTGGAGCCCGAGGTGCAGGCCATCGACCAGAGTTTGCTGGAATGTTCGGCTGAGGAGACCGCGGGGGTGAGTCCTGGGACCCGGGTGGGGACGTCCGGCCCTCGCAGGCCGCGCCCGGGGGAGAGGAACGGACTTCTGGAAATCTCAGAGCAGCCCAGCTCTGACTTGGGGTAACCACCTAGCCGGGCTCTCTGGCCTCGCCGTCTGGGTAGCCGCCCGGGGAGGCCACCGAGCCTGCCCCTCGCCCTCCTTTATCCTCACATAGCCCGCAGAGCCGCTCTGTGCCCCGGCCACCTTTGCGTTCCCTTTCTGCCTGGGAGAAGCGACAGCTGCTTCCACAATACCTCCTTACCCCCACCCTCCCGTGAAGTCCCCAGCCTTTGCCCTTTAGGCCGGCTCTTGGAAGCGGCGAAAGGAAGACGCTTCCTGGTCGGGGGGTATAATCGCCCTACTTTATCTGCCTAATTCCTTTCCCGCAGATTAGTGGAGCATTGCCACCTCCACCGGAACATGCTACCCTAACCCGGTCCTTACTTTGTTTCTGGGACTACCTTAGGCACCAAAGGATGCAAACGACACTGTTTTCCGTCTGTGCCCCCGTCAGTGCGTTTTTGCCCCGGTTTGATCTGTCGACATCGTTGGTGACTGTGCGGAAAGTAGTGTCTGGGCTTCTTACTGAGTGTGAGAAAGCGGTAGTGGAGGCTGGGAGATTTTTAAAAAATTAATTTTTCTAGGAGTTGGGAATAGTTGTCTGGAAAAGAAATATTATGTAACTTTGAGAGAGCAGTTTTCAGCAAATAGAAACTAATAATGTGAGGTTTGGGCACGGCACACAATGGGAGAGGTTAACTCCCAAACTTAAACCGTTCAAATTCAGCATTGTAAGGAAAGGATCCTATGAATATGCTCCTGTAAGTAGCGTTATAGCGTTATAAAATGATTAATACACTTGATGGCATCCTTCCTGGAGAAGGACAGGGAATACTCATTAGAACAGATTGTCCAGGATGATTATGAATGGAGAGAGACAACCCAGGCCTCACTTCTAAGATCTCTGATTTTTAAAAAGCTTTTTAGGGAGGGAGTGACCTTTGCACACATGTTAACAATCTTCACATTACGAACAAAATTGCAGTGGGGCACGGTGCGGCTGTTGGTCCTGTGAGGAGTTACGTGTGTGAATTGATAAGGTCACGAAAGTCAGAGTGGACATCAGAGTGGACATCAATGACAGGAGTAGAGGTGAAAAGTTGAAAGCAATACATTGTTGAATGATGACTCTTGAATATTTTTTTAAGCCAGTGTGTTTAGTCTAGGTCTGTTTTCATTTACTTTCTGTTTCATTTTGCAACAACCCAAGGATCTTCGTCCCCCATCTGCCTTTCATTTATCAAAGAGAGCAGTGTTCCAAGGAAGGAGTAAACTCGTCAAAATGACAGCTATTCCCTATCCTTTGCATCATGTCATCAATATTCATATTGATCCTACCCTCTGTTGTCTGCCTCAAAGTTTGTTGTTGTTATCGTTTTACTCCTACCGAATTTTGTATGTGTTGGCCCCGTAATACAGACTGTGTGCTATTATTTTTCCAGTTCTGAAAGTGCAAGTGATTGTGTTTCTCCAACTCTGAAAGCAATCAAGTGATTGGAGTTTCTCCAACTTGTTGAGAAGTTTCTGTGGAAACCAGTTCTAAAACCGGTGCTAGAGACCAATGCAATAATTCTTGTGTAGTGAAATTCTCAAGCAGATACGGTGGGAGAAATTAAGGGAAAAGCAGCTGAAATTTATTACTTGGGACTTAAGTTGAGTTTGTGATGATCCCAGTCTGAGCTACATTTTACTTTTGCTCTGTTTACTTTTAAATGGCTTTCTAAACAATGAGATGAAAAAATTTTTAGTCTAAAGGCCAACAAAATTCTTTAAGACTTAAAATGCTAAATTTAAAATTATAAAAATTAAAAAAAACCTTTTTAAAGTCTATTTCATTTTGAGAGAGAGCAAGTGGGGGAGGGGCAGAGAGCGAGGGAGACACAGAATCTGAAGCAGGCTCCAGGCTCCACACTGTCAGCACAGAGCTCAACGCAGGGCTCGAACCCACGGACTGTGTGTGAGATCATGACCGGAGCTGAAGTCGGATACTCAACCTAGTGAGCCACCCAGGCGCCCCTAAAATTTTTTAAACTAATACTAAAATACAAAATTCTTCCAGCTGTATGACCTGGCCTTTGTGAGGGGTGTATGGTCTGTATTTGTTAAAACCACGTAATACTTAAAACTATTCTTTCCGCTTAGTCTACAGCACAACCCTTTATCACAAATTAAAATGAATTAATAAAGCTTTCTCAGGTTAAAAGTAGATTTTAGAGAGGGTAAACAAAGCAGTTATTTCAGCCTTTAAACCTTTGTTACTGATAATTTGTGGGATCACATCCATTTAAAATTACTTAATAAGCTTAGTGTCAACTTTCCTGCACTTTGTTTACATCTTGCTTTTTAAATTTATGTTATGAGGAGGAAGGTATGTATCTTAACAAGCATGTCTCACAAACAAAAGCGGTTAAGTGCTCTCTTTGGTAATTGTAAGCTTAGGATATTTAAGTAATTCTCTCTTCTCTGTTTCCTTTTTTCTTGGTAGAATTGATTTCACAAGTTTTGATTTTCTAGCATGTCTTAATCTATCTACATTTTTTGCTCCACGGATTTTATTATAACGTGTTCCATTGGGTGATTGTGATTTAAGAAGTAAATATATAGCTTCTCCCCAAGTGTAAAAGACATATTCATTACGGAAATTTTATGTAGAGCTTTATGTCCATACTGGATATTTTTTGCTTTAAAATTTTGAGAGTTTTGTATACTATTCACATATGTAAGTTCAGTGGTTAGTATATTCGTAGAGTTGTGCATCAACATAATTTTAGAACATTCTCATCACCCCCCAAAAATTCTTGTACCTAGTAGCAGTCACTCCCCATTTCCCCCTGAACTCCTGAACTCTAGACAATTACTTACTATTTTCTGTCTCCATAGATTTACCTAGTCTGGAAATTTCATATGAATGGAATAATAATATGTTGTCTTTTTGACTGGTTTCTTTGACTTCGCAAATGTTGTCAAAGTGCGCCTTGTCATAGTATGTATCAGCACCCCATTTTTATTGCCCAATGATATTCCATCATATGGATATACCATATTTTATTTATCGGTTGATGACATTTGGGTTGCTTCCATTTTTTGGGTATTATCAATCGTGTTGGTGTGAAAATTTGTGTATGTTTTTGTGGGGACATTCATTTTCTTTTTCTTTTTTTTTTTGAGCATATACCCAGGCATGTAATTGCTGCGGTCTATGGTAATTCTATGCTAAACGTTTTGGGGAGCTGTTTTCCAAAGTGATTGCATCATTTTACATTTCGTATGTGAGGGTTCCAGTGAATTTCTCCACATCCTTGCCAACACTGTAATTGTCTGTCTTTTTGATAATAACTATCCTGAGTGTGAAGTGGTATCTCATTGCAGTTTTGATTTGTATTTCCTTCATGACTGTAGGTGCTGAGTATCTTTTCATGAGCTTATTGGCCATCTGTACATACATCTTTGGAAGTGTCAATTCAGATCTTTTGCCTCTTTTTAAATTAGGATTTTTTTCCCTTTTATTATTGAGTTTCTGTATTTGTGAATGTTTTTACTTCGTTTCTAGAACTTTAAGTACAAAATTTGTTTAAGATTTTTCTTAACATAGTCTTGAAAATTTCATTTCAGTACTAATGAGACTGTTGTTTTATAATTAACTTACATGTTGGTCATCCTTGTTTGAAAACAAAATCAAATATGGTTAAAGGATACATTTCAAAACATTTTAAAATAACTTTTAAAAATTAATGTGTTTTTTAATTTACATTAAACTTAGCGTATAGAACAGCAATGATTTTAGAAGTAGATTCCTTAATGCCCCATCCCCAGTTAGCCCATCCCCCTATAATCCCTAAAGGATACACTTTGAATTGGATATAGAATAATCATTAGATATTGTAATAAAAGGCTAACCTCTAGGGAGTCTTTCACTTTTATGTTTATTACACTTGCTTTTTATCCCAAGGCTTAAATTTAGCATTCAGAAGAGGAAAGCTCCGGGAAACCTTGTTGTAACATGTTTACTTTAGTGGAATGAGTTGACAGTTTCTTTACTTCCCTTATGGATGATTTCTAATAAGATAAGTGCTTATTTGCTGTACACACTGGCTTGACAGCCACAGTGTGTGAAGTACAAAATAACATGCAGCCAAATTACAAATCCCAATAGTTGTTCATGTTGAAGAAACAGTTACAGTTAGCTTATGTTAGTGAGAGCTAATAAGAAAAGCTATTGATTTTATTCTTTTGAGATACGTGTGAACCATTATTGTGAAAGGCAGCCCCCAATTTTTTTCCCTCCTATTCAGTTTCTCTTCACAACTATTATTTTTTTCAATCTGTATTGTTGCCAGTCACCAATTGAATATTTCTGGCATAGAATTCTTATGTAAAGGTACTTGGTTTTATATTAATAAGTGTTTAAATTTAATGAACTTAAAAATGACTATAATCTCAAATCTGTTAGATGGTTTTAAATTTGGAGCATATGCCTGCTTTTCTTGAGCCAGATATGTATATCTTCTTAATAATTTATAATAACATATTATAAACAGTATTTAGGATGAAATGCTCTACTAATAATTTATAATATAATATCAGTACAAATTATATACTTTAATGTATATTATATGTACTATATAGTAAGTATTGTGATATTATATGTTAATAAATATATAATATACATAATATAAGATATTCTATAAAGTTTGCTGATTTTTTTCTTAACCAGTAGCTGATATTAGTTTCTTAATTTTTTGTTCAAGAAATCTATAAAGAGAGGGATGTCTGGCTGGTTCATTTGGTAGAGCATGCAACTCTCAATCTCAAGGTCATGAGTTCAAGCCCCATGTTGGGCATGGAGCCTAAGAAAGAAAGGAAAGAAGGAAGGAAGGGAGGGAGGGAAAGAGAAAAGAAAAGAAAAGAAGAAAGACAAGGAAGGAAGAAAGAAATCTATGAGTAGATTTGACCAATTTTGATCAGTGTTGTTGGAGCCATGAAGCACATAATTTCTTTTAGAAAACATCACTGTTTATTCTCCCTGGATTAAAATCCTGCAAAAGTGGTTTTGAGAAAAATAGGAACATAGGGGCTTCTACGTGGCGCAGTCTGTTAAAAATCCAATGTTAGCTCAGGTCATGATCTCATGGTTCGGGAATTCAAGCCCCGCATTGGGCTCTGTGCTGACAGCGCAGAGCCTGGAGCCTGTTTCAGATTCTTTGTCTCCCTCTCTCTCTGCCCCTCCTGTGCTTGAGCTCTCTATCTCTCAAAATGAATAAACATTAAAAAAGTTAAAGAAACATAAACTATAAGAACAAAAATTGTTAAAAGCTTAAAATGTGTTATAAATTAAAATTGCCTGAAGCATAACATTCTAGAATGATAGGAGTAAATTTTTTGAATCTTAATTTTTACCCATCAACAGTAAATTGCTTAGGATAAGTGAATTATGTTTATTCATGTTTTGAAATAGGGTTTCTGACAATCGGTGAGAAACTAGACATTTACCTTAGATGTGACCAAAAAAAATTCTTTAGTTCAAAGAATTAGATTCTAGTTTGCTTTTTGGTTGATGGTTCTTTACCTTTTACTATTGATTACTTTTCTTTTTAACTCGTTCTTTTTATAATTACTAAACTGTGTGTGTGTGTGTGTGTGTGTGTGTGTGTGTGTGTGTGTAATTTTGATTTCAGGTCACTTCTCTAAAGAGAGAATCCTTAATCCTGTGCGGTTGTTTTAAGAGTAATTTAGTCTCTTTCTTACTTGCATAAAACAAACACAACTAAGTTTGTGACATTTGGAAAAGATAGTTTCTCTTTAGGGGTGAAACGTTTTTCACTGTGTTCTGTTACAAGCTTCAATTTAATCCCTTAATTTACTAACAAAGTTTTTACATTTTTAGAACACATGAAAATAGGAGGTTGACTGGAAAGTTAACATATACCTCGTCATGTATATTTAAAGTATCTTTGTATAGTTATTTTCAGAAGGAAGGAAGTGGATAAAGATTGTACAAGTAATAGTTAAAATGAAGACCTTATACTGCTGTCTTACAGTGTTAGACCTCACTAGAACATAAACTCTTAACAAGGATATAACATGAACTTTGGTTGTAATCCATAGGTAAACATTGGACCTATTAGTTAGTGTTTCAGTTAACTGCATTTTTGTAGGAGTGAGTCCTTTCCTGTATTCTGATTTTAAATGTTTACCTGGTTGAGAGCCAAAATAAGTTGCAGTTACACCAAGCAGTATGGGCAACAGATAAACATACAGAATCAATTGGCAGAGAGAAATAACAATATAGGGAAAAGGCTTAAGATGTAAGGAAATAGAAAGGGAAAAGAAAGGAGGTGGTTTGAAGGATGCCTTATCTAGGTTTGGTTTTTAGAGACTGCAGGCGTGGATCTACTTTATCTCTGCTTTCATTAAAGCCACGTGGAGCATCTTTCAGCAGTATCAGTGTTATTTGACAGTAAGTAGAATAAACATATTTCTAGTCATTCAGTTAACAAATTTTACTAAATGCCCCCGGCGGCTAGGTTATGTTTTAGACCCAGGGGAGGTGGGAACAGGTAGTGGGAATGAGGAATGGGCTGAGAAGACATCATCTTAGGGAAAGTGAAACATAAACTGAGAACTGAAGAATGAGTAGAAAATAGCCTGTAAAGCAGAGAGAGAAGCAGTACAGGTCAGGAGGAGGAAACAAGTACGATACAAGGCAAAGGACCTTATAAACCATGTTGGCGGAGTTGATTCGATCCTAAATACAAGGAGAAGCTGAATGACATGATCACATTGACGTTTTGCAAGAATCACGCTGGTAATGGGGCTGGAAAATGGACTGGACAAAGGCAAGACTAGTGAGAATGACCAGTTCGGACCTTCTTGTGTTAATAATGGTGAAAGATGGGGGTAGGGGGTTTTGGAATAGAGTAGCAAAGGTAGTGCCTATGGAGATGGATAGAGAAAAATGAGATGGATTCAACAGATTATTTAGGAAGCTTAGTAGACAGAATATGATTAATTGGATCTTGGGTTGAGGAAGAAGGAAGATTCAGGTTTTCCTGGTGTGGATACTTAGGTAGATGCTGGATGTAAAATAGGGAGGTGGGGAAAAGGCAGGTTTTTGAAAAGGGATAGTGGAGCTCATGAGTCCAGTTTTAGACACAATGAGTTGGTGTTTGAATCAGGAGAAACTGTTTCTTCTGTTTCTCTCTACAATTACTGATATTTCTGGTCACCAAGTGTGAGATTTTTTCCCCCATGCCTAGCAATTCTCTACAGACACCAAGTGGGTATCCTACAATTCAATTCACTTCTGACACTGTGTACCTGGAGTTAGCATCAGATCCCACAGATTAAGGGCTCAGTCCCATAAAACTGCCCCCCTTACTGCTTAAGCTGCCAGTCACAAGCAGCCGGTCCTCAGGTTACACAGAACTTCTGTCTGACTTGGCTACAAATCGAGAGTTACCATGATCTCCTTCTTTGAGTTCAATAATTGGCTAGAATGGCTCCCAGAACTCAGGGAAATGGTTTATTTACTAGATTACTGGTTTATTGTAAAATGATGCAGCTCAGGAACAGCAGGTGGAAGAGATGCATGTGGGAAAGGGTGCAGAGCAACCATGCTGTCTCTGAGTGCACCGGCACTTAACTGTGTTCACCAACCCAGAAGCTCTTTGAACCCCAACATATAGCCATTTCTTATGGAGGCTTCATTACATAAGCACACTTGATTAAATTATTGACCGTTAATGATTAGTGCGGCTTCCAGCCCCTCTCACCTCCCCAAGGTTGGGAGTGGAGACCGTAATTTCCAATCTTGTTACCTTGTCTTGTCCCCCTGGCAGCCAGCTCTCCATCCCTTAGAGGTTTTCCAAGTCGCTTCATTAACCTTGGTTCTAGCTTGGTTGAAAGTTGGTTGTTATGAATATCAAAAGATACTCCTTTCACCTTTATCACAGTTATCACTTAGGAAATTTTAGAAGTTTTAGGAGCTCTGTGCCAGGAATGGGAAGAAGTCCAAATATATATTTCTTATTATAAATGATGATAACATAGTATCTGTTAGATATCGAAGTGTAATTTATCCAGGTAGTTGGACATAAAAGTTTGGAACAGAAAAGTGGCTTTCGTTGGTTTTCAGCAAGGAGAGCAAAGGGAAAAAGGGCTTACAGAGAGGTTGATCAGGGAAAGAAGACATAATTGATAGAACAAAGTGTCTTGTAGACTTATACTCATGAGACCGGTATATCATTTATTCATCAGTGAGAAGTTAAGTAATGTATTGGCTATTCATGTTCGCTGCATACTCTTCCTATCAGCAAACTGACAAGAGAATTCAAATCATGATTAGTATATCATTTGAGCAAAGCATTAGAAAGGAAGTCAGATAGGCTCAATGGCTTGTGTCTTATATGATGGTTTGTGGTGGTCATTTGCGTGTTAACTGCCTAGAAGGTTGCTTTAAGAGTCATTTTGAAGAGAGGGGATCAGTTCACTTTAAGTAGAATTCTAAAATACAGGCATTTTTATCAAGTTCTAAATGGATCCTACCCTTTTTGGAAAGAATATACAGTTATGAGTGATGTCAACAAAATAATTCCTAAGACTCTTTTCATCCTTATTTTTGTGCCTAAAAGAACAGAGAGTAGGTTTATTCAAATGAGCAGTTTGACATTGTTTAAACCTACTTTTTCTTTTTTCTTTTTTAAAGAAATGGCTGCAAGCAACTGACCTCACTAGAGAAGTATACCAGCACTTAGCCCACTATGTACCCAAAATCTACTGCAGGGGTCCCAACCCTTTTCCACAGAAGGAAGACATGCTGGCACAGCACCTTTTGTTGGGACCCATGGAGTGGTACCTTTGTGGTGAAGATCCTGCGTTTGGCTTTCCAAAACTTGAGCGAGCAAACAAGCCTTCTCATCTTTGTGGTCGTGTTTTTAAAGTAGGAGAACCTACATACTCTTGCAGGTAAAATACTTTAATTTTCTCTCTAAAAGCCTCTTGTTTTTACCTTTTTTCCCCCGAAACCTTATGTTTTTGTTTTAAAATTATGAAATACATATTAAGAAGTGGATGCAACAAATATGTATGGTTTCTTAACTAACAATGAAACAGATATTTGTATAATTATTTTCCAGGCCAAGAAATAGAACAAACATCATCAGCATTCCAGAAAACCACAGTGTGCTTTCTCCCTCCCTTTAATTAGCTGCTACCCTGGCACCTGTAATAATCACTTCTTTGCTTTCCTTGATAATTTTTTTAGTTACGTTTCTTATTGATGTTCAAGGTATCTCACATTTGGCCATTGGGAGCCCTATCACACTAGCATTGTCCTTTGCACATTCCTGCCCTAGTTTTTGAGTGCTTCTTTGCTTCCCTGCACAAGATGTCCACAGCTCACTTTGTACTTACTCTGATCCACATGTGAAATCAGCCATTTCTACAAGGAGTTTCGTTTCAGGTAGGAAAGGTAGTTAGAAACCATTATCTGGGTGCTATATGTACTTTCTTGCCAAGGATAACGTTGCCTCTTTTAAAATTTATTTAATTTCTTGTTGAGAACTGAGTATACAAGGGTAGAAGATGAAGAGGAAAGTCCTGTCTCCTTTAAGACCATCTATTCCTATTTCACAGAACTAGTCATTGTCAACAGTTTTGTATGTATCCTTCCAGAAATTTTCTGTGCATATGCAGGCCCATATATATGACTGTCTTATACGTAGATGGAATTATACGTACAAAAGGGAATATGTGTTTTATATACTGGGTTACATTTTCCTGTCTGTGTTTAACAAAATCTTGACTTTTGTCCATATCAGCTGATATTGCTATTAAATATGGCATTGCGTGATTGTACAATTTATAGAGGCATTATGTAACGTTTTTTTTCCTTAATACTTTTTCCTGTAAGACTTTAAAATTTAATAAGTTCAATTTTGGTTAAGGCTTGTAGATGTCTATGGTAGTCTTTCTTTATAAGCATGGTTAGAATATCAGTGGAGATCCTTTTTTTATATTTTGAGATAATGTTAGACATAGTTTTTTTGTTTGTCCTTATAAAAACTTTTTTGAGTTCTCTATTGATATTGGAAGCAATAAATCTAGTTTAAGTTCATGATATGCAGATGAGGAGACTGAGATACACTTGTTCCAGGAGGGTCCTTTTGTAGCAAAGGAATCCAGTTCCAGCACATGTATTTGAATGTTGTATCTTTTCATCTTCAGTCTGGAATATTTTGTCAGGGTCTTTGTTTTCCATGACCTTGATGCTTTTGAAGATTACCAGCCAGTTATTTTTTAAATCTGTCCATTTCGTTTATTTGATTCACTTTATGATTGGAGTCAGGTTGCATCTTTCACAGGAATATCACAGAAATCACATGTTCTCATTACACCTTATATGTGGCATGTGATTTTGATTTGTTGATAGTTGGTGATGTTAGTTTTGATCTCTTGAGTAAGGGATGTCTACAAGACTTCTCTACTGTGAAGTTACTCTTTTACTCTTTGTAATCAATAAGGGTTTTGTGGGGAGGTACTCTAAGCTATTAAATACCCTGTACCCTAATCAAACGTTCAATTTATTTGTTTATTTATATCAGTAAGTAGTCATGGAGGCCCATTATTATTGTGCTCAAATAGTTATGGCTTTGACTCTTGGGAGGCCCTTCAGGCTTTGTTATTTTCATGTCCTCATCATTCTTTGAACACTTCCTTGTTCTAAAAGAGATGTTTGGGGTACTTTGCTCTGCCCTAGACCTGAAATTAATCATTTCTCTAAGGAGCCTAGTTCTTTTTAAGTTGATACTAGAGTTAAAAAGTAAGATATTAGGTGTGTTTGTTGCTATTGGTATGTTACTAATCCCAGGCTCTCTCAGTGGATCTATATTTTATATCTGTCTGCAGATAACATGTTGAAAATCATGCATTTACAATAATCTGTCCAGTTCCAATCCAGTACCACAGGCTTCTCTCATTTTCTCCTTTTGATATTTGTAACTTCCTTTTCTATGAATCTGATTCTCATTATCCTAAATATATTTACTTATTTGATCATTTCCTTGTATGCAACCATTCTTTTGCTGCTGTTGCCATTGCCATCCAGCTCTGCATAGTGCCTTCCTTAACCCCATTTGGGCTCCACATCCTATGCTGGGCTATGGTGGCCTTCCTCCACCCCTTGTTAGGGCAGATCTCAAAGAAGTCTTACTTTCAGATGCATGGTCATGGGGGTGCCTGGGTGGCTCAGTCGGTTAAGCATCTGACTCTTGATTTCATCTCAGGTCATGATCTCAATTTCCGTGCATTTGAGATTCTGCATCAGGCTCCTCACTGACAGTTTGGAGCCTGCTTGGGATTCTTTCTCCCCCTCTCCTTCTCTGCCCTTCTCTCAATCTTGAGAGTGTGTGCTCTCTTTCTCTCAAAATAAGTAAGCTAAAAAAAAAAATAAAAACATGCATGGTCATGGCCTTTGTCTTAAATCACCTGGATGCCTGCCTTGACCAGAACTCCGAAGTCCTCTAACACTGCTTGCTGGACCTCAAGAATCTCTGTGCCACTTTTAATTCCATAGCAGCCATTCTCTGGTAAACTTGCAGAATATCACCCTTTGCTGTGGAGCCCAGCCCTTAGCCAAGAACTCACCCACAGGTGACCCGCACATAGACTTCTGTCCCTTCCTGGTCACTCCGATTCTGCACGTATTCCCTCTCTGGTGCCCTGATTTAAGGCTTCTAGCTGTTTTACCTGCTCCAAACACTGATCTCATCTCAGCTCAGTGGGACCTTTCTGCACCAATTAGATTCTAGCTCACTGTGCTACAGGTGGGAATTTACCCCCTCAGTGGGAGAGCTTCATATATTCATACAGTTTTGTAGTTGTGTACAGTAAGAGTCTGGTTCTGTTATAACTGGAAGTGGAAGTCCCAATGTTTATTTTAACAAAGAGGGTTGCTTATGTTTGTTGAACATCTTTTAGGTGCCAGATTTAATGCCAAGCACTTAATGTAAAATTATATTTAATTCTTCCATAAACTTCTGAGATACTGTCCCTGAGGAAACTGAGGCTCAGAGTGGTTAAGTGATTTAACCTGCAGTCATAAAAATTGAAACCAGGTCCCTTATGCTCGTTAAGTCCATGATCTTTTCATTTCACTTTTCACTGTTTCTCATATATTGGTCTCTCAAGAGTTTTTCACTCATATTCAGTAAAATGAGGGGAAAAATAGGAAACATGTTCTGTTTCTCTTGCAACTAAATTTGTTTAGTTCCTAAATTTCAAGAGATGTCCTTTATTGTTAAAATATTAGTATATGAAGTGAAGACAGTGAACCAAGTAGTTTTGTTTTTTTCATATTTTTAGAAAAAAAGTCAGCCCTTTTTAAAATTTTTTATGTTTAGTTTTATTTTTGAGAGAGTGAAAGAGACGAAGCATGAGCAGGGGAGGGTCAGAGAGAGAGGGAGACACAGAATCTGAAGCAGGCTCCAGGCTCTGAGCTGTCAGCACAGAGCTTGACGCAGGGCTCCAACTCATAAACTGTGAGATCATGACCTGAGCCGAAGTCTGATGCTTAACTGACTGAGCCACCCAGGTGCCCCTTTTTGTGGTCATTCTACTGGCCCCTGAAAGTCAGAAATCTGGGAACTACTGCACAATAACACTCTTGCTTCCCAAGCAGAAAATCAAGTTGCATTGTGGTACTGTCTTCTGTACTACAAAGTACCTGTAAAGAATATTAAATAAAAATATTTGGGCTGGAGAAAGAGCTTTTGGTGACAGTTTTGTGAACTTGGCCTGAATCCTTTTCTCCCTCATTATCCCTGGTTAGACTAGTCTATAAGCTATTCTTTTCTGATTGCAGTGGTTTGGCACTTATTCTCATACATATTAGGTGCTCAACAAATATTTGTTGAGGAAATGTCTATTACATTGTTCAGAGTACAGAGGACAGTTTTAAAAATATTATTTTGCTATTCCTACATGAGTTAAATTGCTTCAGAATTTCTGTTTTTTTGCCCATTTCCATACCTGTCCAGTAGCAATATCCTGTTTATTGTAAGCCACCTATTTTGGGAGGTGTTATTTGTGATTATGTACCAAAAATCCTCCCCATTCTAGATTTTTAACTTCAAATATTTAGTTATATCCAGCCAATCAATTAATAGGACAGCTGGTGCTACAGGTACAAAGACATTAATCTCCCTTATGAATTTATTGCCATCTCATTTAGTCTTTTAAAATAATTTTTTTAACATTTATTTATTATTGAGAAACAGAGAGACAGAGCATGAGCACGGGAGGGGCAGAGAGAGAGGGAGACACAGAATCTGAAGCAGGCTCCAGGATCTGAGCTGTCAGCACAGAGCCCGACCTGGGGCTTGAAACCACAAACTGTGAGATTGTGACCTGAGCCGAAATCAGACACCTAACCAACTGAGCCACCCAGGCACCCCATCTCATTTAATCTTTTAACCATAGGTACAGTATTCAGGAATTTTGTTAGTCCCAGGAATTCCATATGTGTTTGTGTGGGTCCATGCTAGAGGAGATGAGGTTGGGTACAGGTTTGAAAGCTTTATATGGAGGCCTTCATTAAATTGTCAGAGTTCTGGGATCTTCCATTACCAGAAGAGGAAGTAAGAAGAATCTTACCATCTTTTTTTTTTTTATGTTTATTTTTGAGAGCGAGACAGACAGGGTGCGAGCAGGGGACGGGCAGAGAGAAAAGGTGACACAGAATCAAAAGCAGGCTCCAGGCTCTGCACTGTCAGCACAGAGCCTGACCTAAGGTTCAAACCCGCAAACTGTGAGATCACGACCTGAGCTGAAATAAGACACGTAATTGGCTGAGCTGCCCAGAGTCCCCAAAGAATTTTGTCTTCAACAATGATTGTGGAGTAGGCTTTGGGGAGTTTGGACAAGAGAAGTGGTATGGCAGGAGGAAGAATATATTTATTTTCTGAGTGAAAATGAAAATGATGCATTGAAAACCTCATTGCTTATATTTGAAGGTTAAGTGTGTCTAAAGGATTTGTGGATGAAACCAAGTCAGAGATGATCTTCGTAGACTTCTCCTGTATTACATGTGGTAGAGTTTGAACTTGGGTATGTCAGCCTGGAGTTTCACTGAGATATAAATTCATTTCACTATGGTCTGAAGGTTTAGGTAAATCCATTCATCCCTGTTCTGGATATTCTAACTGTATAGTTAGAGGATGTATGTAATCATTGAAAAGAAAGGCACCGTGGGGAGGGGGAATACCTCATGTTGTGAGGAGAAAATTTTCACTTTGTTGACATCTAAAGAGAGTCATGAGGATATTAAAGGACAGAGAACACAAATAACAGCCTCAGCTACTCCTTTTTAAAAATTGACTTGGGGCACCTGGGTGGCTCAGTTGGTTAAGCAGTTAAGCGTCTGACTCAATTTCAGCTCAGGTCATGTCCCACAGTTCGTGAGTTCTAGCCCCGCATCGGGCTCTATGCTGATGGTGCAGAGCTTGCTTGGCATTCTGTCTCCCTCTCTCACTGCCCCTCCCCTGCTCGCTCTCTCTCAAAATAAAAAATAAACATCAGAAAAATAATTTTTTAAATATTAGACACAACACATACATTAGATTGTATCTTTCAAAAGGTACAAAAGCACATGCCATAAAATATAACCTTCTCCATCCCTTAATTTCCCTGTTTCCTTATCCAGAAGTAATCACTATTAGTAATTTCTTGTGTATCCTTTCAGATACAAGCATTTCTTGCTTATATATATAATATATATATATATTATATATGTATATATAAAATAAGCACTTGCTTATTTTATTTAAAATTTGTCCTTAAAATTGTTATATAATATCATAGACAGAGCATGCTCACTTTGTCTTATGTTTTTAATGACTGATTATTATTGTATGGATATCTTGTCCTTTACTCACTAGCCTTCTATTAATTGACATTTAGATTGTTTCTAGTATTATAAATAATACTTCACTGAATATCTTTGTATGTCTTTGTGAGCATATAGATGTAGATCCACAGGACACATTCCTAAAAGTAAAATTTCTGAGTCAAAGAAGACATTCATTTATTTCTTTTTTAATGACCGGTAGTAAAAACTTTTACAAAATGAAAAGGAGATGATGTGCTAGTCTGAGGAAGAGAGGCAGGATGGGAGGGTGGGGGGCGAAAAACAACAGAAACTACAGTGGGTGTGTGATAGGAAAGTCTGGAAAAATCTATCTTCTAGCCAGCCTTACAGGGAGAAGAAACCAGGAAGTACCAGATAGAATGTGGCAGCCAGAAAGAGGAGGCAGATTGGCCAATTACTGAACTGTAGAAGAAAGAAAGCAATGTCTGGTGACCTTCGTATAGACAGACAAGTAGCCTGGGCCAGGAGAGAAAGATTTAATCTACAAAGGGCCCTGTAGGGCCTAAGTTTGTACCACATTCTTAATAGCTTTTTCTAAACTTCGCTGTTGTCGCCTGAAGTTGGCCACACTCCAGGTTATGGGCTCTGTCCTTCAAAAGACTGTCCAAGATGCAACTGCAAGTTTAGGGATTCTCAGAGGCACACTCAATTTTGATCAGCTGGCTGCAAATTTGGGGTGTCTCCAAAGGCTACCCTTAGATTGCATAATTCACTAGAACAACTCCTAGACCTGAGGAAAATGCTGTATTTTATCACAGCAAAAGGATACAAATCAGAATCAGCCAAAGAGAGATACATAGGCAGGATTTCTGAATCTCTGAATCTCCTCCGGGCACATTATCTTCCTGGCACATCAATGCATGACAGTATACCCACGGTATTGGCAGCCAGGGACTCTTACCCAGGCTTTGGTGTCCAGAATTTTTATTGGAGTCTCATTATGTAGGCATGACTGACTGAATCATTGCCCACAGGACTTAATATCCAGCTCCACTTGCCTTCCCAGAGGTAGGGCTAATATTATGTGCCCGAAAGCCCCAACCCTCCAATCATATGGCCAGTCCCCACTCTGCATTACTCATTAGCATAATAAAGTATCAGGTGGAAGGTGCAGCATGAATAACAAAGGTACTCCTGTCACAGGGGAAGTTCTAAGGATTTAGAGTTCCCTCCTACGAACTCGGACAAAAGCCAGCCAGATTCTTTTATTACACAGTTGTTGAGAAAGCAAATGAAATCCTTTGTGTATTGCTTTCCAATATTTTTAGCATAAGGTAAACAATTAGTAAATGGCCACTCGGGTCCTGGGGATGAATGTCTCCTGTCAGTCCCATGTCTCATGTATTCCCATAAAACCCAGTGCCCTGATAACATGACATGGAGCCTATCATTTGGAAAGATGAAATATGGCTATTAGAATTCTAGGTGAGTTTCTAAACTAGATCCTTCAAGGATAAAAGTGGTTTATGTCACTACATGGCAATGAGAAAGAATGAAATCTGGCCATTTGTAGCGACATGGATGGAACCCGAGCGTGTTATGCTAAGTGAAATAAGTCAGGCAGAGGACAAATACCATGTTTCCACTCATATGTGGAATAGGAGAAACAGAGGATGATGGGGGAGGGGAGGGGGAAAAGTAGTTAGGGAGAAGGAGGGAGGCAAACCCTGAGAGGCTCTTGAATACTGAGAACAAACTGAGGGCTGATGGGGGTGGGGGTGTGGGGAAGGGGGGTGATGGGCATGGAGGAAGGCACTTGTCGGGATGAGCACTGGGTGTTGTATGGAAACCAACTTGACAATAAACTATAAAAGAAAAAAATAAATATTAAAAAAGTGGTTTATGTCTATAGCATAGAGGTTTTCTTAAACTAGAAAAACATATTCAGGAGTCTTGTGTGTGGTACTTAGGGAAGGGATTTAGGTTGGTTTCTCTGCGGAGTTCATAGTTTCTAAAATTTTTTTAAATGTTTGTTTATTTTTGATAGAGGGAGAGAGAGAGCATGAGCAGGGGAGGGGCAGAGAGAGAGAGAAAGAGAGAGAGACACACACACACACAGAATCCAAAGCTGAGCTTTTAGCACAGAGCTTGCCACAGGGCTTAAACCCACGAACCACAAGATCACCTAAGCCGAAGTCAGGATCACCTAAGCCAAAGTCAGACTCTTTTTTTTTTTCTTTTTTTATGTTTATTTTTTTAAATCATAGTTTATTGTCAAATTGGTTTTCATATAACACCCAGTGATTCTCCCCACAAGTGCCCCCCTCCATGACCATCATCCCCTTCCCCTCTCCCCCTCCCTCTTCAGCCCTCAGTTTGTTTTCAGTATTCAAGAGTCTCATGATTTGTGACCCTCTCTCCCCAACTCTCTTTCCCCCTTCCCCTCCCTATGGTCCTCTATTAGGTCTCTCCTGTTAGACCTGTGAGTGCAAACATATGGTATCTATCCTTCTCTGCCTGACTTATTTTGCTTAGCATGACACCCTCAAGGTCCATCCACTTTGCTACAAATGGCCAGATTTCATTCTTTCTCATTGCCATGTAATACTCCATTGTCTATATACCACATCTTCTTGATCCACTCATCAGGTGATGGACATTTAGGCTCTTTCCATGATTTGGCTATTGTCGAAAGTGCCGCTGTGAAGATTGGAGTACATGTGCTCCTATGCATCAGCACTTCTGTATCCTTTGGGTAAATCCCTAGCAGTGCTATTGCTGGGTCATAGGGAAGTTCTATCAATAGTTTTTTGAGGAGCCTCCACACTGTTTTCCAGAGTGGCTGCACCAGTTTACATTGCCACCAACAGTGTAGGAGGGTGCCCGTCTCTCCACACCCTCGCCAGCATCCATAGTCTCTTGATTTGTTCATTTTAGCCACTCTGACTGGTGTGAGGTGGTATCTCACAGTGGTTTTGATTTGTGTTTCCCTGATGATGAGTGATGCTGAGCATCGTTTCATGTGCCTGTTGGCCATCTGGATGTCCTCTTTGGAGAGGTGTCTGTTCATATCTTCTGCCCATTTCTTCACTGGATTATTCGTTTTTCAGGTATGGAGTTTAGTGAGTTCCTTGTAGATTTTGGATACTAGCCCTTTATCTGATATGCCATTTGCCACTATCTTTTCCCATTCTATTGGTTCCCTATTAGTTTTTGTTTGTTTGTTTCCTTTGCAGTGCAAATAGTTCATTTTTGTTCTTGATTCCCTTTCCTTTGGGTCTGTGTCAAGGAGAAAATTGCTGTGATTGAGGTGCCCCAGTTCATAGTTTCTAAACTTGTGTAAGTCACAAATTATTTTTGTCAGGAAAAGCTATCTGTTGCTAATCAGTAGGCTAATATTTATGGTATTTGTCTATACTTAAAGTATAGTCACATTTAACACTTTTGGGGGCACCTGGTGGCTCAGTCGGTTGAGTGTCCGACTTTGGCTTGGGTCATGATCTCATAGTTCATGGACTCCAGCCCCATAGTGGGGTCACCACTGTCTGGACAGGGCCTGGGTCAGCTCCTCAGTCCCCCTCTCTGCCCCTTTCCCACTTGCACTCTCCCTCAAAATAAACATTAAAAATTTTTTTACACTTGTTATTCCTTTCTAAATACAGATGGTTGTTCTTAGAGGATTTGATCATAACTCTATTTTGCCATTTCATAACCATTAAGAAAACTAAAATATTAGTACAATATGAAATCATACTTTAGTGTGGTATAAAATTTGAGTTTAACGCTTCTGTTAGATGTAAAGAAGTCAGTTTTAATTCCATTGTTTTCTTTGTATAGTTAAATTGAGAACTTTTTTATTATTATTAGATATTTATTTATTTGAGTAATCTGTACACTTGACATGGGGCTCAAACCCATGACCCCAAGATCAAGAGTTGCTTGCTCATCTGGGAGATCCAGCCAGGAACCCCGACAACATTTCTTTTTTTTTTTTTTTTCCCAACTAACTATTTAAAAACTTACTGCATGAATGTTATGTTGGGGAGTTAATGCTGCCATCAGGAATATTCTTAGAATGTGTTTCCAGGTAGTGCCTTATGATGCATTATATAAACTATTTAATGGTTTTGCTTTGGCTTAACTTTTTTTTTTTTTAACTCTGATTCTGTTGGTCTTGATAGATGAGGTTATGCTAAAATTAACAAACAACCCTACATTCTTGAAGACTTTACCCAAAATATATTCCTCAGACTGTGTGATCTGTTCAGATCAGTGAGGGAAGCGAGTGGAGGGTTCTGCTCTGGTTAGTTGCTTAATAGCATGTTACATCTCCATAAACTTAGCATCATGCTTCTTAGGGTTCAGCACAGCAAGGGAAGAGTAGAGCCGGAGGGTTTACCCAGCAAAGAAATTGCATCAGCTCCGAATTAGCCACCATGCCCATGTCCCTTCAGCCAGGACTAATCAGAAGACCTCTTTGTCCAACTGTGAAACAGGGTGGGGCAGTGTCTGGAAGAGATGCAGACTCTGTGGATGAACATTAAAAGTCTCTTCACTGATTTTTTTTAGGGCTTTTGGGTTGTTTTTCCTTCCTCCTGGAGTAGTTATGATAAAATGAGGTAATGTATATAAATAAAATACTTGCAGAACTATATTTATATATGTAAAAAAATTTTAAACCAAACAACTGAGTCTTCAGATGAGTTACTGAGCCAGGAGTAATCTGTCAAGCAGAGAGGTAAACAGTTTCACTTCTATTCTGTGTGGAAATAGAAAGCTCTAATGTGGAAGAATGAACCTCTTATTTCTAGTAAGAAGAGTTTGTTTAGTTTCTTGGCTTTTTAAAAAACTTGAAAACCTGATCGCTTTTTAAAAAGCTAAGTTCTATTTTAAGACTATTTCTTTTTGACATAAATATTCCAGAGATTGAATTCAATGCTGTGTTCGTTTAAAAAACATTAGTTACTTCTGGGGTGCCTGGGTGGCTCTCAGTCAGTTGAGTGTCCAACTTTGGCTCAAGTCATGACCCCACAGTTAGTGGGTTCGAGCCCCATGTCAGGCTCTGTCCTGACAGCTCAGAACCTGGAGCCTGCTTTGGATTCTATCTGTCTGACTGTCTCTCTCTCTCTCTCCCCTACTCCCCTTGTGCTCTCACTTGAAAATAAGTAAGTATTAAAATATATATATTAGGGAAGCCTGGTTGGCTCAGTTGGTTAAGTGTCCCACTTCGGCTCAGGTCATGATCTCTCATCTCGTGGGTTCAAGCTCCACATCAAGTTCTGATAGCTCAGGTCCTGGAGCCTGCTTCAGATTCTGTATCGTGCTCTCTCTGCCCCTCCCCCACTCACACTCTGTCTTTCTCAAAAAATAAACATTAAAAGTTTTAAATATATATTAGTTATCTCTAATTATAGATATACAGCATGAATGGAATTATACTGTATATATTGCAGTTGTGACTTTTTTTCCATTTATCAATTTGTCTTTGAGATCTTTCCCTGTTAGTATATATAACTCATCATTCTTTTCAACTGTTGTATTTTGATATTAAGTTCAGGCCATAATTTATTTGACTGCTTCATTAATGAAATTAGAAATAAGGAACTTCTAGGGCTTTTTCCTATAATGAACTATACTGCAAAGAACACTCTGTACATATCTCTTTTTACACGTCTCGGAATTTATTCTTTCTTTCATTTTTATTTATTTGGAAAGAGAGAGATAGAGAGCAAGCAGAGGTGGGACAGATGGAGACAGACCCCAAGCAGGCTTTGCACCGTCAGCACAGAGCCCAAAGTGTGGCTCAAGCTCACGAACAGTGAGATTGTGACTTGAGCCAAAATGAAGAGTCAGAGTCAGATGCTTAACGGACTGAGCCACACAGGAGCTCCTGTCTCAGTATTTTTCAAGGCAAATGCCTGGAAGTAGAATTTCAATGCTGTGTGTCATCACTGTGAGCTTCAGTATGTTGGATATCCCCTGGTCTGCACTGCTCTCTCTGCCCTGGAAGATGACAGGGAGAGGGCAGTTGATATTTCCTAGGTAATTGAGATTCCTGTAGTTGTCTGAAATGAGTCTTACATTTTTGGTTTACAGATTAGTGATCATTTTTGTTTACTCTTACCAGTTTGTTGCAGGATCAAACAGGAGTACATGGTATATAATATCAATTTTATATGTATGCCTTTGTCTAGATGTTAGGAAATAGTAGAACTATGACTAGATTACTATGGGTTGCTCCTTTCAGGTAAGGAAAATCAGATTTATGTCACCAGAATTTTCCTATTGGTACCCAATTGAGTCCTTTTTTTTTTTTTTTAAGGGAAAATTTGTATATTTCAAAAGACACAAATCTTAATTGTACATTTTTGATAATGCTTAACCTCATGTAACTCACATCCCTTCAAGATAGTCAGATTTCCATCTGACTAGATATTTCCCTCTTAGTAGCTCTAGCCCCTAGGTGACCACTATTCTGATAATTTCAACTTAGATTAGTTTTTCCTGTTATAGACTTCATAAAAATGAAATCACTCTTTTGTGTCTGGCTTCTTTTACTCACATACTATCTATCAGATTTATCCATTTGGTTATGATTACTAGAAATTTATTTCATTTTAATTGCTGAGCAGTAGTCCATTGTATGAATGTACTATAGTTGTCCATAATACATTGTCCTTTAGTTGAACATTTAGGTTGTTTTCAGTTTGAGGCTATCATGAATAAAGCCTCTAGGACTTTTTTTAACAGTTCTGTTTTTTTTTCAGTGAAAAAATTTTAAATTTAACGGAAAGAAAATGATAATTTCATAAATCATATCCATTTATGCCAACATTGTTTTATTTTTTTTAATAGTTTATTGTCAAGTTGGTTTCCATATAACACCAAGTGCTCTTCCCCATAAGTGCCCTCCTCCATGACTATCACCCCCTTCCCTTTACCGCCTCGCCTTCCCCCTTCGGCCCTCAGTTTGTTTTCAATATTCAAGAGTCTCATGATTTGCCTCCCTCCCTCTCCCTTACTCTTTTTACACCCTTTCCCCTCCCCATGGACCTCTGTTAGGTTTCTCCTGTTAGATCTATGCATGCAAACATATGGTATCTGGCCTTCTCCACCTGGCTTATTTTGCTTACCGTGACACCCTTGAGTTCTATCCACATTGCTACAAATGACCAGATTTCATTCTTTCTCATTGCCATGTAGTATTCCATTGTATAGATAAACCATATCTTCTTGATCCATTCATCAGGTGATGGACATTTAGGCTCTTTCCATGATTTGGCTGTTGTAGAAAGTGCCACTGTGAACATTGGGGTACATGTGCCCCTATGTATCAGCACTCCTGTATTCCTTGGGTAAATCCCCAGCAGTGCTATTGCTGGGTCATAGGGGAGTTCTACTGATAATTTTTTGAGGAACCTCCACACTGTTTTCCAGAGCAGCTCTACCAGTTTACATTTCCCACCAACAGTGCAGGAAGGTGCCCATTTCTCCACATCCTCACCAGCATCTTAGTCTCTTGATTTGTTCATTTTAGCCACTTTGACTGGCGTGAGGTGGTATCTGGTTTTGATTTGTATTTCCCTGATGATAAGTAACACTGAGCATCATTTCATGAGTCTGCCAACATTGTTTTAAATACAACGTATTAAAGTACTAGGTGTTATTCTGTATTTAACCTACTTCTATGTGTTTTCATATACCAAATAACACAAATCTTTCTCCATTAAAAATCTTCAGCTTTTGGGACTCTCTTGGGTGGCTCAGTCAGTTGGGCATTCGACTTCAACTCAGGTCATGGTCTCTCAGTGTGGGTTTGAGCCTCGCATTCGGTTCTGTGTAGAACCTGGAGCCTGCTTCGTATTCTGTGTGTGTCCCTTTCTCAAAAATAAATATTTTAAAAATAAAAACATTAAAATAATTTTTTAAATCTTCAGCTTTTTATGACACATTTTAGGAATATTAAGATACCATTAAGGCCTTTCTAGACAGTAATTGAATACAGTGAACATTCTTAGCTGATACATTAATTGCTGGCTGTTACTATTTGCAAACAAGTCTTTTTATGGACTTATGTTTAAGTTTTCATGGATAAATCCTTAGGAGCAGAATTGCTGGGTCAGAGGGCAAGTATATGTCAGAGTTAAGAAACTGCCAAAACTTTCTCTGAAATGGTTTTTTGTTCCCACTAGTGATGTCTGAAAGTGTGACTTGCTTCATATCCTCCCCAACATTTGATGTCATTTTTAAAAATGTTTGCTATAGTGGTATTTCATTATGCTTTTAATTATCTAATGACTAATGATGTTGGTGCAATTTTACGTGTACTCATTGCTCATCCATCTAACTTCTGAAGTTTTTCTTCCAGTCTTTTGTCTACTTTTTATTGAACAGTTTGTCCTTTTATTATTGAGTTTTGGAGTTCTTTGTATACTCTGGATACAAGGCCTTTTTGTCAGACATGTTTTGTGAATATTTTCTCCTAGTCTATGACTTGTCTGTATGGTGTCTTGATGACAGAAGTTTTTAATTGTGATGCCAATTTATGAGCTTTTTTTCTTTTCTGATGGTTGTTTCCTTTGTTTAAGAAATGTCTGCCTTCCCGAGGTGGCAAACATGGTCTCTCTGTTTTCTTCTGTAAGTTTTCTTTAATGAGCTTTTCTATTGTAAATTTTCTGTCTGGGTTTAACCTGTCTCGACCTAATTTTTTATATGGCTTGAGGTAGGGGTGGAGCTGCGTTTATTTATATGTGGATGTGCAGTTGTCCGGTACCATTTGTTATTTTCCCCATTGGATTGCTTTGGTACCTTGTCAAAATCCATTTGACCGGATGAGTCTATTTCAGCACACTCTAGTCTACAGTAGCCCCATTTTATCCACAAGGGATGCAATCCAAGTCCCCCAGTGGATGCCTGAAACCATGCATAGTGCCAAACCCTGTATATACTATGTTTTCTGCTGTACGTACACACCTGTGATAAAGTGTAATTTATAAATTAGACACCGTAATATTTTAACAGCAATAACTAATAATGAAACAATGGCTATAACAATATGCTATAATAAAAGTTATATGAATGCAGTTTCACTCTGAAAATATTTTCTTATATCATATTCACCCTATTTGTGCTGCTGTGGATGAGATAAAATGCCTATATGATGTGATGAAGTTAAGGGAATGACATAAACATTGTGAAACAGCTTTAGACTATGTGTGGCCTTCTGACAATATGCCAGAAAAGTGCTCATCTGCTTCCAGACTTCAGCTGACCACCAGTGACAAACTGCAGATGAGGGGGTCCCTGTAGCCCATTTGCTGGGATAGATGCTGCTCTTCCTGCCATAACCACATTGTCTTGCTTACTGCAGCTTTGTAGCTAGCCGTGAATTGACTAGTTTAAATCTTAAATTTCTGTGCCTTTAAATTTTCTTTTGTCTATTTCAGGTCATTTGTATTTTATGAATTTTAGAATTATAACTTGTCAATTTTTTTTTTAAGATTTTTAAAATGTTTTATTTTTGAGAGGGAGAGACAGAGTATGAGAGGGGGAGGGACAGAAAAATAGAGGGAGACACAGAATCAGAAGCAGGCTCCAGGCTCTGAGCTGTCAGCACAGAGCCCGACGAGGGGCTCGAACCCACAAATGTGAGATCATGACCTGAGCTGAAGTTGGAGGCCCAACCGACTGAGCCACCCAGGCACCCCTCAATTGTTATTTTTAAGAAAGACTGCTGAAGGTATGATTAGGATTGTGTTTAATCTATGGATCGATCAGTTGGGGAGAATTGACATTTTAACAATATTGAGTTTTCTAGTCCTTGAACATTATAATATTTCTCCATTTATTAAGGTCTTTATTTTTTTAATGTTTGTTTATTTTTGAGAGACAGAGTGTGTGAGTGGGGGAATAGACTCTGAGCTGTCAGCACAGAGCCCAATGTGGGGCTCAAACTCACGAACTGTGAGGTCATGACCTGAGCCAAAGTCAGATGCTTAACAGACTGAGCCACCCAGGAGCCCCTATTAAGGTCTTCTTTACTCTCTTTAGCAGTGTCTTATAGGATTTATGTAAAAGTTGTATGCATTTGGTTATGTTTATTCCTAAGAATTTTATGATGGTATGTTTTTTTTCTTAGTTTTAGTTTCCCATTTTTTTCTGTGAGTATAAAGGAATACAGTTTGTGTCTGATAATTAAACTTATGTCTTGTAGCCTTGTGAAATTGGCTTAGTAGTTTTTGTTGTTTTTTTGTTCCTTAGGATTTTTTATATAATCAGGTCATTTCTACATGGGGACAGTTTTATTTTTTCCTTTCCAGCTTTTTATTTCTTTCTTGTGCCTTACTGTGTTGGTGGAAGTAGGACATTCTTGCCTTGTTCCCAATCTTAGGGGAAGGTATTCAGTCTTTCACTATTCAGTATAATGTTAGATGTCATTTTCTCTTACATACCCATGGTCTCATTGAGGAAGTTCCCTCCTATTTCTGGTTCACAGAGTTTTAAAAAAATATTATAAATGACTACTGAATATTGTTCACTGCTTTTATGTTGCAGCTTTTGGGATTGTCCCCCCCCCTTTTTTAAGGTTTATTTATTTTGGGGGGGGGACAGAGAGAGGGAGAGAATCCCAAGGAGGCTCCATGCTGTCAGTGCAGACACCATGTTAGTGTCAGTCCCATGAACAGTGAAATTATGACCTGAGCCAAAACCAAGAGTCACATGCTTAGCCAACTGAGCCACCCGGGCACCCCATTATAGTTTTCCTTTTTTATTGATTAGCGATTATGTTGATTGATTTTTCAAATGTTGTTTCATTAATGAGATAAGTACAGTTTGATTATCGTGTATTGTAACTTTCATATATTGCTGGATTCAGTTTGCTAATGTTGTGTTGTCTGTCATATTCTTGTAATGTCTTTGGTTTTGATATCAGAGTTAATTCTAGCCTTATAAAATGAATTAGGAAGTATTTTTTCTATATTTTCTGAAGAATCTATGTAAAATTGATATGATTTCTTGCTTAAATGTCCAGTAGAATTTGCCAGTAAAGTAAACTGTCAAGGCCTGGTATTTTCTTTGAAGGAAGTTTTTGATAACAGATTTCTTTGATATTTATTACAGTTGCTCAGAACTTTATTTCAACTTATATCAAGAAATATGTTTCATTGTATAATGTTAAATTTATTGATATAAAGTTGTGCATAGTATTTCCTTATAATGTTGATGTCTGTGGTATCTATAATGAGGTCTCCTCTTTCATTCCTAATGTTAGTAATTTGTGTTTTCTGTCCTTAATCAGCTTTATAAATACTTTCAAAGAATCTGACTTTGGCTTTGTTAATGCTCTCTTTTATCTGTTCCGTTTCATTGATTTCTGCTCTTACTGTTACTCTTCTTTCTGCTTACTTTAGGTTGAATGTGCTTATATTTTACTCTTTAATCCATCAGTTATTGCAAAGTATATTGTTTAATTTCCAAATACTTGAGGCTTTTCTAGATGCATTGTAACTGATTTCTAACACAAATGTCCTATAAGGTTTCAGTCTTGAAATTTTTGAGATTTGTTTTATAAATCACCAACATGGTCAGTCTTGAACATTCCATATGCACTTTGAAAAGGTGTATTCTGGGCGCCTGAGTGGCTCAGTTGGTTAAGTGTCCAACTTCGGCTCAGGTCATGATCTCACGGTTCATGGGTTCGAGCCCCCATCAGACTCTGTGCTGACGGCTAGCTCAGAGCCTGGAACCTGCTTCAGATTCTGTATCTCCCTCTCTCTCTGATCCTCCCCTGTTCGCACTATCTCTCTCTGTCTCTCAAAAAATAAATACAAAACATTTTTTTTTAAAAAGGTGTGTTCTGCGTTGTTGGATATAATATTCTATAAATGCCAATTAAGACAATGTGATGGGTAGTGCTATTCAGGTCTTCTGTATGGTTATTTATTGATTGTATTATGACTAGCTTTTATATCAGTTAACTGAGAAAGGGTATTAAAATATTCAAATGTGATTATGGATTTATTAATTTCTTTTATCAGTTTATGTTTCAGTTGTCTATCAGCTCTTTTATTAGCCACATACATAGATGTTTATAATTGCTGTGATTTCCTGATATATTGACCCTTTTGTCATTATGGATTGTCAATATCCTTTATTAATTCTGGTAATATTCCTTGTCTCAGGTCTATTTTATCAGCTGTCAGTATAGCCATTCCTACCTATCATAGCACATCCATTAGATTTGGGGTTTTTTTTCCCCTTTACTTTGTGGTTACCCTAGAATTTGAAATATGTATTTACAATTAATTCAGTTTACTTTGTCTAAGAAAGTTTTTCTTTCTCCTTTACTTTTGAAAAATAATTTTGCAGGTACAGAATTCTAGGTTGATGGGGTTTTCCTTCAATATTTTAAATATTTCACCATACTCTCGTCTTGCTTGCATGGTTTCTGAGAAGTCTAGATAAAATTCTTATCTTTGTTCCTCTATAGGTATGATGTTTTTCTCCTCTGGTTTCATTATCTTTCATTTTCTGTAATCTGAAAATCATATGGCTAGGAATAGGTGGGTTTTGGGGGTTGGGTGGTTTTTTTTTTTTGGTTTTTTTTTTTTTGCCATTTATCATACTTGATGGTCTGTGAGCTTCCTGAATCTTGGTTTGGTGTCTGACATTAATTTAGGGAAATTCTCAGTAATTATTGTTCCAAATGTTTCTTCTGTTCCTTTCTCTTTCTCTTCTCTGATATTCCTATTGCACATATATTATATATTTTTTGTAGTTGTCTCACATTTCATGGATATTGTGTTATATTTTTCTTCCAGTCTTTTCTCTGTTTGCTTTTCATATTGTTGAGATACCCTCAAGCTCAAGGATTCTTTGCATAGTCATGTCCAGTCTACTAATATGCCTATCAAAGACATAATTCATTCTGTTGTAGTGTTTTAATCTCTAGCATTTCTTTTTGGTTCTTTCTTAAGATTTCGGGGGGGTGCCTGGGTGACTCAGTCCTATCCCACTTCAGCTCAGGTCATGATCTTATGGTTCGTGAGTTTGAGCCCCACATCAGGATTTGTGCTTACAGCTCAGAGCCTGGAACCTGCTTCATATTCTGTCTTCCCCTTGTCTCTCTGCCCCTGCCTTGCTCATGCTTTGTTTCTCTCTCTCTCTCTCTCAAAAATAAACACCATATACACACACACACACACACACACACACACACACACACACACACATACATACATATATATATTAATTGTATATATTAATGCACCTGGGTGGCTCAGTAGATTAAGCGTCTGACTTCAGCTTAGGTCATGATTTCAGTTTGTGAGTTTGAGCCCTGAGTCAGGCTCTGTGCTGGAGCCTGGATTTCTGTGTCTTCGTCTCTTTCTGCCCTTCCCCTGCCCCTGCTTACAATTTCTCTCTCTTTCTCTCTCTCTCTCTCTCAAAAATAAATATAAAAAAAGTTAAAAAAACAAAAAGATTTCCATCTCTGCTTACATTGCCCATCTGTTCTTGCATGCTGTCTGCTGTAGCCATTAGAGCCGATAACATGTTAATCACAATTGTTCTAAATTTCAGGTTGGATAATTCCAACATTTCTGACATAGCTGAGTCTGGTTTTAATGCTTGCTCTGTCTCTTCAAACTGTATTTTTTGACTTTTAATGTGTTTTGATAGCCAGGCATATGATATAGTAGGAAAAGGAGCTCCCTAGGCCTTCAGTGACGTTGTAGTAAGGCGTGGGAGGGGGAAACATAGAGGCCTATACTTAGATCTCAGTCTTCTAGTGAGCCTGTGCCTCCTGACTCCGAACTTCATATGTGCTTTTCAACACCAACCACAGCCCCCACCTGTCTTTCTGTGGGAAGGATAGCTAGAGTGGGGCTGGAATTGGGTATTTCTCTTTCCCAGGTCAGTTAGACTGATAAAACCCTCGCGGGTTAGGCTGTGATAATAGTTTCTTATGAGGGCAGACTATTATTTTTTTAAGTTTATTTATTTGCTTTTGAGGGGGAATTGCAGCAAAAGAAAGAGGGAGGGATAACAAGCAGGTACCACACTTTCAGTGCAGAGCCCAATGCGGGGCTCAAACTCATGAACTGTGAAATAATGAGCTGAGTAGAAATCAAGAGTCAGGCACTAACCCACTGAGCCACTCTGGTGCCCCAAGGGAAGAATTTTTAGGAACAGAATGTCCTTGCATATTTCCAATGCTTTGTTTTTTGTTTGTTTGTTTGTTTTAATACCCCTGCTGGAAACATGAATGGATTTTTCTCTGACATTCACTTTGAGAACTTAGTAGAACTCCAGGAAATAAAACTCACCAAAACGTGAGGGCCCTGATGACTGGGTCCTCTCCAGTTCCCAGTGACTGGAGTTTTTCATCTCTCAGACGTTCACACTGAGCCCCCAGCAGTCTGTCAGGTACAGTTCAGGTTTCCCTACCTCACCACTATGGAGGTTCGTGTTTGTGGGTTTCTGCTCTCACAGGTCAGTATTCTCTGGATTCATCTGGTGGTCTCTACAATTTTGTAGGTAGCAGTTTGTCCTATGGCCACACTTCTGTAAATCTAAGAAGAGTTGTTGATTTTTCAGTTTGTTTAGCTTTTTACTTATTAGGAGCATGGCAACCTCCAAACTTTGTACATGTTGGACTGGAAACTGGAAGTCTGTTCATTTTTAAAGGATATTTTCCTGAATATAGAATTCTGGGTTGATAATTTCTTTCCCTTTGCAACGTTCTAAAGATCTTGTTCCATTGTCTTCTGACCTCTGTTGTTTCTGAGAATGTCAGCTTTTTATTAGCATATCTGTGTTGCTTTGTATGAAGTGTGCTGGTTTCCTCTAGCTGCCTTCAAGATTTTTACTTTATCTTTGATTTTATTTTTTATTTTTATTTTTATGAAAGCAAGGGAGAGAGCACAAGTTGGGGAGGTAAAGAAAGAGGAGGAGAGAGAGAATCTTAAGGAGGCTCCATGCACAGCAAACCCCCAGGCCGAGCTTGACCCCACAACCATGAGATCATGACCTGAGTCAAAATCAAGAGTTGAGTCGAAGGCTTAACCAACTGAGACACCCAGGCACCCCTCTCTTTGGATTTTACCAGTGTGACTATGAACATCTAGCTGTGCATTGTTTTTAACCTATGGGGTGCCTTGAGTTTCTTGGATTATAAGTTGATATCTTGAACCAAATTTGGGAAGTTTAGATTATTATTTTTTCAGATATACTTTCTGCCTCATTTTTCCACTCCTGAGACTCCAGTTACATAGTAGTATAATTGAAGGACTAACTGGAACCACATAATAGTAGCGCATATATATAACTTAAAAATATATGTAAAGTTACTATGAACATATATGTGTAATATAAATATATTTACATAGATAGTGCATGCTCTAAATATTTTAATGAGAGATGCATGATCCAAGAGAGTTAAGAGATGACTGCTTTCACTAAAGCCCTAAAATCTCAGGGATCTGTGTGTACTTTCACCAGTATACCTTTATAGTTGGCATTAAGGGAAACTTCAGTTAATTCCCAGCTCAGAGCTATACAGATTGTTCTCCCACTATGTAAAGTTAAATAAAATTAGAAACAAAAAAAGGATAGGTTAAGCATGTTTGGAAACTAACATTGCTAACGTTAAGTAAACAAACAATTAACAACTGGTCCTTAACTAGACACATTTGTCTTTTCTGTTAAATGATGGGCTCCTAGAGAACAAGGATCTGGCTTTACTTTTCTTTTTTTTTTTTTTAATGTTTTTTTTTTTTAATTTATTTTTGATACAGAGAGAGACAGAGCATGAAAGGGGGAGAGGCAGAGAGAGAAGGAGACACAGAACCAGAAGCAGGCTCCAGGCTCTGAGCTAGCTGTCAGCACAGAGCCTGACGCGGGGCTCGAACCCACGAACGTGAGATCTGACCTGAGCCGAAGCCGGAGACTCAACCGACTGAGCCACCCAGACGCCCCTTTACTTTTCTATATAATTATGTGAAAACATAAAGCCAGTGGTTCTCTGGTTGATTTTTAGGAATCCAGAAGTGCTCTGATAGGTAAAGTAAAACTGAAAGTCACCAAAAATAGGAATAGAAACACTGGAGAAAGATATCCCAGACAAAAGATGCATACATATGTATCTTATGTTTCATATTTGTGTGATACAAAGAAAGCTGGGATAGTTGTTTTCATATCTGACAAATAATAATTATGGTAGAAAACATCAAGGACACAAAAAGACAACCAAATTAAAAAATGGACACAGAATCTGAATAGACATTTCTCCAGATGTTCTTGTTGCTTACATTTGTACAACCTTGTAATACTACAAACTACTAAGCTGGACACTTTTTTCTCTTAATAAGCCATTGAAATTTTTGTTTTGTTTTTTAACATAAGCCCTACTGTCAACTGGGGCTTGAACTCATGACCCCAAGATCAAGAGTAACATGTTCTACTGACTTACCCAGCCAGGTGCCCTAAGTTGGACACTTTTGAAAAGATGAATTTTATGTGAATTACATCTTGATTTTTAAAAAGTCTGTATAGGGCCTCCTGGGTGGCTCAGTTGGTTAAGCATCTGACTTCGGCTCAGGTCATGATCTCATGCTTCATGGGTTCAAGCCCCACGTTGGGCTCTGTGCTGACAGCTCAGAGACTGGAGCCTGCTGCAGATTCTATGTCTCCCTCTCTCTCTACCTCTCCCCCACTCGTTCTTGTTCTCTCTCTCTCTCTCTCAAAAATAAATATTAAAAAAAAACTTTAAGCAATCTATATATTTGGCATTAAGGGAAATTTCCGTTGATTCCCAGCTCAGAGCTATACACATTGTTCTCTTACTCTATTAAGTTAAATAAATTAGAAACAACAAAAAGATAGGTTAAGTATGTTTTGAAACTAACATTGCTAATGTTAAGTAAACAAATATCACTGAAATCACTAAGGAAATTTAGAAACAGAGCTAAATGATAAAAACATTATGTGTTGAAATTTTTGGTATGTAGCTAATGGAGTGTTTAGAAGAATATGTATATACCTTTAAATTATTGCCAAGAAAAAAGAAAAATTAAAGATAAGCTATATAGTGGAAACAAAATGAAAGCACAACAACCAAAATTTTTGGGATGCAGTAAAAGTGGTTCTAAGAGGGAAGTTTATACCAACACAAGCCTACCTGAAGAAGCAAAAAAATCTCAAATAAACAACCTAACCTTACACCTAAGGGAGATGGAAAAAGAACAAAATTCAAACCCACTAAATGGAAGGAAATACTAAAGATTAGAGCAGAAATAAATGATATAGAAACAAACAACAACAACAACAACAAAAACCACACAATAGAACAGATTAGTGAAACCAGGATGTGGTTCTTTGAAAAGATCAACAAAATTGATAAACCTCTAGCAAGATTCATTTAAAGAGAGAAGACCCAAATAAGAAAATCACTAGTGAAAGAAGTAACAACCAACACCATAGAAATACAAACTGGGTGGCTCAGTCGGTTGAGCGTCTGGCTTCGGCTCAGGTCATGATCTCACGGTTCGTAGGTTCGGACCCCACATCGGGCTCTGTGCTGACAGCCAGCTCAGAGCCTGGAGCCTGCTTCAGATTCTGTGTCTCCCTCTCTCTCTGACCCTCCCCTGCTCGCACTATCTCTGTCTCTCAAAAATAAATTAAAAAAAAAAAAAAAGAAATACAAACAGTTGTTTCAGAATATTTTGAAAATCTATATGCCAACAAATTGGACAACTTAGAAGAAATTGAGAGATGCCTGCCTGGCTCAGTTGGAAGAGCATGCGACTCTTGATCTTGGGGTTATTAGTTCAAGGCCTATGTTGGGTGTAGAAATTACTTAAATAAATAAATATTTTAAAATTCTTTTTTTAATTTTTTAAATATATATTTTTAGTGTTTTATTTATTTTTGAGAGAGAAAGAGACAGCATGAGCAGGGGAAGAGTCATCTGGATGGCTCAGTCAGTTAAGGGTCTGACCTCAGTCATGATCTCACAGTTCATAAGTTCAAGCCCTGCACTGGGCTTTCTGCTGCCAGTGCAGAGCCTGCTTCAGATTCTCTGTCCCCCTTTCTGCCTCTCACCTGCTCAAGTTCTTTCTATCTCTCCCTCAAAAATAAAAACATTTTTTAAAAATTCCTTAAAATAATGGAAATGGATAAATTCCTAGAAACTTATAACCTACTAAAATTGAAGCAGGAAGAAATAGAAAATTTGAGCAGACCAATTACCAGCAGCAAAACTGAATTGGTAATTTTAAAACTTCCAATAAACAAAAGTCCAGGATCAGAAGGCTTCACAGGCGAATTCTACCAAACATTTAAAGAAGAAATTCAAGAGGAAGAAAACGTCCAAATTCATCCAGTATCAACCTGATCCCAAAACCAGATAAAGATATCACTAAAAAAGAGAACTGTTATCTCTCATGAATATAGAAGCAAAAATCTACAGCAAATATTAGCAGACCAAATTCAACAATACTTTTTTTTTTTTTAAAGAAGTACACCATAATACAGTGGGATTTATTCCTAGAATGCAAGAATGGTTCAGTATTCACAAAATAATTAACCTGGTAGTCACATTGTTAAGAAAAAGGATAAAAACGGTATGATCATTTTAGTAGATGTATAAAAAGCATTTGACAAAGTATAATATCCATTCATGATTAAAAACCCTTTGCAAAGTAGGCCTACAGAGAGTATATCGCAACATGATAAAGACCTCTGAAAAAACCACAGTCAACATAATACTTGATGGTGAAAAACTGAGCTTTTCTCCTACAGTCAGGAACAAAACAAGAATGTCTACTCTCACTATCTTTATTCAACATAGTGCTGGAATTCCTAGCCACAGCAATAAATAAAATGCATTTAGATTGGTAAGGAAGAAGTAAAACCTTTACTGTTGCAGGTGACTTGATACTATATATAGAAAACCCTAAAGTTTCCCCCCAAAAGCTACTAGAAATGATTAAACTAATTCAGTAAAGTCACAGGATACGAAATCAATGAATAGAAAACTGTTGTATTCCTATATACTCAGAATGAAGCAGCAGAAAGTGAAATTAAGAAAACCATCCCATTGGGGCACCTGGGTGGCTTAGTCAGTTGAACGTCTGACTCCTGATTTCAGTTCAGGTCATGATCCCAGGGTCATACTCAATGCTGAGCAGGAGCCTACTGAAGATTAAAACTCTCTCTCCATCTGCCCCTCCCCTGCTTGTGCACTCACTCTCTAAAACATAAAATTACAAATAAAAATAAAGCAGTCCTGTTAACAGTTGCACCAAAAACTATTGTTTTTGGGGTTATTTTGTTAAGTATCTAGGAATAAACCTAACCAAAGAGATGAAAGACCTGTACTCTGAAACACTGATGAAAGAAATTCATGTCAGTGCAAAGAAACAGAAAGACATTCCATGCTCATGGGTTGGAAGACAAATATTGTTAAAATATCTACACTACCCAAAGCTGTCTAGAGATTAATGCAATCTTTGTTAAAATACCAATAGCATTTTTCAAAGAACTAGAAGCAACAATCCTATAATCTGTATGGAACCACAAAAGACTTTGAAGAGCCAAAGTTGTCCTGAAAAAGAAAAACAAAAATGGAGATAATCACAATTCCAGATTTCAAGTTGTATTACAAAGCGGTAGTAATTAATACAGTATGGTATTGGCATAAAAATAGACACATAGAGCAGTGGAACAGAATCAAAAAACCCAGAAATAAACCCACAATTATATGGTCAGTTAATCTTCAACAAAGGAGGAATGAATACACAATGGGAAAGACAGTCTCTTCAATGAATGATGTTGGAAAAACTGGGCCACTGTCTTTCATCATACACAGAAATAAGTTCAAACTTTATTAAAAACCTAAATGTGAGACCTGAAACCATAAAAATCCTTGAGGAAAGCATGGGCAGTAAGCTCTCTGACATCGGACATAACAATATTTTTCTAGGTATATCTCTTGAAGCAAGGGAAATAAAAGCAAAAATAAACTGTTGGAAATAAATCAAAATTAAAAGTTTCTGTGCAGTGAAAGAAACAATAAAGCTAGAAGACAAGCCTTCTTAATGGGAGAAAATATTTGCAAATGACATATCTAATAAAGGGTTAGTATCTAAAATACATAAAGAGCTGATACAACTGAATACCTAAAAAAAACAAGTAATGTAATTAAAAATGGGCACATGAACAGACATTTCTCCAGAGAAGATAGACAGATGGGCTAATGGACACATGAAAAGATGCTCAACGTCACTCATCATCAGGGAAATGCAAATTAAAATTACAATGAGATACCACCTTACACCTGTCAGAATGGCTAAAATCAAAACAAGAAACAGCCAAGTGTTAGGACATAGAGAAAAAGGAACCCTCATGCACTGTTGGTGAGAATACAAACTGGTGCAGCCACTGTGGAAAACAGTATTGAGGTTCATCAAAAAATTAAAAATTAATTTAATTAAAATTAAAAATAGAACTATGTGATCTAGTAATCACACTACTGGATATTTACCCCAAAATATGAAAACACTAATTCAAAAGGATACATGCAACCCCTGTGTTTATTGCAGCACTATTCATAATAGCCAAACTATGGAAGTAGCCCAAGTGTCGATTGATAGATGAATGGGTAAAGAAGATGGTATATATTACACAATGGAATATTATTCAATCATAAAAAGAATGAAATCTTGTCATTTGCAACAACATGGATAAGCTAAAGAGTATATAATGCTAAGTGAAATAAGTCAGCCAGATAAAGACAAATACCATATGACCTCACTCATGTGGAGTTTAAGAAACAAGCAAAGGAAGAAAAAGACAAAGACAAACAAGGAAACAGACTTTTTAAAAAATAGCTTATTGTCAAATTGGTTTCCATATAACACCCAGTGCTTCTCCCCACAAGTGCCCCCCACCATGTCCATCACCCCCTCCCTCCCTCCCCCTCCCCCTTCAGTCAATGGTTCATTTTCAGTATTCAGTAGTCTCCCTTGATCTGTGTCCGTCACTCTCCCCCACTCTCTTTCCCCCTTCCTCTCCCCATGGTCCCCTGCCAGGTCTCTCCTGTTAGACCTATGAGTGCAAACATATGGTATCTGTCCTTCTCTGCCTGACTTATTTCGCTCAGCATGACACCCTCAAGGTCCATCCACTTTGCTACAAATGGCCATATGTCATTCTTCCTCATTGCCATATAGTACTCCATCATATATATATATATATATATATATATATATATATATACCA